>NC_134479.1:55196726-55320726 GCF_964194025.1 Convolutriloba macropyga
GTGTTTGTGTGTGTGTATGTGTGTGTGTGTGTGCGTGTGTGTGTGTGTGTGTGTGCGTGTGTGTGTATGTGTGTGTGTGTGTGTGTGTGTGTGTGTGTGTGTGTGTTTGTGTGTGTGGGAGGGGGGCTGAATAGATCCCAATTTTTATCTAAGAGAGTTTTCTAGTTTTATAGAGATTCAATCGCCTGCTTCATTGTTTTGATTTAGATGCATCTGACATAGAAATGCTAAAATTTTCTTGCCCCCGCAGTTGTTTATGCCCCCCTCCCCACTTCAAATGTTTGGTTATATAGCACGTTTGGTTATGAAAAACAAAGAGGAGGGGGGGGGGTGAAACAAAATAAACCCCCAAGTGCTATATTCTGTCTAAATATATTCTTTGCGATTTATATCAAATAAATTTTGCAATATTAAGATTAATTTTTTGTGAGATCCCAAACGATACAATACATACTTTTACTTTTGTGCCCCCCCCCCCAGTACGTTATGCACGCCCCAGTTAGGGAACAAGTTCCATTAAATAGTAAATCATTATATAAAAATTTTGCACGTGCATCTGGTGGTGCAAACAATATGCATCCACTAAGCGGGGGGGGGGGGGGGCACAAATGGAAAGGATCCCAATCAAAATGTTAACAGCAATAAAACAATACCACTTAAAAAAATTCAGCTGCCAAACGAGACTGGCTAAAGAGTAGATGGATTAATACACAATGGGTACTTGTAAGGGTTATCTGCATTTGAAGGTATTCTTTTAATAAAATATTTTGACTCAAAGCATAACCATGAAAAAAATTGTAATTTTTATTTTTTTATCAGAATTTCTGATATACCAAAAAGAGGGTATCGCTTTCTATTCACTTTTCAAAAATCGAAGACAATCACCTTTTGTTTCGAAGGTTGCACTATGTTCAATTTTATTAATACTGCAAAATTTAAATGATCAATTTTTGAAATCCAGGCAGTTTGCGAGAGCGTTGATTGATGAACCTCAGGAACAAGTCTAACTTTTCTCGTTCAACTTGTCAGATTTCTGTTTGTGTTTGAGCAAGTTTGCCAGAAATCAGCGACAATATGAAAGTCACCGACCAAATTGCCGTTCCTTTGTCGCTAATTCCGACTTATCCCACAAATCGGGTCTCTAATTTTTGCACCAATTTGTACCATTCCCTTGTCTTCTCAGTGGTTACGTTTTAGTTACTAATTATTCGATTATTAATTTGTTGCGTCTAAGTTGTTGACTTAAAAAATTCAGAAAAAATTCACAGCTAAAATAAAACTCTTTTCTGAAAAAAATCATAAGGAGTGGCAGCTGCCGACATCAGACGTGCGAACAAGAGCAACGAGATCAAAATATTAGAATCAATGGGACTTGTCTCTAGCCTAGCATTCGCATTCAGTAAAATGGGTAAAATAGCCTGCTAAATACCAAAATTTGAGCGTATCGCTTTTCTTTGCGCTGGCTTATTTCCCAATTTCTATTACATGCGCGTAAAATTCACGCGTAAAACAGCGATTTGCCGAGTATATATACTCGAGCAAATTTGCTCGTGTTGCGCCTCCGCTATCATATGGAAGGAGCCACAAATTTCACGATGAGTGAATTTGTTGTCAAATAGTAGGTTTTTTGTTGACAAAAGAGGTTTTTTGTTATGAAAACATTTATTTACAAAAAGCTTGTCAAAGTTTCTTTATCTAAGCTGAGACAATTGGGAAACCTCTAAAAATCTACGTCACTGCTCATCGACTTGAAGTTACTTTAAGGAAACCACAGCCTGAATTCTGCTTGTACCGTAACGTCTACAGGGCCCGTTTAAAAAATTGTCTCTTCAGTTAGTTATGAAAATTATTAAAGACAGCAATTTTTTGATAAAGCAATTTTCGAATTCTGCTAAAAGAGAAAACGTTGAACTTCTAGACAATGTGCATCAAGTTCCTACAAATTTTTCTACAAGTTGGAAAACAATAGATGAAACGGAAAAAACTAATTGAAGGTGTCACATCCTCTGTTACAAGTTTCACAATGATTTATGCTAGTTTTCATTCAGAAAAAAATGAAAGAAGACATAATTTCCTCTTTTTTTCCTTTGAGTACTATTTTATGGTAATGAAATGATTATGGTATGATTAAATTGAATAATTGTTAAGGTGAAAAAAGTGATTTGTTTGAGCGTAAAATAATGTCTTTTTTAATTTTAAAAGAAAGCGATTTTTTTTAAATTGTAAAAATAAAGTAAATTTGTATGATAAAAAATAACACAAGATGATGATTTAGAACTGCGCTGTAAATGTTACCAAAGTCTGTACAATTTTGTGAACTTTTAGCGTAGAATACGCTGATTTTCAAAGAAGCAATTTTTTTTTATAAAAAATGTGATTTATTTAAAAGGATGCAAAAATTTGTAAATACCTTGTCTATGAGTAATTGTAAATATCGGATTTAAACTTTAAAATACACTTTGCGCTTCAATCTAAAATTTACCATTGTTTGCCAGAGTGTTCCAAACGAAACCGTTTTGGAACTGATTTCAGTTTGCTTTTATCTTTGCGGCCGTTGAGCATTTACGACCATGATAGTTTTGTTGTTATATGATGAGAAAAGCAAATACCAGTGATATGACAATTAAGGCAATATTGCATAAAATTGAGCGCATCTAACCAGACTTAATGGAAAGCATTTTCTTGACTTTACAGTCCAGCTCAGTAACAAATTATCACAGTCAAATGAAGATTTACCGGATCTATTCTGTTTTGGCCGCCCAGCTAAGTGAGCATAAATCTTTTATGACCCCCTGGCGCACGTGCTATTTTCTTACTTGATACCGTGCTATATGACAACATAAAATTTGTAACTGGGGGCCATAAAAACACGGGGGGGGCTGAAACAGAATAGATCCCTTTATGGAGCCATGGAAAAACACACTTATCAGTAAAGTAAAATTTTACATTGACAAAGGAGACACGGAACTTGTTTCAAGTATTGCTCAGTACTTCTCCATTGAAATACACGTCTTTGGTTGGCTGATCAGTACTGATCACGACTTATTTCAAGTCTTAAGTCTTGTCCAAGACTTGGCAAGTCTTAACATGGACTTGAAAAGTCCTAAAACAATTTTAGTGAAAAATTCGAAGTGACTGAAAACGTTTCGTAACGTGCCATGATAGCTGTTTGGGATAAATAAGGGCTCGTTTGGCTGGTTTGGGCTGGTTTTGGGCTGGTTTTGGATCTATTTCGGACGATTTGTGGGCTATTTTTGCGTTTTCCTGACGTGCCAAAACTTGACTCAAGACCAGTCAAGTTTTTGCCAAGATTTTACTCAAGACTTGCCAAGTCTAACGACTTAAATAAAGACGTGCCAAGTCTAAAAGGTAACATGATCAGAGCTCTGATACAATACTGATCCAAGACTTGTAAGAAGACGTTTTGAGTGCTTATGAAGTCCAGACCGGCGAGAAGCCAGATCGCCTGATGAAACGCCTTAACGGGCTCAAGGCGTCTATTTAAATAATACTACAATTTCGGGAGTCTCTCTCGGAGCAAAGAAGATCCAATATAATAACACTGCAGGAAAAAAATTGCCTTTTTGTGCCGAAGTGTCGTTGAGTTTGACAAAAATGCAACGCCCAATATGGGTTGATATCAGTTATTATATAAACCGACTATGCCAGAAATGCTCTGTCTGGAACAAGCAAAAAACGCCCTTCTCAGTGAAGTAAAATTTCAAACCGCAAAGGACACCCGGATGTTTCAAGTCTTGATCAGTATTTCTTCAGTGAAATACACGTCTTGGGTCGGCTAATCAGTACTAATCACGTCTTATTTCAAGTCGTAAGACTTGCCAAGTCTTAAAGCAATTTTAGTGAAAAATTCGGGTTGAATAAAAAAGTTTCGTAACGTGCCATAATGCGCTCAGAATTGCACTATAATCACGTTGCCAAGTCCTGGAAACAATTCCACGTTGAATGCTGACTAAAATCTGGTAGCTGGGCACCTCTTGTACGCCCATGATAGCAGTATGGGATGATTTAGGGCTCGTGTGGCTGGTTTGGGCTGGTTTTGAGCTGGTTTTGGACCGAATTTGGTCGATTTGTGGGCTATTTTTGCGTTTACCGGACGTGCCAAGACTTGACCAAAGACCAATCAAGTCGTGGCCAGAATTTGACTCAAGACTTGCAGAGACTTAAGACTTGATTCAAGATGTGCCAATTTTAACATGTGACATGATCAAAGCTCTGATACAGTACTGATCCAAGACTTGCAAGAAGACGTTTTGAGTGCGGATTAAGACTTGAAGTCCAGTCCAGGGAGGAGCCAGATCGCTGGATGAGACGCCTTAACGGGCTCAAGGCGTCTATTTAAATACTACTACAAATTTGGGAGTGTCTCTCGGAGCCAGATATTAATCTGGCGGGCTTTTAGAAACAAAACCATCTTCAAATCTTTGTTCTTCAGTATATTTTGAAATGAATTTTGAATCTTGTTGAGACCGTCCAGTGTTTTTATGTCCCCAAGCTACTTATAATATTTTGTTTTTTAGCACTTTACTATGAAAAATGACATGTGCGCCTCGGGGTGTAAAAGCAACGTACGCAATAACCTTGGGGGCAACATCACAATAGATCGTGGTTTTGCTTAAAAGCAACCGTTTGCTGGTCCGTTTGGGTACGAAGAAAACAGTTCTATCGTTAAAATAGTTTCAATAATTGCAGCAAAACCAGAGAATGATTCCATGTGGTCGACAAACGTTGATCTGGTTTGTCAGTCAGACAAACAAACAATTTAAACACAATGTCATCGAAAGAAAATTCCACTTGACAATTGGATTGATAACACCACATACTCACACACAATGGTCATTGATTACAAGGATCTGTTCAGCCCAACTTGAAATGTCGTTAGGCTTTACCTAGTAGATATTCACAACTTCGTAACTAATTAAGTTCTTATGTATTTAGGTCAACGTCTTTATCTGAGACAAAATTGCACGTGGGAAATTCGGGTGTCTTTTCAATCAGTCCCCCCCCCCCCACGAAAAAGTAGATATACAGTTTTGGTATAATTACCATGATCGGGTCTATACATTATTTGACCACCCGGCTGGGGGAAATAATGGGAAACCCCATAATTGGTACCTTAGTCGAGGTCACTGACAAATGACCAGACAAACCAGACAACTTCCAGATAACCGAGACAACCTTTTCCGTTTTGTTGTCTGGAAGTTGTCTGGTTTGTCTGGTCATTTGTCAGTGACCGTTCGCTTCCTCCCCCTAGACGCACGTGCCATACTTCTACATAATGATTTATTATGCAATGGCACGTGCATTGTAATTGGGGGGGGGGGCATAATGTATAATGTACCGGGGGCACAAACGGAAAAGATCCCAAGTGTCTATGTTCAGTGTAGTCAGACTAATGACCAGACAGCTAAGACAACTTCAATTGGTATATTAGGTTTCAAAGATCGGAGAAAAAGTTTTTTAATAACGTTGCTTTTAGATTATAGCCAGAGCTTTCGGTCATTGCTTTACGCTTTACGCCAAGAATTGTAAAGATCACTACGTTGAAAAATTTTTCTACCTTAAAACAATTTTTCTCTCGGACATAAACAGACTTATGTTAAGACTCATGGTCAGACCGCGCAGACCCCACCCACATTTATTTCCGGGCAACTTAAACTTATGGCCACGCCTCCCAGGCTCATGTCCAGACAAATTCTATTCTAAGGTTCAAAACCCCCAAATTCGTGACCAGACTTCCCCGTTTCTTTTCTGACAACTGGTCGACCTCTGACCAGACTTTCCAGACCGGTATCCAGACAGTCTCTGGACTTTTGATCAGTCTCATCAGACATACTCACAGACAAGTTGATGAACTATGGCAACAATTTTTAGACTGATATACAGACAGTCTCCGGACTCATGGTTAGACCTAGCAAACCTATGTCCAGACGTCCCTGACTTATTATCAGACAACTTCCCGACAACAAAAATTCTTGCAGACCATTCATTTATAAAAAAGTCAGTGTTTACTCCCCACCCCAGACAACCTGTTGTCTGGACATAAAAATGGGACTTCTACTCGGGTAGCCCCGACATCCCACAGTGGTAGAAAAAGAACGGGCATAGGCGACAAATGGAGAGGAGATTGACCTGTACGAATACAAGCGAAAAACCAACCGTAAAACCGATTTAAATGACGCAATTTTGTATGGTTTTTAGATTATGTCTCTGATGCAGAAGTAAGAGAACTATATAAGTATTTAAGGCTGATTTACATGAAGCAATTTCAGATAGATTTTACGTTTTATCTCTGATTTTTTATGAAAGCTTTTGGATCTTTTCCGTTTGTGACCCCCCAGTACGTTATGCGCCCCCAGTTACAGAGCACGTGCCATTACATACTAAATTACTCTGTAAAAATATTGCACGTGCGTCTGGGCGGTGCAAATAATATGCGCCCACTAAGCTGGGGGGGGGGGGGGCACAAACGGAAAAGATCCAAGCTTTTATTAGAGGCCTTTCTGTTTTTCGCTCGCTAATCGGATGTCGTTTTTGTATGATGACCGCTTGTTTTTGAAATGAATGGGGTTTTCAATGAATTCAAGTATAAACAAACCAATTTTTAATATATATATTGCCATAAAAATTATCAGCGTCTATAGATAAAATTAGTGTAAAAATCAAAAAAATCGATCTAGTTGCTTTATTCCCGTTATGGATATTTTCCTTTTGTGCCCCCCCCCCCCCCCGTACGTTATGCGCCCCCCCCCCCCAGTGGCAGAGTACGTGCCATTACATATTAAATCAATATGTAAAAATATGGCACGTGCGTCTGGGGGTTGCAAGTAATGTGCGCCAGCTAAGCTGGGGGGGGGGGGGGGTGGGGAGGAGGACAAGCGGACGGAAAAGATCCCCAGTTATACACAACTTCTTTTATAATTGATAAATATGAATAACGATTAACACTAACTGGTCTCTGCGAAAAACTATAATGAGCCAGCCACTGTCTTAACTGGTCTCTGCCTAAATTAATAATGATACCCTGGAGAGAAAAAATTTTGAGGCTGTTTCTGTTTGCCCATTTTTGTTTGAGACTTTCGTATCAGGGGCAACTTTGGACTCAAAACTTGTTGAGAAAACTTCAGCTATTAGTTGATCTTTCAAGGCGCTTAAACGTTAATTCAAAGAGAACAGCAACAGTATCCCTCATGTAATTGGTATCGTTTCTGCAGTTTTATCCACCGCCCAGCGTGGGCTTAGTCACATGAACTGAATAAAGAAAGCTGCCCACAAGCTTATGGAAATGGTCTCTCTGGTTTTGGTCGTATTTTCGGGAAACATCGAACACCCCATCTTGGAAATAGCTCATTTTGGTCGTGAGAAGTTTTCCTTGTGGCGTGTTGCACTTCCCATTGTGGTGTACACTAAGAGCCGCCAAGCAGACAACTTCGCCAGACTCCTTCTGGACCAGAACTGGACTTCCCTCGTCACCTGGAAAATTATAGTTGCAACCAGATAAATGAAATTTGATACAGATTGTCACAAAACTAAAAATCTTGACATTCTTAACAAAGTTTGGGATAGTTCTTAAAAGATTTTTTAAAATTGTTTTTGAGCTAGATCGATACATGTTTCGGTAAAATCATAGTAAACAAGTTATTTTTTTAATTTTGGTAGAAATATTTTGACGACGTATATATCTGGACGTCTTTGTCATCAAGAATCGACACACGATCTTAGCAGGAAGTGCAACAGAAATGTTTCCTCCTAATTTCCACCAATCACAGACTGAGAAGACTGTGATTGGTGGAAGTTTCTCTTGTATATTGCGTATGCTCAATACACTCTAGTCAGTCTATAGTTTTAGATACACTATATTATATGTATATTCTTGACTCCGGAGCTGTATGACTTTATAACCGATATAATTAAACTTTATTTTCAAAGTTTTCCAGAGTCAGTTAGTCAAATAGAAATAGGTAAGTATACATTGATCGCAAAAATTAATAGCGCTAACTCTACACCCCTTAAGGCTGTAAAAAGAGCCCAACTAGGGTGAGCCTTAGAAGTTTCAAGTTTCGTTTCCCAGGGAAACCGTTCCCGGGAACCTCAAATCTGAAAAAAAAACGTCTGATAACAGGGCAAGGTGTGAATTACCTCGGAGGCAATTCCCCAAATCCAGGATTTTTCATAAGTTTGATTGGCTGATGAATAGTTTGAATTGGCAATGAAATATTTGTTCAACAAAAATCCTGAAATCAGGAATGTTTCCAGACGAAGATTTCAACCTATGTATGGTTTTAATTTTTAAAGATTGTAAACCTTAGGTTATCAAACTTCTTTGACAAGTTAACAAACAAGGTTTCATAGTATTCGCACAAACCACTGAAAGAAATATCAGTTATATTACTTCTCTTTTGAAAAAAAATATCATTATAGTTTAGATAGTAGAAACAGAGCAAAATAGCAGTTTTTACCATAACGGCATAACGGGGAAAACAAATGCTAGGAATTCCAAAAAAGTTTCCAAAAACAACCTTTTAGGTGTGCCTTTTTGACTCATATTGTTAATGCGCGTGCACATAATCATGTACTCAACAGTTGTTAAATCGTAGGCTATTTTTATCGCTACACTGTTTTCTTAGCGGTGAATGTATGTAATTTCACCATTAGAATAAGCGGTGAACTTACAAAAAATCACCACATTTAACCTCTATAATATATAACTTCACCGCTAAATATTGGCAAATCTTACAAAAATTCAACACGCATATCTTACAGAAAGTAGAGAGAAGTTGGTTTAAATTCAAAACAATCTCTGAGAATTAAGTGAGAAAAAGTTGACAAATAAGTGGCTGACATGTAGGAGGTGCGAGGTTCGAACCCGTGATAGGCCGCGAATTTGTACTAAGAGGTGAAATTTGCTCACTTTTTGTAAGTTCACCACTTACTCTAGCGGTGAAATTGCAGAATTTCACGACATTTCACCGCAATTTTATGTACGAAATCTGCGGTAACAAACGAACTTTTCACCGCACATCTTAAATATTTTTCCGGTTTTTCCTCGTCCCGTGTGAGTAGTGTGTGCATAACCGCTCCAGCGGTATAGCAGACATACATACATTGTATGTAGTATATACAAAACTTCCAGCTTTATCACTGGATCTTGTATACACCCGTTACTTTGTTGACACATGGACAAGGTACTCTTATTTACTTTATTTTTAGGATCTATTCTGTTTTGCAAAACCCCGCCCCCTCCCCCAGCTTAGTGAGCTTATATTTTTACGCCCCGAGGGGCACATGCTATTTTCTTGCATAGTAACGCGCTATATAACAACGTATAATTTGGGGCGTAAAACACACTTGCGAAACAGAATAGATCCGATTTTGATTGTATAGAATCATATACTAACCCTCGTATTCACACTGATCGGACGAGTCAAAACAGAGGTAGCTGTCAGTTAGTTTCTCGGGGATTTGTCTGATCCAGGAAGACTCTTCCTCTGATGACATGTCACACTCAACGGTTGTCACCACCGTCTCCTGGTTTGAAAAATAATCACTTGTTGACCACATCTCAATATACTTCTTTTATTGTACTCCTTTTTAAACATGTTTTTTCGCCTTTTTCTCCAATTCTACCCGCTTTTTTCCTCTGTTTTCCCGCCGTATATAGGTCTGACAGAAGGCTAAGAGCACTGACCAGAAACTCTGATTTTCATTCAGTATAGAGTGCCCCAGACATTTGAGAATTTTTATCGTGTAAGATCTTACAATTTTCTTACAAAATTGTCTTATAAGTACTAATAAGATTATGCGTGCCTAACTAAGACTTTGTAAGACATTTTATCAGGTCTTACACCATGAAAATTTTTTCTCATGTCTGATAAGATTTTGTTCGATAAAATATATTTTGTCAGATCTTACAAAATAAAAATTCTGCCCAATAAGATCTGACACGATAAAAATTCTGCTTGACAAAAAATGTTTATCGTGTAGGATCTTATAAAAATCTTATAAGATCTTGTAAGACAAACATTCGGAATGATATGACTCATCTTTTTGCTAATATTCTTATCAGATCTTATACGATAAAAATTCTCTAAGCATGACAGAGTTGTTTCCAAAAAGCTACAGCATTCAAGTGTCAACAAAGAAAAAACTATCTTATATTGTCTTTTAAGACTTATATGATATTGTGAAAAAGGTTATTCGAGTGTTAGGGTTTTTTTCTGAGGCGTTGATTATCGAAGTGGGCTGTAAAAATTTTTTCAAAGACCAAAACTATCTTGGACTGCTAAGTTTTGACATAGTGCCTAGTTAAGACTCAGAATAATGCTGCGGCCAAAATAGAATCAGCAGGCGTTTTTGTTTCATAATTGGTTAGTTTATCGATTATTCTTTACTTTCATAGGAACTTGATTAGGTTATACGGTTATTTTGAAATCATAAAATATGTCTTATCAGATCTTCCACGATAAAAACTCAACCATGCCTGAACCTTGTGTAAGCTCTGATAAGATGCTTATCAGATCTTGAAAGATAACAATTCAGTAAAATTGAATTATTATCTTATAAAATCTGATAAGATACTTATCAGATCGTGTAAGATAACAATTCAGCAAAAGTGAATTTTTGTCTTATAAGATCCGATAACTATTTATGAGATCTTACACGATTAAAGTTCACGTAGGGCAGAATTTTTTTATCGTGTAAGACCAGATAAGTTCTTACACGATAAAGATTTTTGTTCAGCATCTTTTCAGACCTTACACAATAAAATTTCCAGAATCACTGGTATGGTTTCAAATTTCATTTTTTTTTCTGAAATATACTCTGATCATGTTAAAAAGTGACATGATCAGAAACATGTCATAGTAAAATTGCAGAATGGAAAGTCTCAAAGAATTTCGCATAGGATTTGATTTGGCAAAGGATAATTAACTTTAAATTTTGATTTCAGGTTAGTGCAAACAATTGTATTTGACTCTACACTACTTCATTTTGGGAGAAAAAAGTTCTATTTGAGTGTTATGGTTTTATTCAGTTTTTATAAAATACATATGGTCTAATCAGTTTTCCCAGAAATCAGCGAGTGGTTCGCCAAAGTCCACCCGGACAACAGTAATCATTTCTGCACGTGGGCGCCCTTTGAGCTGATAGGCTTGCAAATGCCCATGTTTCGCAAGAAGCGGATGGAGTGAAATTGATTTTAAAGTGAAAGCTTTCAAAATTTATGAAAAGTTAACTTAATTTTTATACAAACAGTTATCAGCAACGATATACAACTAGTTTGGACAAGCAGTGATAAATTTCTGTTCTGAAACATTAAAACTAATCGATAAATGAATTTAGTAGCAATTTGTGGAGTTCTCTTACAATTTAATTCAGTTTAATTGGTTGCATAAACTAATGTAAAAAATTATTTTTTGCAACATTTAAATCGATTTCAAAAGAGTTTAAACAATTAAAATTGTCGCAGAATAGATTTCAGTCGTAAAATGGATATAATTGATTACATTTTATCAACAAAAACTGTATATTGTCATCATTAATTTCTTTTTTGTCAATCGCGGGAATCGGCTAGATTTTCACATATAAGTTGTCTCTGAAAAAGTTAACTAGCCATTCGAAACGAATAAAAGTTATGATCAAAGAAACGCAGTCTAGAAAACGAACAAGACCTTGTAAAACGGAGAAAAGTGGGTACTGGGTACAGCGGATCAAAATTTTTACCATTTCTTAACATTTCAGAACTGCTTCATAGTTTGTTTAAAAATGGGTCCATGGTTAAAATTCTGTGACCCGGAAAAAGTTATTGGTTCACACGAAGAGCCCTAATCTTGTTTCTATCTTCACGTCAACCTCTAATCCTCCTGTTCACCGAAACGGACGTTTGGCTGAGATTATATATGTATATATATATATATATATATATATATATATATATATATATATATATATATATATATATATATGTGTGTATATGTATATATATATATATATATATATATATATATATATATATATATGTATATATATATATATATATATATATATATATGTGTGTGTATATGTATATATATATATATATATATATATATATATATATATATATATTATATATATATATATATGTGTATATTATCACCTTTTTATCATTTTTATCTGCTTCCTGACTCTATTTGATGTTTTCTATAGCAAAAAAATAGGTTTGAGGTTTAAGAGCCATTAGGTTCAGAGCTATATTTGGTTAAAATGTTGCTATTCCATTTTTCTGTGGTAAATTAAATTTTTTGTTAAAAAACAAAAAAAAATTTAAATTTTTTGTTTGCAAGTCCAACCCGCCATTTCTTGGCCTCCATTCGACGCGTACTGTAGTTGTGCTAAAAATACATGCAAGTCTTCGTGATAGAGCCGTACTTGGTAAAAAAACATTTTTCTCGGTGAGAACTTTTTGGAGTTGTAACAGAACAGCATAAGAGATACCCAAAAATTGTCATCTGAACATATACAATCAGTTAATTTACTCAAACTGGCCAAATTCTGGTCATAATTGAAGATAAAATTTTTACGTTTCAGTTTTCGAACTAGTTTAGTCTTCACTCATTCAAAACACAAAACACAAATAATATGATTTATTTGCCTGTTTTCGTCTATACCAATTGCAATTGCGAATATCATTTATTATTTGCGGTCAATTCAGGCTGTTAATGAGAGTAATCTTTTTTTTAGTAGCAAAACTGGCGTTTATACTTTTGAACAGTTTACAGAGAAAAGTTTGGCTTCAAAATCTATGACACAAAACATAGAAATTGCACTACTGTTTAATGCAGAAACTAGTATACCTTTAGGGAAAAGTTATTAGTATGGATGTAAGTTATTACGTTTCACTGTATTCAAACAGTTGACCTATAAACGCTCTTTTATTGAATGAACTAAATCGATCCGTGCACAATAATTTGAACAAGTTTTCCCAGTTTCCGTATCATAAAACCTTTCTTGTGAAGATAAAAGCAATGAATACAGATAACAGCTGTCAACTTCCCAGCCTGTTAACTCATGACGAATGGAAACAGCTAAATGAAGAAACTTCCTACAAACTCTATGTTGATTTGTCTAAAAAGTTACATCGTAAAGAATTATTTATTGAACAAGTGTTAACGGGACTCAGAACGAAAATTGATGTTCATCCCTGCCTTGGAGGAGAACAAAACAACAATTCTGAGTAACAGTCAGCATCACCCCGATGATTTCGGTTTGTTCCAGGAACAGGTCAAAGATTTCAAAAAAAAATGAGTTCACGACTTTGCAGTGGAATTGTAATTTGGGTAAAAGCATAAATAGCAAAGCTGTATGACGATGCAATTATTCCATTGGACGTTGCAATTCATGCCTATGGGCGTTCCTCGACGCTTGAAAAACTAAAAGTTGTTGACAAGTATGAATCAAGAAAACTAAAAACCCTAATTCTGAAGGATGGGACTTATAGCGTTTCAAAATTGTCCAAAAATGGTAAAGATTTGTTTGCTGACTATCAAAAACTGGTTGATAAATGCATGGAATAAGTTCCTCCCAATTCAAAAATGGTGCTGTGTGAAATTTCTCTTTTTAGGGAAATACCTATAGACAGTAATAAAAATGAAAAATCGCAGTTTTCAATGATTTGCTAAATAGTACTTATGGAAAAAGTGATAATGCAATTGTAGTGCTTAGGCTAAAGGATATTATTCGAAGTGTTCCAAATTACAATCCACGCATCACAAATTTAAACAAACTGTACCATGACAAAATTCATTTATATAATAAGTTGGGGACACAATTCCTGAAAAACGAACTACAAGATATATATTGAAAACCTCAAATGGGGTTATTGACCTCAATAAAGTAAAATCTAACGCTTTTTATTAAATGCAGAGCAAGTTCTCTAATTATCAGCTACGCTACTTTTCTCAGCCTTCAAACAACAACCAATCTTTTCATCGCTGTAATCAATAATAATTGTTGTCAAACCTACACATTTAGATGAAATAAATGGAAATATTTTGATTGCTTGTTTTGATTCATTGGGCACGAACGGTTTGACATCAATACCTTAGTATAATGTTGAAAGCTGTAATTCTGATAAATTTATGTTATTATTTTTCGACGGGGCAAACAGTGGTGTTAAACTTTACAACGCCACATAGCCTGACTTACAATTCTAAATTGAAAAAAATTGATAATTGTTTGATAAAAGTTGACCTGCTAAAGGTTTTCGACTTTGTATTTTTCCCCATCGGGGCTCTTTTTCCTTTTATATTATCATTTACTTACGTTATTTCATGGGGATACTGAAAGAAACCCATGACCTTAGGGAACTTTACGCATTTTCCACACAAAAAGTAAAAAATGGGCTATACAACTGAAAATTGTTCATGCTAACTGTGAAAGTATCCAAAAATTTCTACAGTTGAAGAAAAGTTTACTCAATGATATTGGTCCAAATTGTTTTTATGGTTTAACAGAAACCTGGTTGACCAGTACTGACAGTTATAGTTTCTATAACTCTCATCCCCATCAATTTGATATCAACAGATGTGACCGACAGGATAAAAAAGGCGGAGGATTATTTTCATTAGTACCAAAATTTTGCAATTCGAAAATCAGGAACGACCTTAACAACGATGTCCGAAATTTTTGAAAGTATATGGGTTGAATGCAAGTTATCCTCTCACAAAAGTATCATGATTAATATTTCTTACGATCCAAATAAACAATTTTGTCCACAGTTATTGAATGAATTGGCTTTATGCATTGATAAGGCTTCCTCTGAAAAAAATCAATATCCCTTATAGGAGATTACAGCATTTATTACTTGAATAACAGAGAAAAACAAAAACCGGCTACAACAATTCTACCTTTCGACTTGCACTTGTTGAAATCATGAGCTGCAACCAGGCATCAGAACGGTAGCTGCAGTTTATCAGATCATTTAATAACTGATAATGGACCGAGAGTGGACTAATATTATGTATTTGACTCTCCTATGAAAAGCGATCATCTAGCACAAATTCTATTCACTGATTTTACGCTAACTCTATAATAAAAAACCAACCAGGAATTGGAAATTTGATAAGAGTTATTGCGATCCCCTTAAATTCAGAAACTCTCTAATTTACATTAACTGGAGCCTCATCTATGGATCTAATGATGTCGAAGTAATGTTCTCACGTTTTGAAGGTCTGACTGCAATTGTAATCAGATTTCATGCACGTATCAGAAAACTTCAAACGTATACGAAACAACAAACCTAATTTTTCACTTGCAGATAAGTTTGTGTCAAAGAAAACAAAATGTCTCTATGAAAAAGGTTTTTTCACTATCAAAGAATATTGATAATTTCCTAAACTAGAAGATCTGACGAGTAAAGAGTATCTGAAAGATTACGAATTATTTCAGACACAATTGATTGAGTCTGCTTACAGCTCCAGGAAACAATGGAATCTGATCAACGAAGTCAGAAATAAATCTAGAAATGGAACAAAACTTTTCTCTTTAAAATTGCTTAGAGGATGTAAAAACTGACAGCTGAAATTGCTGAACTACAATTTTAGTAAACTTGGTGAACATCTTGTGAATGAAACAACCATTAAACAAAACTTTCATCAGGTCAAACCTAATAGGTTCTAGTTTCGTTTCTTTACCACAATTGAGTGTCGTAAAGCTCTTAATAGCCTCAATAAAAACAAACCTTTGGGTCTTTAGACTATTCCGGCTTCGTCATTAAAATATGGTGCTCATTTTGTGGCAGAGCCGATATGCTTTCTCTTTAACGAATTTCTTAAACAAAACAATTTTCCTTCTATAGTGAAGTTGGCAAATATTACACTTATCCACAAAAAAGGAGAAACTGAAAATCCGCTGAACTATAGGCCTATTTCTATAACGCCCGCTTTGCCAAAAGTTCTTGAGTTATTAATCAAATAAAGGAAAAGAGGAACTCCTATAAAAATAAAACCTCATATCGAAAGCACAGTTTGGATTCAGAAAAACTTTCCATTAATTGATGCTCTTGTTTATCTGACAGAAACTTTAAGACAAAAATTTGATAAAAAAAGTAAGCACTGCAGCGTTTTTAGATTTGTCAAAAGCTTTGGATTTAATTGACAACTCGCTTTTACTAGAAAAACATAAACACCTTGGCTTCTGCCCTTCGTCAGTCCTTTTCATTATGAGTTACCTCAGTAACCGTCATCAACGACTAGTGATACCAGAAGCTGAATATGACTGGCTGGAGGTCAGGCAAGGAGATACACGAGGTACAATTTTAGGGCCACTCCGTTTCAATCTACATGTATATGATCTATCAAATTTCATCAACTGTATTTTAATCCAATACGCTGACGATGCTGTTTTTCTTACTTTCGTTGAAAAAATTACTGATTGCAAGCCACATTTAGAGAAATCATTTTCTCTTTTTGTTGATTTTTTTTCATACCAATCTTTAAAAACGAGTTCAGAAAAAAAACGGAGTTCATTGTCTTTGGCATTTCGTCCGGAGCAGAGTCTATTAAAATTGACTGAGCGAAATATCGCGGAGTTAGTTTGGACAAAACGTTGTTGTACCAACAACAAGTTAAACAAATACTCAGCAAGATGGCACAAGGAAAAAAAAGTTTTTATGTCCTCAATAACACAGTAACATACAATTTGCGCGAAATCCTACTAAATTCTCTTGTAATTAGTCATCTCCAGTACTCAACTGATTTGCGCTCGTCCATTTCAAAAAATCTTCTGACAATCTTAGAAAAGCAACTCAATCGGGCAGCAAAAACCTGTTGCTTTCATCGATTTAACAATTCCTCACTTAGTATCAGACTAAATAATTATATACTGCCAATTAAACAATTGCTTGAATACAGAACAGCCCTGTATGTTAATCTACTCTTCACATTTAAGAAACCTGCCTGCCGCAGAATAACAGGACTTAGCTTGCCAACCTATAAGTTTTAGAGACATTAAAGAACGAAAAATATTTTTCTTGACGAGAGCTCAAATTTATCATGGCTGGACAAAAGTATCATCCGAAGAGGCTTATCACTTAATAATTGTCTTGAAAAAAGCTTAAAAGGGAATGAATCCAACAGGTGGGTGAAAAAGTCTTCAAAAACTACTTTTTCTAACTTTTTCAGAAGGACCCAATGGGAATCATTGTCGGCAATGTTTCTTGGAAGGCTTTTAAGTTTAACTAACGCTTCATTTTGAGTTTGTATTCTCACATGGGTGCTTAGAGTTTGTTTCTTCTACCTAGATAAGAAAATCTTTTATCTGTTACTTATAATTTGTGTTATATCTTTAATCTTTACGCTGCCATTTGTGTTAGCTTTAGGTCCCTTGACCTATTTATACTCATTTGGAAAATCGGTGTTTTTTATTCGATGTCTTTTGCGGATATCTTAGTGTCAAATAACATACTGAGAAAAGTTTTGGACTTCTTTTGTTTATTTTGATAAACTTTCTTTCTTGAACTAGTTTATCAGTCTCTTAAACTTAAAGAGAACAGATTTCTAATTGCGATGCCGTAAAAATGTTGTTAACCTCTTCTCGACCAAAGATAAAATTTGTTGGCTGATCGATCGCCTTTTCTTAAACGCTAAGCGCTTCAGGTCATTTAGGCTTACTAAAAAACGATAAAGTTGTTTTTTTTTAATAAGTAGTCTTTTTATATTTATACCGAGAAAACTGTGTTTCAGTAAAATTAACTTAACGTAAGAGCATTACTACAATTTTTAGAAAACAGTTTGGTTTTTTTAACGATGCAAAAAACGCTGCAAAGAACTCGTACTGATATCGGTTGTGAAAGGTAACTTAGTAAGAATTTGGAGTTTTGTATTTTAGAGTTATAACACAATCAACGGATATTTTTGGAAATGTTTTCCTACCCTCTCCCACTTTTTCTCTCTCTTTATATCTTTACTTTAGCAATAAAAAAACATAGAACGATCTGAACAGAAAATCGATAGCGAGAAAGCCAGTTTCCGACAAACTGTCATTTTTTCACTCTGCTTCAGACGTAGCGCAAAAATAGTCCTACAAAGTGTTTCATTTCTTCGATTTATTTGTTTTTGTTTTTTGGCGCGATGGACCGATCACGTCAATTTGATGTCAAACATCATAAAATTGTGTCTACAGAAGCTATTAAAAGACTGCGCTCCAATCTAATTCAGGTTCTCAAAAGTGGGAAAAAACATATTTTCTTTTTATCTCAATGATAATATTTCCGCCCTCTTCGGCAGAAAATATAACAGCCGCTATATGTTGATGAACGACTTTTGTCTTGTTATAGATAAAAACTATAATTATCAGACCAAATTTAGCACAAAGATATATACTTCAGATATTGAAAAACATGCGGATTTGTACTTGTGGTGAAATTATGGGATTAGTGAGTAGTAAAAAAAACAATTTGGAATGCTCATAGAATACATATTATTTAAAGTGCACTTAAATTGATTGCCATAAACCATTTTTTACCAATAAAAATAAAAAGACCGTTGAACTTCTTGGTATCAGAAATCAAATATTTTTTAGCAGTTACAAATGAATATTTTCTTCAAAAAAGCTTAAATGGTTAATTTGAGGTCTAGGGCAGCCCAACCTAGGTACAAAATTTGAAATCAAAAACGTTTCTCATGCGTGATTGAGATGTTCATTTATCAGAAAATATGAAAAAAAAGCAAAGAATCTTTTGAAACGTTTTGTTAATGAAAAGAAATTTCCTGAGAAAGCAGAAGATTTGTTGAGAGAAAAGATAAGAAAAAAATCTATCGTGTGATTTGTCGTCTTACGATACTTTCTATTCTTCAAAATAGTCTCCCTGACTTCATTTCAACCAATTTTACGCTTTCAATTCCTTTACTTTTAAATTGATTTCTAACTAAAGATCGACAGAATTTTAATAGCAAATTTATCCTAAACAGTTTTTCATTGTTATCTTAAGAATCAACTGTTGACGTATTCTAAGTTCTCTGTGCTCCTACCTCAATACTAGTCGGTTTTTCCGCACTGTTTTCCTCGTCGTACCCAACTCCAATCATGCGAAATAGAAATTCTGAAACAGGAAAATCTTGGGTTATATTTGGTAACTTTATAAGGAACGATACCTTTTCGTAATACTGTTTTTGGAAAGGTGTTTTTCGTATTTTTTAAAGGTTAGCCCGATTTAACACTTTGTTTTTGTCGAAAACTAGACAGATAGAGAGAGAGAGAGAGAGAAAACAATTTAGTAGTACATTCAAGCCATATTTGTGCAGACATGACGGTCTTGCATGCTAATGTACATAGTGTCAGGATCAGCAAAAATATATATTTTTTTAAAAACTGTGAACTAGCAACAGAAAGTCAGACCTGATAAAAATTGATAAAAAATCTTTTTGGGAAACGCGCAAGACCTACTGTGTGATAGATTTTGTTACTTCAAAGATATAGATAAACCTTTCCATAATTCAAAAACTTTTGATTAAAAAACTATTTGGAAGACATGTTATAGCCATTCTTTGAAGAGTTATTTTACCTGATATTTTAACTGACCCCAAAAAATCTAAAAAAGTAAGCATTTGCAGAAAGGAGCAGAAAAAAGCTGTTTTATAATTACCAATGGCAGAACTACAGTGTATCATTCGTTGACTTAACCTAATAAGACAGCAAATTGTTACACCAGCGGAAACGCATATCCGTTTCGCATTGCAAGGACACTAAATTTGACTTTTTGTATCTACTGAATTTGGAAAAAGACTGTCGGAAACAAATTACTTGTGTGTGGCTCGACAACCCGTCACATTTTTCCGCCCCTGAGAAATTTTGATTAGCATACAATTATTGTGACGAACAGTTCTTGCATACACCAAAAAAAACGGTTCAACAATTTCAACAACTCTTATTGAAATAAAGTTTTTATAGGAACAAAAGGAACTGAAAAAAAAGAATGTTAAACTGAGAACTTCAATATAAAACTTTCGAAATATCACTGAACCGAACTTAATCAAGTTGGCTAAGTTGGCTGTTTCACTTTCCCGTAGGGTGATGGCAGAGCAATTCAGCACTGATTCAGTCGAAAAACTTTCTGTCTTTTAGTATTGCCAGCACTCTGTTCATTGTACAGTTTACACTGGGCAGCCTTGATTTTTGAGTAATATCCACAACATAAGAAAATATGTTCAGCTGAACTCCGGTTTGCAACAAGCTTTGCTTCATATTCGATTCAAACTACCGTGTGGGTACTTTAAATATTTGGTTTGTCTAAAAAGTCGTAGCCACTAAGCTAAGTGGGCTAAATGTAATAATACGTGGCCGGCCAATTGGCCGACATACAAATTAGCCGACACACCTTTTAGCCGACACTTAAGCAAATATAGCTACTCGAAAACAACAGTTCGTGATAATTACCAGCGCACTAATTGGGTAAAGTAGCGTCCCTTAGTTTTAGAACAAACAATATTTGGCTATAACTACTAACTAATTTGGCCATACTTCAGCGGCCCGTGGGACTTGATATAAATCTATCACAACCAAACAAATTATTTCGGCCGAACATAATTACTTCGAAGCTTCTAATAACACTACTTAAATTATAGTGTTCCAATTTTGGTCATTTTCACGTCGTCTTGATGAAATCTGTCGGCCAATTGGCGGGTCTTCTAATTTGTGTGTCGGCTACTACCCCTAGCCCCGTATAAATAATGTGTATGCTACTATAGTAATAATCAGTTATAAGCCACAAAAGTGTGACATTATTCTGTTCAGACTTTTTTGGGGTATGAGTAATTTTCAGACAGGATAAATTTAGCTTGGCCGAATGCTATAGACCCAATATAGTCATAATGACGAAAAACTGCACATAAAGAACCATAAAATATTCTGATGATGCATAACGTACTGGGGGAACAATCGGAAAGAATTCCAAAAATCTAAAGTTAATGAATTGGCAATTTTTTTTATTACTTAACGAACCGGTAGGGTTTACAAAATGGGTTTTCATTTGGTCCCATTCTAGTTCAAAAATGAATTAGTGCATACCACTTGATCCCGCAGTCGGTTCTTGGCTCGCCAGACACAAGTCAATTTTTTGTCTATAGTCATCAAACACAATGTGTTCTCGAAGTCGTAAAAAGGCAATGTTGTACCCATCTGAAAGGTATCCATCGAATCGTCGGTCGAAAAAGATTCTGTCGATATAGTGTAACTTGCGAGTTAATTTCCTGTCATGCAAGTCCAGAGTGTAGTCACCTGAAACCAGAAAAGACCACGTTGAAAACAATACTGACTCAATTTTGATCTGTGACGTGGTTACTGAATTTTACTGAATGAGATCAAAGTTCATTTAATTTTCTTCTGGATCAGAAGATAAATCAGTATGAATCACTGAATTAACTCTGAATCAGACAAATTCAGTGCAAAATGTGACCTGAACTAGACTGACTCAGCACTGAATTTGCCTTTGAGTTAGGTAAGGTGGGATCTTAGATTTTGATCATTTCCTATTTACAAATTAAATCTGTCTCATTATTATAATTTCATAACAAAGTTATGTCTAACAGAATTCAGCACACAGCTTTGTGAATACTCAACAATTGAAAACTATGGAAAAAAATTGCTTTCCTAATTTTATAAATGGAAAATTTGAAGCGTTGAGCATAAATGCATATAGAAAAATTTGTTCAGGATCAATCATTCCTGATTGTTTTTGAAACGAGGATAAACGAAAGACACAAAAAACAAAGAATTTAGTCATCTACCAATATTTATTTCGAGAAAAGAGACGAAAGCTGACTCGCGTGTCAAAAGAGCGAAGTCAGAAAAGGGGTACCAAACTGAATCAACATAAAAACAAAAGGATTTATCCAAATTTTTTGAGATTTTGTCTGCCGTTGATTATTCTACTTTTCAATTTTCTTATCATTTTGCGATTATTTTTTCTAGAAGGAAACTGAACAAAATATTTCAACAGCAGTTTAGAGAAGAGAGAAAAACAAAAAAAACGACACTTATTTCACACTTCATTTTTTTCAGTTTTGTTTGAGATGTTTGCAACATTTAGACTCCAAGAAAACAGGAGAGCAACTTTCAACTGCAAAAAGTGAGATGAACACCTTAAGTAATGTTCTAAAACTTTTTTGAAAAAACTATATCTCGATTTTGAGAATTTGTGAGGAAAAATCAGAATAAATAGGAACTCTAATAAAATACATTTAGTATATCCAGATAATTTTCTGATATCTTCGTGGCCCAAAACAAAAAAGAACATGATGAAAATATTACCCGGAAAAGGTGGAACAAATATGGGTGAATAGTAGCGATTTTGGAACAACCAAGAAGTTTTGAGTAAGAGATCTTCTATGCAGCTTCAAAACTTTACCAAGTAAAATTATCATTAGGATGGTAGCTCAGGTAAGGTTTTTGTTAATAAGCAAAATAAAGAAAGCAATGAAAAACCAGAAAAAAACCTTGTTTAGAATCCTGGGCAAGTTTAGTTGAGCAGAAAATCCACAAAAATTCAGTCTTTTTTCGAAGTTTAAAGCCACGCATGTTTCTAACGGCAAGCAAAAAAGAAATTTAAGAACTTCTACATACGATCACTATTTAGAACCGAATTTTAAACCATTTTCAAAGTGATTCCTACGAGCATCTTTTTCAATCAACCTTTTTTAATGTGGTTCGACAAACGATTTGTCTTTTGATAGTTTTTGAAACTTTGTCGTAATAGTTTTTTCTTCGCAACTTTCCAATAGAAAAAAATCAAATCAATTTTTCAGGACTGCCTTGTATAACAACCCGATAATAATTTAAAAAAAATTCTGCTATCATATTGCGTCATGAATAGATCTAATGGATCCATTTTTATTGCGATTCTCATAGTTACGAAACAAAGAACATATTTATGTTTTAGTCTTCAATTAACAGATCATATATGATTTTTTCTGCAACCGTAAATAACTCAATAAATTTACAATCAAAAACAGTCACCAGGAGATCACGTAATTGTCTGAAATCTCATTTAAATTTTCAAGAAATAAAAGCAAAAATGTGATCAGATAGGCAAGTCTGTTCACATCCAAGTAAGAATCATATGAAGTTGTAATACGCGTAGAAGGGTTTCCGAATCTACCTCCAATCTACCACGACCATGCATAGCCAATAGATTGACGGAAAATAGCCGCCGCTGAACCCATTGGCTGACGTTGCATTTGAAACACTTTTAAATTGATGAGAGAAATTGACGACAGTGTAATTTTCCAAGAGACTAAAACTGTTCTGTTTGGATTCTGTTTCAATGGTTTTCAAATTAATCTTCTTGGTTGGAGGAAAATAATTCTCATATCATCGCCAAAAAGAACGACAAAAGAAGTTAAAATCCAAAAAAGCATCAAATTATTATAAAAACAGTTGGCACATAAGCCATCATTAATAATAGCTAGATGTCGAAGCAAGTTAACTGACAATAATCAGGCTACACCAGAAGGCCAATGGGGGCAGTTGTTTTCTAGAAAAAAGCGACAGGAGCACAAAAAAAACATCAGAACCCAAAAACTCAAATTTTTACAATTACTTTTTGAAATGAAAAATTTTGAAGACGCAAAAACCATTTCCTTCAATTAAAAAGAATCATTGGCTTCTTTATGAATACTTATAAACAACAAATATGTGATAACAACCTTATGAACAATAGAAAATTGGCAAAAAGGCTACCAATATGTATAATAAGGATACCAAAAGAACAATTTGCTTCAACATCATCATCGAAAGCATCAGCTTTTGATAGAAACATATTTTATTATTTAGACTTTATTAGGATAAGATTGACCTGACTATTAATGAGAATGATTCGGACGACAACAAAGTACAACAGAAACAAGCAAAAAACAAAAAATTACTTTTGGGTTTTTGAAAACAAAAATCAGCTAAAGGTCTTGAATTTCACTAAGAATGAACTCAAACTTGTTTATTGAGTAAATAGTGAACGACGAAAATTAAAGTCGTCAGCACTAAGAGAGAGCACAACAATAGGAGCTAACTTCAAAACTCTGCGACAATAAATCATCGTTCTTTAATTTATTTTATTTGAAGTATAATTTATTTAAATAGTATTTTTGAGAGACATACAGTAACTTGTAGTATAATAAAAATAATGAAAACAATAAAAATAAAACTGAGAGAGAGAGAGAGAGAGCAGTGAGAAAAAATATTTACTGTAACTCAGTCAGAACTTTTTCTTTGAATTCTACGTAATTAGATAATTGTCCGGAGACGACTGTTGTCATTGACAATACAAAAACCAACATTGGGCAAAATACAAATATTATAAAAGACAGAATGGGTAGAAAAAAATTATAAAACTACGAATCCGAAGAAGGCAAATTAAACGAAGCCAAAAAAAATGTAGCTCTTTCTCACCAGTCACAACAAACATGTAGTCAGTATGAGCAAAGGATTCTTCGCTGCTTTTCCACAGACACCTTGCAGCTGTTATCACCATGGTTTCGTTCAAAATGGCGCCTCCACACACCCTAAATGATCGCTACACGGATAATAAGAATAAAAAGCAATACTGTACTTTTAGTTATTTCCCCTTATACCTTAAGGGACCAGAATTAATGGCAACCCCCCGTTGAAATTTTTGTCAAAAAACATTCGAAATGATCGCTTTTAATCGGTTTTTTGAGGGAAAAATGGTCGAAGCCTTTAGGTTTTTTGACCGGCTTCAGCGTTTTTGATCGTTTTTTCGACATAGGAAGTGATATTTTTTGAGCGTTTTTTGAGAGTAAGAAATCACCGTTTCTGACCGTTATCGGAAATTAATTAAATGTAGGAATTTCTTTTATCTGCTTTGGGTGACAAACTCAATTCCTATATTTACCATTACTACCAGTTTCGTGGTCATAAAACTTATAGCCCCATCCCCCAGTCATAGTAAGCATGCTGTAATGACAGATCACAACTTCTTAGGTTAAGGGGGGGGGGGGGCTATAATGGGAAAACCAAGGAAAAATTATTGATGGATTGTTTTCTGCTGTGAGTTGACACAATTGGCAAACAACTGTTAACAAAGACTGATTACAGAAGTATAGCGCTCTAGAAGCTTGATTTCAATTGAGAAGAAAACAAAAAAAATGGAATGAAGTTCAATACAAGTCTATCGGCACTTTTTTGTTTGCGACCCCGCTCAAAATATGTTATGCAAGAAAAGAATACGTGTCATTAAATAGTAAATGAATATGTTAAAACATGGCAGGTGCGTCTTGGAGGCGCAGGTAATATACAACCACTACGACTAAGGGTTCACAAATGCAAAAGATCACAAGCGAGGTTGAGGTCCAGACCCAAATTGAGTTATGGTCAGACCCACTCGAACGCACACCAATGTATTCCTAGACCAAAATTACAGGGTCTGGACAGCAGTTCGAGTGCAAAATAGTCTGGACCATGGTCTGATTTAGATCTGATCAGAGATCAATTTGGTCTGGAAGGTCTGATAATAGGTCACTTCGGTCTGAAAGATCTGATCAGAGGCGGATTCACACGCACTTGAGTCTGATCAGAGGCCGCATCAAGTGCTTTTGATTCTTATCACAAACCATGTCGTGTGCACAGAGCAGTTTTTTTGCTTTTTTAGTGAGTAGGTGGTTATGGCTCTCCCGCGAGCCGAAGGAAAAGATATCCATTCTGATCAGAGACTCATTGCAGCCCATTGCCTCTAATCAGAACGATCAGAACAAAAGAGTCCAACCAGTAGCCATTGGTCGGTCTCTTTATAAAGAACCATAGCAACTGTAGATTCAGACATTTCTTATAATAAAATCTCAAACTTTTTCTATGGTGCCGGCAAATTTTAGAAATGGCATGCAAAGTTTTAAACTTAAAAATTTCTGTAAATGTTTTATTTCACAAAATCACTTTCGATTTTGAATTGACTTCATTGAATTTTCTGCTGGAGACATTGGTTTTTATGAAAGGCATATACTATAACGATAATTAAAGTCTCGTGCTTGTTTAGGTGTAGTCTCTGATCAGAGGTCACTTTGGTCTGGAAAATCTTACCAGTGCGCAGTTAACACTGAAATGTCTGATCATAATCTGTTTATAGTCTGGACAATGGTGTGAATTTCAGTCTGATCATAAGCGCACTATAGTCTGGACTGTAGTCTGAGTACCGTGAGATCAGAAGTTATCTTGGTCTGGAAAGTCTGACCAGAGTGCAGTTAACACTGAAATGTCTAATCATAATCTGTTTATAGTCTGGACAATGGTGTGAATTTCAGTCTGATCATAAGCGAACTATAGTCTGGACCATAGTCTGAGTACCGTCTGATCAGAAGTTATCTTGATCTGGAAAGTCTGACCAGAGCGCAGTTAACACTGAAATGTCTGATCATAATCTGTTTATAGTCTGGACAATGATGTGAATTTCAGTCTGATCATAAGCGCACTATAGTCTGGACCATAGTCTGAGTACCGTCTGATCAGAAGTTACCTTGGTCTGGATCATAATTATGTATGGATATATGCGTCAAAAATACAAAAAATATTTATACTTCAGACCCTCGTACCTTTATGTATAGTTAAAAGTCATAGGGCAACTCAATGAATTGATCTAAGCAAAATTTAGAAAACACTCAAAATTATACAATGAAAAACTTCTAAATTTTTGGTAAAATTTGTACTCATTTCTTAAAATAAATAATACATTTTTTCGACTGGGGTATCTTTTCCAGAAATGCCGTTTCTTTCCATTAGCTATTTTTAATCAAGAGTTTCCTTCAACTGAAAAAAAACACTGAAATGTCAGGAAAAAAACTCACGAGAAAACTTTCTCTCCTCCTTGCCAAGCATCGTAGACTTTGACGTAGAACGGGTATTTTGTTGGGTTCGATTTCTCATATGTTCCTAAAACGTTTCAAAGTTGAAAACTCTACTGCTACTGAGGCAAACAAGGACGATAATGCTTTGCTTTGATTCAGTTGCTAAAAAACTTTAACTAATGAATGTAGAAAAAATTATGAACTTCATGAAATTTCAATTCCATCGTAAGTGTACAACCGAATCGGTTCGGAAGAATCGTTTTATACTGTTTTTTCCTGAACTGTCTCGTTCAGACTGCCGCCTACAGACCTGTTGGTTGTCAAATCAACAATTATCAGGCAGTGATTTACAGACGGAAATGGGATCTTTTCCGTTTGTGCCCCCCAGTACGTTATGCTCCCCCCAGTTACAGAGCACGTGTCATTACATAGTAAATCATTATGTAAAAATATTGCACGTGTATCTGGGTGTTGCAAATAATAGGCACCCACTAAGCTGGGGGGGGGGGGGCACAAACGGAAAAGATCCCGGAAATGTATTTCTGGTGTGCTCGATTCGAACTCTAATCTAATCTATAAGACAAGTACTTTGCATACATCTGTTCATATGAAAACAGGTACTGATGATTTAGTTTTATTAACGATATTAACATCCATTACCGAAGTATTCTATACTTACTTTCACAGAACCGCAACTAAAACAAAGAAATCGTCATAGGATTTGAGCTCAAAAAACAACTTATTTGTTTTCCTCTGTCAAGGACATGCTGACTTTTGCTCGATTTCGAGAAGAAAGCCGGCAAAACACAATAATAATCATCTCAAAACCTGACGGAAGTAATCGACTTCTCGAAAACGTTCTTCATAGCAACAGAACAAGCGAAACAAAAAGAATAAATTTTAATATTATTTTTAATAGTGTAGAATCATAATCGTTCTAAGCACATTCTCCGTCCCAATATAATTCATCAATATCCTCAAAATCTTCAGGGAAAGTCTATTGAAAGGTTGACCAACTGCATCTGGTCAAACGAATATACACTCAGTAAGATTTCCTTTATTGCCATTACATATATTACAAACTTCTATAGTTGGACACGCCAAACATGAAGTTTTTTGTGCAAGACTTTTGATTACAAGCACAAACAACTTCATGTTTGCCCGGGTTGAGAAAATGCAACAAAATCGACGCAAGAAGCGTCTTCTTTTGTCGAATTTCCTCGTTTCAGTCGGTTTTTTACGAAGGAAATGTCGATTACCGTAGTTTTTGTCGGTTTTGTCGTTTTTTGATGTAAGAAGGGTCCATTATCGTGGTGTTTTCGTCGGCATTGTCAGTCTCAATTTGTTTTAAATACGAAAGAAGTAGAGTAAAATTAAATGACTGGTGGTGCAGTGGAGGTGTTGCGATCAGAGACTTAAACTGTGAAACCTATAGTCTAATTCTGACCAATAGAAAGAACCTTTCAACTTCGTTAAATGTAACGCTTATTTTTACCTTTGATCCTGAAACGAAAATGGCTCATTTCATGAAATGTCGAAAATTAGTTCAGAAAACCAGCATTTTTGTGGGCTTAGAAATAGTTTTAACGCCCCCCATGACAAATTATGTGCTTAGAAGAGTCTAGTCTATCGTGCTAACGATGCTAAATCAACCTATGTCGTAATGCGGTGTTTAAATTCCTTAAAATGTGCAGATTTGTCTAAAAAACCAGTGAACACGCGAACTTTGACCCCAAATTTCTCTCAAGGTCAAAGAGTTAGGACCCTAAAAGGGGCGTTGGCACACTCCCTTCTAAAGTTTACAGTTATCAATTTACTTATTTTAATTTCAACAGATTTGTGTAGCCGGATTGCATATAGAACTAATAGATACGGTTTTCATATAGCAGAGCTTTTTGGTGACTGCAAATTGATTTCTTATCAATTTTAGTCATTTAAATTCAAGTTTTGCTTGACTCTAAAATCGACAAAATTAAAAGTAAGTCTAAATTTTTGGTCAAAAAATTAGCAACAATGCTATCATTCACTGTTGCCTTGTCAATTTTAGTAGTAGAGTAAACATAGCTTACAACTATAAATAACTTCAACCTCAACCCAAAAAGTTGCCGACGTTTGACCCAACGGACTTCTAATAGTTGTAACGAGATGTCAGTGAATTGGAGCGCGGTGATAAACCAGTCTATGATGATCCAGTGAAGTTCGACTAATAGAATTTGAAAATTGGTTTCTGTTTAGATTCAGTTCAGATTTAGAGCGGTCGCAACTTTTATAATGATTCAAATATATGAAATTAAACTGAAAAAGTATAAAATAAGAAAACAGTCTTGCTGAAGGCAGTTGTTGAACAAAATAGGAGTAGCACTTGTTAATAATTATCGTTTGATGTTTTTTTTTCAATTTTCACAATTTTTCAATTTTCAGAAAAAAAAATAAATGTAATTGCTGTTCCGTAGCAGCGCCAACACCGCCCATCCTATTTTGTGGTCTCAGTATCACCATCATGAAAATCTGTAGCCAACTTCACCCCTGGTGAACTCCACCCTTATTCACTGCACTACCCCATCGTTAAAACTATAGATTTTCAAACCCAATTTTCACAAAGTTTTTTTAGGATCTATTCTGCCCCCCCAGTGTCTTTTATGAACCCCAGTTACAAATTATATGTTGTTATATAGCACGTTACTATGTAAGAAAATAGCATGTGCGCCCAGGAGTCATAAAAGATTTATTCTCACTAAGCTGGGGGGGGGGGAACAGAATAGATCCGTTTTTTGAAACAATCGGCTGGCCGAACGACTTCTATCTTATTATATTTACGTACACTTTCCTTTGACTATTTCAATCATCGATTCCATAGGGGGGGGGGATATTTACGAGTTCTTCTATTCCATATCATGTCGGAATATGTACGAACAGTTTTCGTCTCATATCAAAGTGACGTTCGTTGCCGTTTTCTCGACAAACAGAAAGTATTTCCTTAAGAGTGGTGCCATTGTTTGGAGCATTCGTGTATAGATAGAATAGGGTTCAGATCAAATTATATTGAGCCCAAAAAACTAATTCATTTCGTCTGGAGCCCCATAGAGCTGAATCTGTAATCAAATGATTCAAACATGCATCGTTTTTAAGATAGCAATCTTGGTGTTACTGATGAAGTGCTCAGAACAACAATATTTACAACATTTCGCGTTAAACAAATTCTCATTGTCGTACCTGTGACTGCGTTAATTTGAACTTCAGAAAGAAAATTTCTTAGCAAATAGATTGAAACTTTTTCTGTTTGGAGAGAAAACTGTAGTCTTCCATTTTTGCCATTCATAAAGTTTTGCCATGATCTGAGATAACTCGTGAAAAAGATTAGATCATATGCCGACATCATTCAGATTAATGTGACTCGCAAACATGATGACCAAATGAATCAACGATCAAATTTTTGAATAAAAAACTTGGGTAAAAAATTGAGCATTAACCGGCAGTGGTTCTTGACTGTAAGAGCACACTCATTAGTTATGTTCTCAGGCATTAAAAAAAAACGCGTAAACTTTGCAGATTTTCAGCAACTTTAAAAAAAGACTTGATCTTTGCCTTTTTAGCGCATCTGACGTCAAATGAGTGCTGAAACTGTTCAACTTGAGTTCAAATGCAAAGCTTACAAAGAAACCTTTTTGAAATTATGGAAAAGTTACCAATTTCGAGAGGTTATTTGAGGAAAAGTTGCAAAAAAATTAGTGTTTTTAGTACCATTATGAACATATTGATAAATATTAACCTCCTTTCAATAATTTTTCATGATTTCAAATATAATGAGGAGAGATAATTGCCTAAAAATCTGAAATTAGGAGAGGAGACTGCTGAATAGAATTAGTATAACTGATTAACTTGTTGAAAAGGAGAAAAAGGAAGTTTTGAAAGAAAACCAAAAAACAAAGGTTGAATTATCAGCAGATATGTAGAAAATCTTGAAATTGTGATCAAATAGTGCTGAAAAAATAGAAAAAGTGAAAGAAGTTTGCAGAATGCTTGTATGTGAATTTAGTTTTTTTTGCGGAAAACGATTGAAAATTCAGAAAAAATGACAGCAAAATATAGAAATTTTTATGGAGCGAGTAGGAAAGATGTAACAAGCATGATAAAATCTGCAAAGTTTGCATGATAATTGCAAAAGTCTGTGTTTTGGTCTATTAAATACGTAAACGACAAGTGGTAAAAAAATTTGATCGAAAAGTCATTTATTTCACAAAATTGTCAGAGTTTTGTAAAGAAAATAGGACCACACAGCCATTCAAAACCCTTTTTCAAATAGAAACTTTACGACAAAAACTTAAGTTCTTTTTAATACTCGGGAAAATGGTGTATTGAAATATGATTGTTCTCTGCTGTTTATAAACGGGGTTCAGACTGAGCCAGGCTGGCGGATGTCTTGAATGAACTTAGCAGAGCTGAAAGCGAAAAAATTGAGTGCGGGTTATATGGAAGATGTGAAAGGTGAGTAGAAAACTTTTGTTCCGAGTCAAAATAAAATGGTTATCTTGCATGAATCTGCGTATACTTGCATGATTCTGGCAGATTCTTGTATGAAGATGCATATTCTTGCAAGATTCTGCCCGATTCTTGCATGATTATGCATATTCTTCCAATATTCTGCCAGATTCTTGAAAGAACAGGCATATTCTTGCAATATTCGGCCAGATTCTTGTATGAAAATGCATATTTTTGCAAGATTTCAGCCGGGATCTTGCGGGATTACGATTTTTCTACCAATAATCTTGCAACTCGACCACCTATCTGCACAAGATCATACAAGATGAATTCATCAATGCGAGTAAATCTGACAACGAGAGATTTGCTCAAAAGCGCTTTCAAAGTCTTCAGAAAATCGTAAAATCAAAAAGTGGCACATTACACGACCAAAACCACTTGGTACTGAGAATGTACGTATTTTCTGAACACATGTATTAAGATCAAGAAAGTAAAGAAGAGAGAATAAATCCGACATGCCCAAACGCTGGTTTATAAGTCGTTAGTTTTTGCACTCTGATTGTGCGAAAACTAGCGAAGCGTTTTTTACTCCATTCCTTTGATCTCGTCACCGACTCTAATTTAGTCATTGGATGGAAGGGGACTAGAGGCCATTGAACGCATTGCTATTGTTGCTAGAATAAGCAAAAAGGACATAACGTATTTAGCTGCGATTTCTTTGCATTTGACTGCAAAGTTTGCTTTGTCACAGATTTCCGCAATTGTGGTTTTCAAAACGTTGTGCAAGCTTTTAATGTTCACTTTTTTGGGTATTGTCAAAAAAACCTAAGCATAAGGTGCTGAATTGGATGGTATGAAACTGTTTCAGATGTAAATAAATTTTCACATTTATTTTGATTAGAAAAGGTAGATTAATCGTGTAATTGTGTAAATCGAGATAAAGTCGAAGGAATTGAGTTTATAACATTCATTTTATTTGTGTTGATTATTGTGCTCAATTGAAGATTTTACATTAATTTCTTCAGATAATTTATATTTCCAGAAATCATATCTGTTGTTTCGAGTTTTTCATCTGAACCAATTTTAAAAATTTTTCCTGCCTCTGTTAAAAGAGTATGATTAAGGGATTTGAATGGCTTCTTTCATTACTATTGTCATCTAGTTTTGATTAGATAAAGTTACAAACAATTGTGCATATTGGTGATTTTGGTGCTTTGAAAATAGCAAAAAAGGAGTCTTATCAGTTTTCTCCTGATTCAGAGAAGAAGGTTCCTTTCATTACCTTGACCTCAAAATTGGCAAATGTTGATTGCTGAATAAAATTTTTATGCAATTCTTTTAGATTAACGTTTTTTTAAAATCTGAATATACGGTGGTCACAGTTAGGTTTTTTGTTTTGTTGTTACTTTACAAGTGGCCTACTCAAACGCATAATTTGCTTCAAAACTATTGAATGTGGTATTATGTCCTCTTAGTCATAACTCCTCGTGGATATATAGCAGCCTATAAGTTTAATCTCATATAGTTTTAGGGGTTGGAGTTGGAAAGTACTCACATTTTCAGCGCCCAACTCCCTCGGAGAAGTAAATTCTTCTCTCTGACTGTTCAAGTTTTCGATTTCAGTAATCAGTGCCTGCTTTATGTCTGCATCGTTTGAGCTCTGCAAAATACAGCAAAGAAATGAAAAGAAAAAATAATATTTGGTAAAATACAAATTTTATATTCTTGGAAATTTTCTGAATTTTAATTAAAATCAATTAATCAGGACGCCGCAAAGATTTGAACGAAACTATTTATTTCGTTGTTCTGTCGAGCCTGTAATTTAAAAAATTTTAATGCTGTGATACTACAAAAACTACAATAAAAACTACAATATAAGTTGCAACAGAAGGAGAAAAATTAACATTTCAATTGCAAAAAAGTACCTCATTTTTGTTACGAGATAATTCTGAAAAGGAGTGAAAACTTACCCCAAGCACTACACCTGCAATTCCTGCAACACAAAATCAATCAATAATGAAAGAAACTGAAAGTTTTATTTTGTTTAGAAAAAGTAATGATAAAATCTGTTTTTTTTTTATTATACCCCGAGTAAGGCCTAAAGTACCTTCACCTAATTAACATAAATACACCAGAATGCAGGGCTATAGTATCGTGGAAGGGGGGGGGGTGGGAGGGGAGGGGGGGGGGCTATATTGTAAAGAGCCCGGAAAGCTTACCAACTAAAAACCAAAATGCCATCGAAGCACTATCGAATTGGCTTCGGAATTTCATTGCACTGTCCACCGAGCTTGTTAAAATCTAACTTTTCAAGTTCGTCACTTCAACTTTCTGAGATTTGAAAATATAAAGTAAGTTCTGAATGCAAAAATTATCATCAGTTTTATTATCCGAACAGGTCCGAATTTTTGTACTTCCGTCCTCAAAACATAGATAAAACAATTTTTGTTTCTGGCGGCCGCTGAGAACAAGAGGCCGCCAGAACTGGTTACACACGTGATCTGGCGAGTCAATATGCTCCCGTTTTTTGCATCAAAGCTAGCCGCTTCCTCAGCCTGACTTCAGGTTCTGTATTACACAATTTAACAGCTGTATATTCCGATGTAGTTTTTCAATTTCGGAATTACATAATGAAAGTTTTCATTAAATATTCCTTGGAATGTAGTGTTAAAAAGAAACAGGGGGAACTGTTTTTAACGCCCCCAGACATTTGAGAATTTTTATCGTGTAAGATCTTACAAAAACGTCTTAAAAATACTTCTAAGATTATGCGTCGCCTGACTAAGACTTTGCAAGACGATTTATCAGGTCTTACACGATGAAAAAGTTTTATCAGTTCTGATAAGATCTTACACGAAAAACGTTCACTTTTGTCTGATCTTATAAGAAAAAAAATTTGCATTATAAGACCTTACGCGATAAAAATTTGGCCTGACAAAAAATGTTCATCGTGTAAGATTATATAAGAATCAGAAGAGATTTTGCAAGATAAACATTCGGTAAGCTATGGCTCATCTTTTTGATAAGATTTTTATCAGATCTATGCGATAAAGTTTCTGTAAGTATTTCTGAAAAGCGCCGATCCACATTAATTGTGATGAAAAAAACTGTCACTATCTTGTTTTTATTGAAAATCAACTGTACCTTGACGGCGGAAAAATAAACTGATCGTATTCGCATCTTTCTATATCTTAAATAATATGTTAAATGTTTCAGCAGCTCAATTTTGATAATACGCCATGAAGAGCAAAATAGGCATTTAAAATATTCAATGAATTTTTTCAGAAGCAATTTGGCTCATATTGTGAAAGTCGAGCAACAAAGTTGAACAAGTCAGAGGTTAGCTTTCCAGGGTCGAGGTTTTTGGGTGAATTTTTGCAAGAAATGGGGTGAATGCGGTGAATTTTTGTAAGAAATTTGGTGATTTTTCCTTTTTATGGAGAAGCTGATAATTTAAGGGCAAAAAATATAGTCTATTTTATGGTAAGTAAGATACCATATATGCGTTGTTTCTCTTTTACAAACTGTCGAAGTATATGTCGAGAGGGTGGTTCATTGGCAGATGGTCCTTGCAGTATTGGGGAGGCAGTTCCCTTTGACTTGCTTAGGACATGGAATTCTGTAATTGGACTGGAAGATCATTGCCTTTCACTTTGTCCAGAAGCTTTTTTTACCTTATTCGAAATTTGATTCTATTTTCTGAGGAGGAATCGGAATTGAGCAGAAATTGTGTGAATATTTTTGAGTTGGAAATGACGGTGGTTAATTACGGGTTGGAATTGGCGTCTTGAATAATTGATCACTTTCAAACATTTTGGGGAGACATACTCACGGGTTGAGAAAATGCGACGAAATCGACGCAAGAAGCGTCCTTTTTCGTCGAATTGTGTAGATTTCGTCGGTTTTTTATGTAGGAAATGTCGATAATAGTCGTTTTCGTCAGTATTTGATGTAAGAAGTGTCGATTAGTGTAGTTTTAGTCTGTGTTGTCGGTTTTTGATGTAAGAGGTGTCGATTATCGTCGTTTTTGTCGGTATTGTCAGTCTCAATTTGTTTAAAATATAAAAGAAGTAGATTAAAACTAAGTGACTAGGTTGTGCAATGGAAGAGAAGGTGGATAGTAACTCAGGGATCGAAGCTTCGAATCCTGACAGGGATTGTCATTTCTTTAAGATTCTTAGAACGGCAAAAACTGGAAACTCTTACGTTTAAATATCGATCAAAACCGATCAAGAGGAGAAAAAAACGTAAGGGCTTTGATCGGAGCGAAGATATCTTATACTTGAATCCAACGAAATTCTCAACACGGGCTTGCAACGCGCAATGTTTTGTTCGAATAGTTTTTTCAACCATGACTCCTGTGTTTTGCATATTTTTCAAATCTTCTCCTCCGTTGTTTTCCCAGTTAATTAAATCCGTTGACGTTTTCAAGTTTCAGTAAGAGTCTTTCTTCAAGCCGAAGCTTTGCCGCCCAGGTTTAGGTGCGCGACCCTAGACCGCACTGATCGGCCCTGTCCCCAGACTTTTTGCCCTCTTATCAGACCATCGTGCGACCCAAAGCCCTCTGATAACACCGTAGTGCTACCAAAGAAATTGTGCGACCATAGTGCGACCCAAAAGACCTCTGATCAGACCACCATACGACACAAATCCCTCTGATCAGATTATCGTGCGACCCAAATATTTCGCGCGACTCTGGTGCGACCCAAAATTTTTGTCTTCAATTATTATTTGAGTCATCAGAAACAGCGATAAAAAACTGCAGTCAAATAAATATGGTCAGCTAAGGCTCTTGGTCACCTGCAGCTCTGCTTTTGGGCAACTTATTTCCAGACTTTGGAATCTGATCAGACCGTAGTGCGACCATTGTCCAGATTTTCGTGCGGCCTATGATCAGACTGTAGTGCGACTTTGCCCTCTGAACAGACTGTAGCGCGATCATCGTCCAGACCATCGTGCGATTCAGGCGTTTTCGAAACGATGCATTTTAGGTCGCACCACGCCACCAGTGTGCGACCCAAATGGTCTGATCTGAAGGGTCTAGCGACGCGCACCCAAAACCTGGGCGGGTTTCTACAAATCCAAATTGCATATCGTGAAACCCTTGCGTCCCTATTTCTTAATAATTGACGTGTGATCGTCATTTTTCCCCGAAGATTCAAGTGCGAGTACTTCATACAGTCAAGCTTCTAATCGCCATACTGCTTTTGGGTAACTTCTGGTGCCTGTTTCAGTTGAAAGAAGTTTTCAATTCGATGTAAAAGTTGTCAAGGGTCTGAGTGATGAGTTACTACTCGTGATTGGCCTTGCAGATCACTTTTATTTCGAGAGTTATATTCTCGACTCGCTTTATTTCCCCCTGCTGCGTATCAATGCTCGAATGGTCCTCCATTTTTTTTCGCTCAGCTTTTGATTTCAACGGTACTGTTTCCCGATCAAAATGTTTGATGAAAATTTTTCTATATTATAAATTTTTGAATGACCTCAGTATACTTATATTGAGTTAAAATGGGTTAGAACTGCGTCCCAAATGCGCTTCAAATGTTTACAAGCGAATTAATTCTTTTTTGCATATTCTAAATTGATAAATGTTTGAGTTGGCAATTTTCCAAAATAAATCGATTTCGCGCTGCTCTTCTTATATATTCTTATGTTAATTGTTTGCGTGAGCTTTTCAAATAATCATATTGAACTTTGGTCGTGTAGTGGCGCCTCAATTATATTATTATTGTGATGTTTACAAAATGTTTACCTACCTTGCTGACCAATTTGGATGCACACTTGACATGATCTAACTGTTCGTTTAAGGTCTTGAAGGACAATTAAGTTCTGAAGAAATTTTCTTTTTTTATGTCCATTAGCGTGTTCAAAAACGTCTGCGGTGGAAAATTTTGAAACGCAATATATGCAAAAAATTTTGAAAATTCTTTTTAGACTATTTCATTTTGAATGTGTTCGGCCGAATCCAACTTCGACAATTTTTTTTTTCATTAGGGAACTTTGCAGAGTTTGATTCGTTGGTTTTATTTGCGAAGGAGATAGACACCGTTTATTTTATTTTTGATTTTTATTTGATTTTGATCAGTGGTTGCACTTTATGCGTTGGCTAAGATGTCGGGACTCACCTAAAGCCGCAATGCATGACTCGCCTACGGATCTTTCATTGCGTTGGGTTTTGAAACTTTGTCATAAAGAAATACACAACCAGATATTACAATTAGGGCCCGCAAATAGCTGCGTATGTATCGCACTATTTGCTTACTTCGTACCTCGTTAACCATCAAAAGGCATTCCCTTTCCGTAGTTTTGCGGATCGCTAACAGTGTCTTCCTAAGCATCTCAGATGATGCAAAATGTAACTCAGCATTGTAGAGGCTTTTTTGTGTTGGAAGTTGTCTCTGTGGGGTTGTGATGACCCCGCCTCATCTTCAAAGCTACCTTTAGATGGTGTTGCCTGTTTTTTATTCAGAGAGTTTTTTCGTCAAAAGCCACTCGACAATGTAAATTTTTATTTACATAATGAACTGCAAAAGAATTGTAATTGGAATGCAATTGACTCCGAATGGAATTTCTTTAACTATTTTGTTACTGACTGATGCTTGTATTTTCGTTCATTTGGGATTTTTTTTAAAATACATCATTAATTACTGTTTACTACTTTGTAGTTACTGACTGAAGATTTAATTTGCGGTGAAATCAATTTTCGGAGTTAAATTTGGATTTTTTTTTTATGCGTTGTGCTTTAGGAGATGGAACCCGCATAATTTGAAGCCGTTGATAGGAAGCGTTTTGCGTTGAATTTGCAGCCTCCGACGTTGACCCGATAAATTCCTCGTCGACTGATGATATTTTTTGTCAGCGTTCGGTTGCGGCTACCGTTAAGTGTATTCTCTTTAGGCAATTTTTGAAACTGGTAGATTATCAAAAGTGGAATGAAAAATAAAGAGTCCAACAATTACACAGGTTAGAAATTAATATTGAATCTGTGTTCTTTCATAATAGAAAATAGTGCTCTATGATCAGTAAACAGTTGAAAGGTGCAACCATAAAAGTAACTTTTGGCATTTTCAGAACACAAAATCCTAACAACTTAACTTTTGTTTACACTGTAAATCTTTTCAACGCTATCGAATAAATGCAATGCGAGTGCTATTTGTCGATAGTTTTCAAGATTTTGTGGTTCATGAGCCAGAGAGATGCTCAAGAGAAGCACTCCGTCCTTTTCGAGATGCATCACATTTATTTTCAGGGTTCAAGGTTTGGTTGAAGAGCTGGTTTTCCGTTGCTATTGATATCTTCTATTTTATCTTCTATTTTATCACCTGATTTTTTTATAAACTCCCTCCAGATGAATTGTCCTGTTTTGTTTAGCAGGCATCTCAAAAGTTTGACAATATTGGGGCGTGCTTTCGATAAACGTTCCAATATGATGGTCCGCTTCTTTGAAAGAAAGAAGTTTCTTTATTGTTGTTGAAGACTCGTCTGCACACATAGAATCCATTTGATCGCTCAGTGGTTGAACACTTAATAATGTTAAACAACTTTTAGTTTTAAATTCTGCTTGATGAAATTTTAACTGGATGTGTTCTTATGTTTTTGTCATTAGGTTTTGTAACATGTTTACGAATTATTTCAGTATGGTCGTCGAATTTATCTTTGCGGCTAATAAAATTCTCATCTAGACAGCAATAAGTTTTGTTTAACACATTTATTTTGTGATCTGTGGCTTTTTCAACTTCTGCTGTCATGTATATCAGTCCATAAAAAGTGTTTCGACTCTGCTTGTACCAGTCCACTTTGTATATCCAAAATAAGTGTGAGAACCCGTTTCTGGATGCAAATTAGTTGACTGTAAGCGTACTGCAAATCGGTTACAGTGGTGTAGAATTTTGCATTTTTGTCGTTAGAAGGCTTCTAGTTGGGGACTGACTAGCGCCCAAAACCCTATCAAAATTCCGAAAGATTTATTTAGTAGTTCGTCTTGTTGTAGGGAGTGTACTGTGTTGTCCCCCAAAAAAATTGTTGCTCTCTCGGCTGCTTGACAACTTCACTCTGGATAATTGAATTAATAAACAAAATATGTCACACAAACAACAAGTAATGTTATAGCTAGAGGGAGTTAATTGACTAAGTTTAACAATCAAAAGGAATTTTTCTATCAAAATTATTTAGTGGTTCACACTAAATCAAACCAATTCAATCACTCTCTCCGCAATTATCCAAAAATCCGTCAGTTTACTTCCGATCCCAAATAACTAAATTAAGTTCTGCCTCCCAGTAGCTATGTTACTGGCCAGAAAATTATAATCTTCGTAACCACCAATTCTGATTAACTTTGCAGTTTCACTCACTGCAGCTGCGAAACTCCGCAAGTTTTTTTCCGCAAAGAACTCACTAAACGACTACTATTTTCTCACTCTGAGAACCAACTGCTCCACTTGAGCTTTCTCTCTCAATTTTGACTGAAATTTCGCTGTTTCTCAGCCTCGTAAGTCTTTCTCTCAGATTAGCTCTCTCGCGTCTGGCGGTTTCTCTTGTGCTTAAGGGTGCTCAGCCTTTTCTATTTTTATCAGCAAAACGTAATGTGTCGTTCGTTTTAGAACATTTTGACGAAACGTATAAGTGCAATCGTGGGCGTAGAAATTCAGTCAAAAGCCGTAGTTTATCTTAATTAAATGTTTGCTCAAGATGAAGCTCAAGTTATGTTTCATGTTCGACAGTTCTTATAAAAGTACATGCATTCTGTTTCATCCTTTCCTTGCTACTGTTGCTTCTCTGATTTAGCCTATTAATACTTTTGTTCCCTGGAAACCTAGCAATGTTTGTTTTTAGTCAATCTTTTACTGTTCTTCGTATGATCACAATGATGGAAAAATGAAGGAAAATTAGATTTTTGTTCAATATCTTTTGTGTAATATTCTTCAGCATTAAAGCTTTGAAATTGAATGTTAACTAATTTGTGCTCTTCACGTTTGGAAAATCTTTTTGGTTGATTTTTTTGACTCTGGTAAAAGTAATGTTTCTTTCATAGAAGGCAAAAAAATCATTTAACCTCTTTAACTTTGTTTGTTTTTCAAAGGCCAAAAGAACACGTTAAGGTACTGGAAAAAACCTGTTGTTTTTCTCAATGCATATGCAATTGTCCAGAGAGTCACCAGTTAAAATCTGATGTCCATCGGACTTGAGGAAAAAGGGTTTCGAGGACTTGAAGGGGGCTAGCAAAGTTATGGACGCCTATTTTTCTAACTAATTAGTTTCTTGCGTTCAGAATTCATTTCAAACAACCCTTACATTATTCCGTTTGTTTCAACTGATTCTGAGCAGTAATGACTGTTCTAACGAGGAATTTGTCCTCTCTATGCACTAACAAGTAATTTGTGTTCTAACATTTAATTTGTCTAACAAGTAATTTTTTTGAGTGTTCCAACAAATAATTTGTCCCCTCTATGCACCTCAATTGTCAAACTTCTTTCAAATCTCATAATTTCTACTAAAAATTCAGGCTTAATTTTTTTTGAACTTCCAATACTTTAACTACTGCTTTTTCTTGACAATAATGATTACCACCCCTGTACAACTACCAAAATTATAGAAATTTTACCTTTTCCTGGCTCCGGTATCATGTAGACACTTTGATTTTCCCAAACTTTCCATGATAAATTCGACCAGGCTGAAAAAATTTGGAAATGAGAGATCCAATAATGACTTGAGTTAACTCCCTCAATCTGTACCAAATTTCTACCATAAATACAAAACCGCTTCTGTAATATTACACAAAGTCTTTCACCCATTAGAATTACCGGGCTTGGATCAAAAAAACTATTGCAATAGAAATGAAACATTCTTCGATTCTTTTTCTTTCTCTTTTCATTTCTTCCTGCATGTCCTTCAACCAGTACTCTGTTCTGCTTAAATTTGTTGTGGGAACCCGGTTCATTTGGTTGTTATGTTTAGAAGCCAAACAAATCTTGAATTACATCATAAAAGTTTCAGTTCTTGTTCATTAAAAGTCCGTGCTCCAACAAATCGCAAAACAAAAACAATTGGTGTAATTTTTAAATACAATACGCTTTATTTTTCGCGCAATAATGATAGTTGCAAAATTTTATTTGTCTTTCCTTGATTTCTATTTCCCATGCTATGGGTAATGGTTTGGCGCAAATAAACAGCCTTTTTCTTGGAAAAATGCAGAAAAATTGACCTCAAATTCCTTCTGACTATTTCTGATAACTTGATCACTTTGCAAAGCTAGTCTCTAATTTGTTTACTTAACAAACCAAGACAAATTCCAATCCAACTTACATCGCTCAAGTTTGTTCCTTTTGTTTCCGTAGTCAATATGCTTAAGATTAGCCCCTAAACTCTGCAAACTAATTGAACACCCAATATGAAAGTTTCAATGTCAAGCAGTTTCGTTGAACCTGCATTATCAATTCTACAATACGGATTTTTTCTGATGCAATATCTTATTCAGATTGGCTTCTTTCGAATACGCAATTTGGCGTAATGTTTATCATACAATACGCGTAATTTTTCGCGCAATAATAATAGTTGCAAAACTTTTATTTATCTTTCCTTGATTTGTTTTTTCCATGCTATGGGTAATCGTTTGGGGCAAATAAACAGCCTTTTTCTTGGAAAAAGCAGGAAAATTGACCTACAACTCCTTCACAGCATTTTTTTCCTTTTCTCGCTTTTAGCAGTAATTTTTTCTATTTAACATAACAACTTTATCCTTCATGAAAACAATAAACAGTCACTCAATATTTGTTACTGCTCACAGGAAACACATAGTCATTTTTCATCATAAGAAAAAGGGTTTTGAGGGGTGCAATTTTGGGGTTGGTGGATTTCATAAATAAATATCGTTGCTTTTCCCAAGTTCTTCCATTCTTTTTTCAACAGCAATCATACATGGATCTTTTAGATTATTGACTTCTGAGTTGTTTTTTACTATGTCTGACAATTTGATCACTTTGCAAAGCTAGTCTCTAATTTGTTTACTTAACAAACACAGACAAATTCCAATCCGGCTTACATCGCGAAAGATTGTTCCTTTTGTTTACGTAGACAATATGCTTCAATTAGCCCCTAAACTCTGCAAACTAATTAACCAACCAATATGAAAGTTTCAATGTCAAGTAGTTTCGATGAACCTGCATTATCAATTCTACACTCCTCCCTCCTAGACTTTTATTCTCCAGAATAATAAAAAAAATTTCGTCGCTACTTGTGTATTAGCACACTTTCTCGTTAACACAGAGCTTTTTTCCTCGAGTAGTTAGTGATTCTAAATGAGAGTGAGCCATTTAATCAGAGCTCCAAGGAAACGAAGGTTAGACAGTGCAGAGAGCACCGTTTATTGATTAAACAATTACTAGAAGATATAACCAAGATCATATAAATGAGTCACTCAGTCAACCAAAGGTTTTAGAACAAAAAAAACACTGGCCGAAAAGAAGTTCACAATCAACAATCAAAAACTTCCTATACCAACAATCTTAACTCCGAAATTCCGAATAGTGCAATTAAACTGGCCAGCTTTTGTCAGTTAGACCATATGCACTTTATAGCTAACAGCAGATTTTTTTTTATTTATGAGCTTCTAATAGAATGTACGGCATATCAGCTCAAGATCTTGGGAGATGCAGACTTCTCAGATTAGAGTCACTAGTTCTCACCAAAGACAGTTGAACTTTACCGACTTCGTCAACTCTTCTTCCTTCCTCCGATGCTTGAAGGGATGCCCGCCTCGCATCTCATTCTTGGACCTTTCTTTCATTTGCACCACACTACCCCGGACCACTGACACTCCAAATTCAGTTTGTTTGACTTCTCTTTCCTACTTAGACTTTGGTTTCCAAACAATAACCTGCACAACTCAAGGTACATCAATTCCAGACAGCTCTCATCGTCACTCGCCCTCAATAAGTCTGAAGAAGAGCTACACGACACCTCCCTCCTATAGTGTTCTATCTCCTTCCGACGGACAAGCTCATTGACAACTGATTTCCATCAGTACTTATTTCTTTCTCGACTTCAAAATCCGAGGACTGCACTATGTTGGTTCGAATAAGAACTCTCGGAGTGTACTGCCACTACTTTCTCTCCAATAGCAAATGCACAAACTTTTTCCCATCATTCGATAATTTTTAGGTCCAGATCACTTGTCTTTGAAGTTATCAACAACATATCGCCTCCGAACTCTACCTTCTGGATGTGCAGCAATTCACTCAACGATTTGCTATTTGAACTTAGGAAAAAGATTTCTTCTGCAGTAGAAACTTTGCTTTGCCCCAACATCAGTGAGTGCTCAATCGCGCTTTGTACAGTTTATTTTCTCTGCAGAATTCCATCAGTTCCACCATAGGAGAAATTTGTTTCCAAATTCTTCTCATGCGAGTTGAGCAATTGAAGCTCCGAGTTTAACGAACTCTTTTTCTTGCGATCTGGTTGATTCAACTTCATCTGAACTAAACCAAAAACAACATCACGCAAGCCAACACCTCTTCCACCTTAACCATTAACGAAAACGTCAGATATCCCTAATTTTTCAACAGTTGATTGGTCACAAACATCATAAATAACTAATTCATCAGCAACCGATATTTGTACATCGATGCTCTGCTTCTCCACCATTTTGAAAATTGCAGGCACTAACTCCTGACGCGAATTTCCAAAAATATTTCCACGTTCCTGTGTAGCATTAACTCTGCTTCCAACATTCGCGCAAAATTTTTGAGTAGTCGTTTTCGTTTTTGTCTTTTGCCTCAACTGCGTTTTCTTTCCACATCTTTGTGAAAAATTTTTTTGCCTAATTTTGCTTGTATAGTCGAGTTTTCTTCTTGCCCCTTCTGCAAATTCGTCCACGGTTACCTTGACAGCCGTGCTTTCACAATACTTGGTCGTTTTGTGATAGATATTGTCCGTAGGAAAAGTTACAAAACTCTCTTGTGATTTCTCACAGTTATCATCAGATGAGGTTTGAGTCATAATAATTTGATCAGCGTGTTGCGACCCAATGCTGACTCTACACTGGCATGAAAAATTAGCATATTAACTCCCGCTAAAAATATCTTCTGCTGCGCTGGCCAAGTCACGATTTTGTGCAACACTAAAATGCGGCATAGCAGTTTCCCCAACATCTATCCATTTGCCAAAGTACGGCATGAAAGGACCAGTTGTGATGTATTCACTCGTTACCGACCCTTTAGAGCACGCTTTTTCCACTGGGAATTCGTTTTTGGTAGTCGGGTGAAAAGACTCAGAATTAATGTGCCGCTCACAAATGTTCTGAAGGAAAACATTGTCGTCCATGCAATGAAATTAATTTCATCGTCACTATCGAAGAAGCTGTCGTCATCGCTAAAATCGTCCTCACTTAAAAATGCATCATCCTCCAACTTACTGTTAGCAGTTTCCTCGAGATCTTCGCTTCCCAGTTCTGCAACTCTTCTGTTCTTACCAACGTCCCACCGTGCAATGCACCGGTCCATCAGTTCCTTGAATTGCTCGTCACCTGTCTTTGGTTTCGCTACATTGCCCTCTTCTGTTTCTCTAACTGAATAAAATTTTCCATCGCTTCCACCACTCTTCGAATCCGCAACAGTATCCACATTTGGCTGGTTGTCAGTATTCTTTGAATCAGTTTCTTGGCTTTCGTCTCTGACACCAAGCTTCTCTTTGAGCACTGCATTTACTCCAAACCCAATACTTTTAATCGCGGACCAACGTTTATCCAAAGAACCCTTTGCCGATTTTCCAGTCACAACAAATTTGACTATATTGGTTGTCACTTGAACATTTTTCTTTGTAACTGATTTTGGAATCCTCTCTTGACGCGGTAACTCGTCTCTGTCAACAAAGTGACTTTGAACTACTGGTCTGTCAACTCCACACTGTAAAGCCTCTTTCCCGTATTCCCCCTTCTCTATCAAGTTTCTCTCAAACGCATCCTCATATAACTGTGGGTTGTTGGAGAGTCTTAGATCAAAGAAGTACAAAGTTTCTTGAAGCCTCCATTCGTGATACTTTTGATCGGATTTCCAAAATTCATGTGGGAAATAATTCAAAGCATCAAGAGCCCAACCACACAATATCCCTGGCAAATATCTTTTGACACCCTCTTTTGTCCACATGAACACTTCACAAACTTCCAAGTAATACTCATGCCAGTCCTCCCAAACTTCATATCCCGGCGAAAGAAAGCTTTTTATAAACCCGAATCCCGCCATTGTTCTCCAAAATGCTTCAATTTACTCTGAGTGCTCCTCTGAGGCTTCAACTTCTGCTGCAATTCTTCTTACCTCTTCTTCTCGTCTCTGTCTGAGTAGCCTTTTCAATCTATCTGCTCCACTACGCTCAGGTAGAATCCTTTTCCTGAGAAAAATAACTGACTGTCTTCCGAAATAATCCTCTCCCGGTATTAGTCACTGTTGCTCAAACTCCCCCAGGGAGCCCACCCAGGAGCGCCATTGTAGAATTTTGTGTTTTTGTTGTTAGAAGGTTTTTAACTGGAGACTGACTAGCGCCCAAATCCTATCAAAATTCCGAAAGGTTTATTTGCTAGTTCCTCTTGTTGTAGGGAATATACTGTGCTGTCCCCAAAAAAATGTTACTCTCTCGGCTTCTTGAAAACTTCACTCTGGATAATGGAATTAATAATCAAAATAAGTAACAGCAGCAACAAATAGTGTTATAGCTAGAGACAGTTAACTGACTAAGTTTAACAATCAAAAGGAATTATTCTATCAAAACTAGTTAATGGTTCACACTAAATCAAACCAATTCAATCTCTCTCTCCGCAATTATCCACAAATTCGTAAATTTACTTCCTATACCGATTAACAAAACTAAGTTATGCCTCACAGTAGCTATGTTACTGGCCAGAAACTTATAATCTTCGCAACCACCAATTTTGAATAACTTTGCAGTTTCACTAGCTGCAACTGCGAAACTCTGTTTTTTCCGCAAAGAACTCGTTAAACAGCTACTATTTTCTCACTCTGAGATTCAACTGCTCCACTTGAGCTTTCTCTCTCAGTTTTGACTGAAACTCTGCTGTTTGTCAGCCTCGTAAGTCTTTCTCTCAGACTACTTCTCTCGCGTCTGTCGGTTTTTCTTGTGCTTAAGTTTGCTCAGCCATATCGATTTTTATCAGCAAAACGGAACATTTCGTCCTTTAGAACATTTTGACTTAATGTATAAGTGCAGTCGTGGGCGTAGAAGTTCAGCCATAAGCCGTAGTTTATCTTAAATAAATGTTTGCTCAAGATGACTGACCGGAATTCCGTGGTTTACTCGGTTAGCTAATTTCAGAATACAACAAAAGTTATGTTTCATGTTCGACCGTTCTTATAAAAGTACGTGCATTCTGTTTTATCCTTTCCCTGCTACTGTTGCTTCTCTGATTTTGCCTATGAATACTTTTGTTCCCCTGGAAACCTAGCAATGTTTGTTTTTAGTCAATCTTTAACTGTTCTTAGTATCATCTCAATGATGGAAAAATGAAGGAAAATTAGATTTTTCTGCCATATCATTTGTGTAATATTCTTCATCATTAATGCTATGAAATTGAATGATAACTAATTTGTGTTCTTTACGTTTGAAAATGCTTTTTGGTAGATTTTTTTGACTCTGGTAAAAGTAATGTTTCTTTCATAGAAGGCAAAAAAATCATTTAACATCTTTAACTTTGTTTCTTTTTCAAAAACCAAAAGAACAGTTTAAGGTACAGGAAAAAGCCTATGGTTTTTCTCAATGCGTATGCAATTGCCCAGAGAGTCACCAGATAAAATCTGAGGTCCAACGGACTTGAGGAAGTAGCGTTTCTAGGACTTGCAGTTGGGGTCGCAAAATTATGGACGCCTATTTTTCTAACTAATTAGTTTCTTGCTATCAGAATTCATTTCAAACAACCCTTACATTATTTCCGTTTGATTCAACTGATCTAAGCGTGTGTTCTAACGAGTAATTTGTCCCTTCTTTGCACCTCAATTAACAAACTTTATTCATAACTCATTATTTCTACTAACTACTGCGTTTTCTTGACAATAATGATTCCCACCCCTGTAAAACTACCAAAAAGATAGCAGTTTTACCTTTTCCTGGCTCCGGTATCATGTAGAGACTTTGATTTTCCCAAAGTTTCCATGATAAATTCGACCAGGCTGAAAAAATTTGGAAATAAGAGATCCAATAATGATTTGAGTTAACTCCCTCAATCTGTACCAAATTTCTACTGCAAATACAAAACCGCTTCTGTAATATTACACAAAATCTTTCACCGATTAGAATTACCGGGCTTGGATAAAAAAAACTATAGCAATAGAAATGAAACATTCTTCGATTCTTTTTCTTTCTCTTTTCATTTCTTCCTGCATGTCCCTTCAACCAGTACTCTGTTCTGCTTAAATTTGTTGTGGGAACCCGGTCCATTTGGTTGTTATGTTTAGAAGCCAAACAAATCTTGAATTACATCATAAAAGTTTCAGTTCTTGTTCATTAAAAGTCCGTGATCCAACAAATCGCAAAACAAAAACAATTGGTGTAATTTTTACAATACAATACGCTTTATTTTTCGCGCAATAATGATAGTTGCAAAATTTTATTGGTCTTTCCTTGATTTCTATTTCCCATGCTATGGGTAACGGTTTGGCGCAAATAAACAGCCTTTTTCTTGGAAAAATAAAGAAAAATTGACCTACAATTCCTTCTGACTATTTCTGACAACTTGATCACTTTGCAAAGCTAGTCTCTAATTTGTTTACTTAACAAACAAAGACAAATTCCAATCCAACTTACATCGCTCAAATTTGTTCCTTTTGTTTCCGTAGTCAATATGCTTAGGTTTAGCCCCTAAACTCTGCAAACTAATTGAACACCCAATATGAAAGTTTCAATGTCAAGCAGTTTCGTTGAACCTGCATTATCAATTCTACAATACGGATTTTTTCTGATGCAATATCTTATTCAGATTGGCCTCTTTCGAATACGCTGATTTTTTTATCTGTTTAACATGCAAATTCGAACTACTTGATAGTTGACCCCCAAAATGTTTTTTTTCCAAATTTGTCGGGCAAAGAGATTCCGAAGATCATAAGGGCTGCATTTTTGCTACCCAGATACTTTTATGATTCGATGTCAAACTTTTGCGCGTTGCTTTCACGAAAGATTGTCGAAACGTCTCTTCCGTTCTCTAGACTTTAGTGCACCGAAAAATTTTGTTTATTTCTAGGTAACATTCACGTTTTATGAACTGCTGGGTGTTATTCTCTACTGACTCTAACTCCCCATTTCCATGTTTGAAGCAAAAGTCAGGGCTCTTCCAACGTTCTCTCAGCAAGTTTTAACGTCGCTGAGCAACATTTGGCTTCATTATCATTTTCCATTACTTTAGTAAAAAAATAAATCGCATATTACAACTACTTCGCAACCATCAAATTTTAAGTTTCAGCAAGTTTTTTTTGTTACTGAATAACTGTTCAATCAGATTTTTTATGTTCAACTGGGAAAAGGATGTATCGATTGATATTAATGTTCCTATGGCGAATGAAACTTGCGTCCAGTTTTTTCCAGAGTTAACTGGTTGTCTACTTAGTGCACTGTCATGAATTGGTAAAATGAATTGGAAAATGAATTTTAAAAATTTAGTCAGCTCCGTTCTATAACTAAATCTTTTTTATCACAGAAATGCTTCGAAACAGCATTTCATGTCGGATCAAGATATCTAGTTGAGTTTAATTCGTGTGCTCAGTTTTCGTGAATTTTTTTAATATTTGTACGTCCATTAACCGAAAATCCATCCCGGGTTTTTGCCTGAAAAAATTACGGAAAGAATATAACTACAGGTAATTTGTTAGCCATTAACACTGATTCATTCCATGGTAGCTTCAACGTCTCTTTTTTCCATTAAGCTTCCCAATTACTTTTTGGGCTCTGCAAGCTCTATTTTTTTCCTTCAAAATATTTATTAAACATAAAAACTTGTTTCTGTTTTTTTGAGAGTTTTCAATGTGTTTTTCTCGATATGACTAATAGTTCGTTCGTACACGTTCAATCGAGTGCATATTTTAGTCAGGAATTGTGTTATTTAATCTTATCTGGTTCTCAGAACATCATTAATGTTGTGCAATAAAGAATCGGTCCCATGACTGATTACTGATTGTCACCAGTACCAATTGCCATTTTCCTTGATGTAGTTTTTCCTATTTGTTGGAATACTGTTTTGCTTATACCAAAGAATTCCAAATCGTTAAACTTTCCGTATTAATCACTATTTGTATATTTTATTAAGAAAACTCTCCAGATTCAATGTATCAGATGGTTTTCATTTAAAGCACCTGGAGTGGATTATAGATAAATGTTAATTGTCCCAGGTGTTTGAAAATCTCCGCTAAAACCATCCTTTTTATTACGCCTACTCCTAACATTGTTTCGGAAAAAACTTAGATCCTTACTAGAATATTAGGATAGAACTATAATTAAAAGCATCAATCCTTTCTCCCTCCTTTTTAAAAGCAAACACCAGTCAAAATCTTTTAGGTTCTTAAACAAAAAAATTCGTCGGTTTCATTGAATTTTCTGATCAGAAAGAACAAATGTTCCCACCTCTTTTTTGATCGTCATAATAGTTTTCGTCCGGTTTTTAACATAAGAGAGGTTTCGATACAATAGTTTTTAAACGTAAGAGAGATATGGTATCGTCTTTTTTTAAACATAAGATAGATTGTGTTTTATAGACGCAAGAGAGATTCGGTAGTTTTGAGAGAGATACCAAGAACTTTTACCTTTCTCTATTCAACCGCAGATTAGTCCGGCAGATTGTACCAAAAACGGTCGGTATGTTAAGTTTCAAACGTAACCAAGCACGAACCCGTAAACTTCAAGAAAGTGTGTCACATTTTAGTGAGCGTGAACTAATCGAAAGTAATCTTTTCAATTTTCATAAAGTGTATTCGATTATAACCCAGAAACAAATATTTTTCACAATGAATTCTGAGAGTGAGTTAAAGAAAATTTTCTATAAACTTGTACATTCTTTCACAATGTTTCTTTAAGAAGTACGTTTGAAAATGTACGCTATCACAACGTTCGACTACATCATGAACATCGGGCAATTTCTTTCGTCTAAAACCGAACATACGATGAGATCATCGTCATCATATGAGGATACTGATGATCTCTTACGTTTAAATACAGAACAAACAAACGATCTCTTATGTTTAAATACCGAACATACCGACGATCTCATACGTTCATGTACCCACTCTACAAAATTTTCTAAATGGGAATATACCGAATACCTCTTGCGTCCAAAAATGAGGATACCGAATCTTTCTTACGTTCGGAACCGACAATGCCGAACAAACCGAACTTACCAATGGTTTCTCACGTTCGAAACCAAACAAGCCGAAGTTTTCTTACAAAGAACTTGTCGTTTCCGTTCCGTTGTCTCAACTAGGGAAACTGCACAACGAGATTCATATCTCAGATTTCAGAACAATTGATCAATAACTCTTTGGCTAACTTGAAATTTTGGATATCTTGCAATTACTACCTGCTAATTGATGTCAAACATTGCCAAGATATTCATTTATTTGGTCGATCAAAAAATCACCCTTATGTTAGGTCGCCTCAATCTATAATTTACTTTGTAAGAGATGCAAAATTTTTCAAGTTACGTTTCGATAATGACTGGTATTTGTGAAAAGTTGTTCGTAACCCAGATTTTATTTCAATCTCAATTTTGACCACTCTTCGAAATAAAGCATATTTTTTGTTAGCTCTTAATCAAATTCTCGCAGTTGCAAAAATGTGTCTTCTTAATTGCAATTTTTTTTTCGTAGAAAACTTTGTTTATTGCTTTTAGTTTGTTTATACTTGAGCCTTAAAACTCAAATTGAAACAAATTTCTGATTTTTAAGCTCATTTAGGATCTTTATTTTCTAGTTCGCATACGCTTACTTTTTTTCACATACACCATCCCTTCACCAATTTTCAGAGTTCTGTTCCCGACATCTCGAAGGTATAGTGTACATAACACTATCTGACGAGAGGCCCTTGTTCTTAACAATTAATCTCTGTGCGGGTAAGGTATCCGTCCATTAAGTACTCCACCACTTTACTGGCTTTATGGAATTTGTTGCCAGACAGACACAAAAACTCGTTGTCTGTCTCTTTGAATTTTCTCTGTCTGTCGAAATACTTCTGCTGGAAATAAGCCAGACTCGTGGAGATTATTATACCCCCCTCTGAGCGCTTGTACTGCATGGACGTGACTCCAGCCAAGCAGAAGGCGGTAGAATTCAATTCCACCACAATGGGATTGCCGTAATCTCCTAGACAAACCCCCGGAAAATTGAGTAAAGTTACACCGTGTGATAACCCTTTAACAATTCACCAGGGTCGAGGAAAAATCGGAAAAATATGTAAGATAAGCGGTGAAAAGTTGTTTTTTCAACGCAAAGTTTGTACATAATTTTGCGGTGAATTGGGGTGAAATTCTAGAGAAAGCGGTGAACCTACAAAAAATTCACCGCGTTTCACAGTTTCCCAGGTTGAGGTACAGACCCAAATTGACTTCTGATCAGACCCAGTCGAGCGCACACCCGTGTGTTCCCAGACCGAAATTACAGGGTCTTTTCGGAAGTTTGAGCGCACTACGGTCTGATCATGGTCTGGAGATGGTCTGATCAGAGGTCATTTTGGTCTGAAAAGTCTGATCATAGGCGGATTCGAGTGCACTTGTGTCTGATCAGAGGCAATTTCGAGCGCAATTGGGTCTGATCATAGGCGGATTCGAGCGCACTTTTGTCTGATCAGAGGCGACTTGGAGCGCAATTGGATCTGATCATAAATGTCTTCAAACGCAATTGGGTCTGATCAGGGACCATTTCGTGCGCATTATTTTTTTCATTTTTTTCTCTTTTTTTTACTGAAAGATGTTGGCGCTGCCAAGAGGCAGCCAAAAGGCAGCTTTCTGATCAGAGACTCATCTAAAGTCCGATAGCTCTGATCAGAAAGAAAGAGTCCAGCAGATAGCTGAGGCCGGTCCCCTTTAGAAGAAATTTTGATCAACTGGAGACCACGAAGTTTCTTATGGAAAGCTGTCTTAACTCATCCATTGAGTCAGAATTATAAACTAATCGGTACACTAAATAAAATTTGTTCTCAACAGTTCGGTTTTGTTTTCGTTAGCAATACTTTTAAAATGGATTTTTCCTTAGATGAATTAAATACTGCAAACATCAGTTTTTATGAAATGAATATATTATAGCAAAATTAGGAGATTTTTTCATAAGCAAAATCTGTCTGTGATCAGACTATTTCGAGCGCACTTGGGTCTGATCAGAACCGGTTTGGAGCGGACTTCAGTCTGATCATAAATAGCTGCAAGCGCAACTGGGTCTGATCATAACTGCTTCGAGCGCAACTGGTTCTGATCATAACTGCTTCGAGCGCAACTGGTTCTGATCATAACCTCTTTGAGCGCATTTGAGTCTGATCATAGTCTGATTAAGGTCTGGGCAATGGTCTGAATTTGAGTCTGGACCATGGTCTGAAGATGGTCTGATCAGAACACCTTCGGTCTGAATAGTCTGGTCAGAGAACTTCTGTGCCTGGAAAGTCTGATCAGAGGTCACTTGGGTCTGGAAAGTCTGATCAGGGTGAATTTCAGTCTGGAAATTCTGATCAGAGATAATTTCGGTCTGGAAAGTCTGATCAGAATCAAATTTGGGTCTGGACCTCAACCTGGGTTACTACAAATTACTGCTTAAGCTTCGGCTCTTGGTAGAAATCGGGGATCTATTCGTCACCCCATCTCTTACCCCCCGCACCCCAGCCTAGTGAGCGTAAAAATTTTGTGGCCAGGGCTTTATTTTTTACCAACTAAAATGCTTATGAGACATATTCAATCAAATTTTAATGTTGGATTGATTATTGATTATAAATAAACCAATTTTAATGTTTCCGACTGATAGACTAAAATTTTATTATTTTAATTCTAATTGTTTTTATAATTTTTTTTTTGATTTTCTGACTTTTTGCTTCAGTTGTTGCTCTCTTTGCTGTCTTATCTTACATCTTCATCTAAATAGTGACAGTTCTTTTTTATTTTCAAGTGGGCCAGTGTTAACTTTTTTCAGTATTTTCTATTCACTGCACCGATTTTCAGCGATATCGACACCCAAAATAATGACTTTTGCCTAATTTTTCAAGTGAAATCCTTGATAGAAAAATCCTTTTTTTTAGGATCACCAGTACCCTGTTTGTGTCAAGTTTATACTGGCCAGTCTTAAGTTTTGAGTAAAAATTACTGCATGAAGAGTACAATGTTCAGCCTAACTCCAGTCATAAACGTTTGCTTTATATGCCACTCGAACATCCGCGTTGATACTTGTAACTTCTCACCTTGCTTCGCCAGTCGTTGTCACTAAGATAAATGGGATTTGTGGTAATTGCCTAAAAATTAGATTACGTAAAAATGGTGTTTATACTACTATAGTGTCAACCAACTATTAGCTATAAAGTATGACATTACTCTGCTCCGACTTAACTTTGGGGTATCAAACTCATTCAGACTATACAGGACAATTTAGGCCTGGACAAACTCAGTGGCCTCAATATAATCATAACGAAAAAACAGTGCACAAAAAATTTTAAAACATTCTGTTATGCAACGTTTTGCAATCGAATTTAATATTTACTCTTGAAATGTGCTGGTTCAGTGCTGAAATTTTCTGCGACTCGATTTTTGTGGCTCTTTGCTTCCATAAAAGATAATGATTATATGAGTATGAGCCAATATTAGATTTCTTGCTGCCTTATTTTTCATTCATATTAAAGACAGACATGCAAAGTCCTCTTATAATGTGTAACACCATCATCATAAGGATTCAAATTCATATTTAACAATTTCGAAAAACTTGATGCGTTGCTTTTTAAAAGTAATTTTGGCGATGACTCTTGATTGTTTTCAGGGTTCAGTTGTGGCCTGTTTCATCAATTCACTAACGAGACAAAAGTGAGCAAAGCAGAACCTTTTTACTAGCCTGAGGGGGGTGTTTTCTAAATTTGGGCTCAGAGTACGTTATGAAAAAACCCACCCACCCCTCTCCCACCACACACACACACACACACACTTAGTTAGTAGTGCATGAAAAGAGTGAGGGGGAACAGAGGGCAAAGAACCGATAACAGTTCGCGCAGAATTTATTCCAGACTTCCCTATTTTTTTTAAATAGGAATCTGGGTTTCCCTAGTCGGAATCGGATGTTCAACTTGCAAAATCTTGCAAGAATCTTGCAGGAATCTTGCAAGATTATGCTTATTCTTGCAAGATTCTTGCAAGATTCTTGTAAGATCTTGCAATATTAACATTCGTCATGCTAGAACCTTGCAAGATTAATATCCGTCTTGCAAGATTCTAGAGAGATTAACAACCAAATGTTGCAAGATTCTTGCATAATTAACATCCAATTACAATCCAAAAAAGCCAAAAACAACGTCTAAAAAATTAAAAAAGACGTTAAAAAACCGCCAAATAATAGCCTTGGAGACCTCATAAAAACGCAACAGAGCCTAGAAACCTATCTTATAAAGCCTAGATACCTATCTTATGCAAGAACAAACAGCTCAGAAAATTTATTTCACAGTAATTTATATCACATAATTTTTGATCACAGTATATCAAAAAAAACACAAAAGAGCATCACAAGTAGAGCAATAAAAAGGCGTCAGAATTATCAATCTAGTGTATCAAAAAAGCTGTTCTTTTTCTTCTTATTCCATTTTTTCAATTTTTTTTGAACAATGAATTTACGAATTTCACCATGTACCTATTTTTATCAGCAAAAAACGTTTTTTTACCGCAACAAGAAACGTATGATCATTTGGATTAGAAATTTTGCCATTTGAGCCATTTTTCTTTCTTATCTCGGTGTTTGAAATTCGGATGTTAATCTTGCAAGAATCTTGCAATATCTTTAAGACTAACATCGTCTTGCAAGATCTTGCAAGATTAACATCCTTTTGGAAGAATCTTTCAAGATCTTGCAAGATTAACATCCGGTCTCGACTAGGGTTGTTTTAAATAACATTTCTGACCAGAATTCAGAAGTATTTCCTTGAGAACAAAAATATTTTTTGTGCAAATGTTTTTATCTCCCTTTCCTTTGTTTATTTAGTGTATTTAGGAAACAAAAATACACTAAACAAATTTTAGGTCAATCAAGATTTTGATTTTCTTGATAACGATTGGTTTATTTCGGCAAAATCATTTTGAATTAGCTTTCACTGATAATTTCCCATTAGGTGGGCGTTTTGATTAGGCGGTTGATAAGTAGGAACTTATCCAATATAAGTTTTTTATTTCCACCATTTAGACATGTGGAATACTTCAATTAATTCTTTGCTATCTAACTTTTTCCTTGCATTTTTCTCGCCTTTTAGGCTTTTACAAGAGCAGTTGTCTTTTGACCAACATGCACAGGTCTTCCAAATATTTGAATATTGTGACAGTTTATTTCTAAAAATGTAATCACAATCTCAAGTTTTGATTTACTTGTCTTAGATTGGAAAGTCACAAAGGGATTTAGAGATGAATATTTTGAATTTATCGCATTAGGAGAAAAGCTCAGAGTCAATCGTTTGAAAACTTTCATCCAATTTTAGAATACTGGAAAATTGAAAATTTTTGAAATATTGAAAAATTTCAACGAACGAAGGCACGGGATGATCATTTCGAAACTTACCATTGTTATTCGTTCCATACGTATTAAGCTTTTTAAAAAAGGACAGCTATTGATTATTGGTTTTGCACCCCACCATTATTGGGGGTGGGGGGTGGGGGTTGGTTAAAATCTAATTTTCCTGAATAATTGTTCCAAGATCTTGCAAAATCAGCTATAAATAAAAAAAGTATTGAAAAATGTTAGATGTTCATTTTCGGTTGACTTGTGTACAATTTTAACTCTATTTTCTCTTCGCGTTTTAAATAAAGGTCCCAGAACAAGTTTGGGTCGTGTTCAGAACTTTACCGGTGAAATACACCTCCTGGGTTAACAAATCAGAACTGATCACGTGTTTCAAATCTAAGAACTAATCAAGACTTTGCCAAGTGTTGACTCAGACTTGCCAAAATTAAAAATGAGATTTGAAATTTTGGATCTATTCTGTTTCGGCCCCCAGTGTTTTTTATGACCCCAAGTTACAAATTATATGTTGTTATATAGCACGTTACTACGTAGGTAAATAGCACGTGCGCCTGGGGGTCATAAAAAATTTATGCTCACTAAGCTGGGGGGGGGGGGGGGGGTGGGGGGCAAAAATAGATCCGAAATTTTTAGCCCAAAAAAAGTGTCACGATTACAGCTCTGTGCAGTACTGATCAGCGATAATGGTGGGGTGTAAAACCAATCAGGACTGATTAACACTTGACAGTCAATCCTGTTCTCTTCATCTGAGACCTGAGAAGTTTGATGAATTTGTGAACTTACCATCAGAGACAAAATGACTGGATCCATCGAAACAAAGATAGCTATCTTCCAGTGGGGAAAGCAGGCGAAGGTACTCTTGGTCAATATCAGCGAAATTACAGTCCTTCCTCGTCAATTGAATGTGCTGGAACAAAAGACAAAAAAATACAGACCTTTCTCCGTTTGTGCAAACACATACACAAACACACACGCTCAAATACACACACACACACACACACACACACACACACACATACACACTCACACCCTCCCACCCACCCACCCACCCTCCCACCCACACACACACATCATGGTAAATAAGCAATAATTGGTTACAATTAGTACAACAAGGATGTGTTGATTTCATACAATCATACAATCTTTAAGACCTTACGCGCCACCTCTCTACCAAAAGTGAACAATTTCATCCATTTTGCCTCTTTATTTCCACAAAACGTGTCTTTATACATGTGAAAAGGGCATTACAGTGTGGGATTGTATGACAGAGGAACGGTTGATCTAATTCGTATTTACTAATATACAAAAGATTATGGTGAAATAATCAATGATAAACAATGATAACTGATATCATATTATAAAATGCCTTTATCTGAAAATTTCCACAAATTAGAGCAGCTGTTGAAAGAAACGAAAGAAGGGGCTGATGGCAATGAAAAAGATACCATATATTTGTCAGTTTCTAACAGAGCTCCAGTTAGCAGCAACATGAGTCAAAAGTATCTTTAGTTGATATAAAAACCCTGGCAGAAATAAATTGTGATATTTTTTTTTACAAAAAGCACTAAAATTTTGAGACGTAAGGGCCCTCAAAAGCTTTATTGAGCAAAATTTTTTGAAGTCTCAATAGAAAAGTTCAGCGGGATCGCAATCCGAGAAAAGTTCAAATGATAGTTTTAAAGATACCTTAATTTCCTCAGGTAGATTGGCAACACTGTCAACGTATCCAACTCCAACCATGTGATAGGAATATTCTAGAACATAAAAAGGATCTTTTCCGTTTGTGGGCCCAGTTTAGTTCCGAACAAGAAATTTCGAACAAGCTCAAAAAGATACAATTGAGCAACAATTTGGTGATATTGAAGCCAACGTTTTCTACTCATCTCATTTACGTCTTTTTTTAGTTTTTGAATTTGAGGTTTCACCTTAGAGCTCTGTCCAGCGAGTTTTTGAATCATTTGCTTATTTCAACTTCATGCGGGACACGCTCTATTTTCTCGTCGTGACCATCGGTTTTTTATCCTCATTTGAATATGCGAACAAAATGACTTGCATTTCTATGCTAACGGTTTGCACGGCTGATCAAGATATGCTGAAATCAAGAAAAGCCGATGATATTTACCTGTCTCGTTTTCATACGGATTTCTCTCACAGAACTTGATTTGGGTTCTGTAATCATCGAACACAATTGGTTTCCTGAGGACGAGGAAAACGAGATTGTATCCATGTGACGTATATCCCTTGAACTCTTTATGGAAGTGGAACCGGTCAACAAAGTGCATCTGTCTGGTTGGGTAGCGGTCGTAAAGGGAGAAATCGAAGTCACCTGTAACAAAAATTTCCTCCCAGGTTCAGGTCCCACCCGTACCTAAGGCTCAGTGACAATCAGTACTGATTCAGAACAATTTCAGAGATTTTTCACCATTCAGTACTGATTCAGAACAATTTCAGAGATTTTTCACCATTCAGTACTGATTGAGAACAATTTCAGAGATTTTTCACCATTCAGTACTGATTCAGAACAATTTCAGAGATTTTTCACCATTCAGTACTGATTCAGAACAATTTCAGAGATTTTTCACCATTCAGTACTGATTGAGAACAATTTCAGAGATTTTTCACCATTCAGTACTGATTCAGAACAATTTCAGAACCAAATGTGAATTGATTTCTGAGTTTCTCTGAATCAGAGCAAAATTCAGGGAAATTATTCTGTATTCTTCTGAATCAGAAGATAACTCAGATTGAATCACTGAAATAGCTCTGAATCAGACAAATTCAGTGCAAAATGTGTCCTGAATTTTAGACTCTAACTCAGTAATTAATTTCACTTGGAGTTAGGTCGGGCAGACAGAAGCAAGTATGTCCAGACCGAAAATAAATGTACACGGGTAGGGGGGAGGGGGTTTGGGGGGAGGGGCAGAGGCGTCATGCGTTCATAGTTACATAGTCTGGAAACATCGAAAAAAAGCACGAAAGTCTAAACATGAACGCCTGAAAGTCTGGACATAGGCACTTTCCGTCTGGGACTGTCTGGACATAATTTAATTCCGCCTGACACATCAATACTAGTGAGATAGATTATAGGGGAAGTTAATTGACCCACTAGTTTTTACAAGTGGGATTCCATCCTGGGATGGTTCTCTCTACCTCGTTACCTGCCCAATGCAATCCTAATGGCAAACTTCTTCTAAGTTGAATTCTCCTAGCAACAAGCCTCCCTTCCCCCCCCCCCATGGCTGAGCACCATAAAAATATCCTAGATACCATGTCTGGTCAGTCATATCAGTCATGTTTGGTGAATATCGAGTCCTAGATGCCATATCAAAGACCAAACAAAAAACAAAACAATGTCTCAAATTACCTATTTTGGATTACATATGGAGCGCAATGTGGCATAATTTGGTTTTCTTTTGAATAAATGAAAACCTTTTTATGGTGACTTAGAGTTCGTTTCCAAGACCATAGAATATTTGGACCATAAAAAACCATAAACATAAAAGTTGAGAACCCGTTTTTGATGGTTAAATGAACTTCAATTAACTTGACAGAAAAAGAACGACGAAGTAAAGTTAAAAAAGAAGGTTGAGAAAAAATAGATTAATGGTGTCTCAGATTTCATATCCACGACCATAGAAATCTATGTCCCATAAGAGACCATTAAACTAAAATTATTTGCATCAGTTTTTGGTTAAAAGAACTTCAAAAACTGCAAAAAAGACAAAAAAAGCAAAGCATCGTTTTAAAAAATAAGATTGAAAACCAAAAAAATTGATGGTGTCTTAGATTCCATACCCAAGACCATGAAAATCTATGGTTAAAAAAGACCAAAACTTCCGTTTTTTATGGTGGCAAGAATTTGATTTGACGTGATAAGCGAAAAAAAACCAATGGAAAGTTTTAAAAGAGGCATTTCAAAAAAAAATCCAACAGAAAAAAATCTATGGCCCAAAAAAGACCAAAGACATAAATATTGAGTATCCAGTTTCCTTATGGTTGAGAAGATTTCAACAAAATGGGAGTGTGAAAAATCCGAAGAAAAAGCAACAAACGAAGATTGAACACAAGACTGAAAAATTGTACTTAAAATGCAAGCATAAAAAAAAATGATGAACAGAAACTTTTTTGGTTCCCTTTAGTAAATTTCAGTTACTTATTGATTCTTCTTGCGTGAAGATGCTGTTTCCTAGCCAAATCTTGTTCAGTAAAGCTTATTAAAATGTTGGTTGGAGGTGATTGAAACAATTTTTAGTTTTAAAAGTTTTTTGGATGTTTTATTTTCTCAAAACACATTAAGATTGTATTTGGTGTCCTACAAACCATGTTGCAGACCATAAGTATATGGATAACATATCCAAGATCACACATAATAACATTTATGATAATGGAGTGAAAAACTTTAGTTGGGTTGAAGTTTTCTAATTTTTTGCTGAACTTTAGAAATAATTTCCAAGAACCTATATGGTGCCTCATATACCATGCCCAGGACCAAAAAGATTTCTAAGATACTATATCCAAGATCATACAAGTTACCATTAGTGATGAATGAGTGAAAAGCTTTCATGTGCGTGCAGTTTACAAATTTTTTGCTTAATCTTAGAAACTATTTCCATGATCATAAATGGTGTCTTAGACACCATATCAAAGACCATAATGAGTTGGATACTAAATCCGAGATAATATAAGTTAACATATGTGATAATGAAGTGAAAAACGTTCAATTGGCTGAAGTTATTAAGCTTCTTCTGAATCTTAGAAACCATTTCAATGATAAAATATAATGTCTTAAATACCATATCCAAGATCATTAAAAATTTCGATCCGTGAGAAAATCATCAAAAATCTGCTGCTCTGCTGAAACAACCTTTTCGATGTAAATTTTTTTCTTTACTTGAATGGAATCATATATAGTCTTTGATATGGTATCTAAGATGGGTCATCCCGGGTTCTCGTAAGTATGGGAGGTCAACTTGTAGAGATCTAACCTGTTGTTACAACAATATCTGCAGTATGGTAGAAGTCATTCTTGCGCTTAGAGTCCCAAATACAACGGGCAGCTGTCACAACTGTGTTCTCATTCATAATAGCTCCTCCACACCCACTGGAAAAAGATCAAGTTGCAAAATCTGGTAAAATATTTGAGTTTTTTTCCGCAATCCACTGCGAAAAGTCCAATTAACAATGACAACCAAAAATCTTAAATTAAAAATCTGATTTTTTAAAAAATTTCAAGCGTAACAACGACGCGTAAATTGTCCCGAAGATCAGTTCAAGGAATTACTTCCGAGCTGTTGTCTCAGAAAATTTGGTTATCTAGATTTAATTTCTTCGATGAGTTCGTTACTTACGTTTCTTATTAGCGACATGCGAGTTTTTTTGTTTTTTGAAGCTCTTTTACAAGCGAAATTCCATGCCAGGTTTTGTTTTGTTTTATATTGTATGGACTTAGATAGAGCAATCAGTAATTTTTTGATTCCGTCTATGAAAGACTTTAGCGCGCTGACAAAGTCTGACATAAAATGGCATTTTCAGGCCATCCCAAAAATTTCTTTCTGTTCTTTTCTAGATTATCCTGTGTTCTAAACTAATTTTTTTGCATGTTCAAAATACTCTGTTTTCTTTACTAACAGCTAAGAGCACAGAAATAAACTTATTTCTTCAATTGAAGTATAGGTGTGAAATTTTTTTAATAGAATAATCAAGCGCACTTCTGATGTGCACGCTCACATGCGTTCCAAAATTCAGGATGGTTTCAATTTTTCTTCATTCATGTTCAATTCTTATTGATCTCAATCAAAATTTAATTTCCAAGCAATATCTTGGAAAAAATCTGAGGTTGAATTTTGACGCTTCCCCAGGGTTTCTTGACCTTTTATCTTGTAAAATCTGATAAGAGGCTGATCAAAAATCTATATAGAGTAAGATCTTATCTGGTCTTACGCGATAAAATTTCTTCCATAAGAATTCTTATTGATCTCAAGCAAAACTTTAGTTTCCAAGCAATATTTTGAAAAAAAAACTGAAAGTGAACTTCGACGCTTCCCCAGTGTCTCTTGATTTTTTATCTTGTAAGATCTGATAAGAAGTTGATAAAAAACCTATATCGAGTAAGATCTTATCTGGTCTTACACGATAAAAACTCTGCCATAATAATTCTTATTGATCTCAAGCAAAATTTTAGTTTCCAAGCAATATCTTGAAAAAAAACTGAAGGTGAATTTTGACGCTTCCCCAGTGTTTCTTGATTTTGATTATTAATCTTGTAAGATCTGATAAGACGCTTATAAAAAGTCTATATCGAGTAAAATCCTATCTGGTCGTACACGATAAAAAATTCTGCCATAAGAATTCTTACTGATCTCAAGCAAAAGTTTAGTTTCCAAGCAATATTGTGAATAAGTCTCATAAGACAATATAAGATAATTTTCTCTTTGTTGCTCTGACACTTAAAGGTTACAAGCAGCAGCTTTTTGTTTTCTGCTCGAAAGAAACTCTGAATTGTCTTTAATTGAAAAACATAACATTCTTTATAAATTTCTGTCATATGCGATCCGAGAAAAATCTTTCTGATAACTCTCAAAAAGATGATTCATAGCTTTCCAAAAGTTTATCTTACAAGATCTTACAATATCAATAAAAGATCTTGAAAGATAAACAATTTTTGTCTGGCTGAATTTCGATTGATTATGATTTGATAATATAAAATTATTATCGTGTAAGTTCTGATTAAAAAAATTTCAATCACTAAAGATTCTATAAGAGGAATTTTTACGGTGTAAGATCTGAAAAAGGTTTTATCAGACTTGATACGTAGATTAATCCCATAACATAAGATGCACTTTGTTAAGATTTTAAGTTGAAACCAGTTAAATAGTTCTTGAACAGGAAATACCGATAACTTTTTAATTTGTAATTATATATCAAAACCAATGCAAACCCAGGCTGAGGTCCCAGACCCAAAGTGGATATGTCCAGACAGGTCCAGACGGAAAATGCCTATGTCCAGACCGTCCCGGACTCAAAGTGCCTATGTCCAGACCGTCCCAGACGGAAAGTGGATAAGTCCAGACTATCGTGCGTTCAAAATTTTTCGTGCGTTCTTCGTGAGTTCGAAGACAAATTTGTCCAGACCATCCCAGACCGAAACAGTATATGTCCAGACTTTCGTGCGTTCTTGTCCAGACCATCGTGCGCTCCAACTCAAATTCGTGCGTTCAACGCCAAATTTTTAGTGCGTCCATGTCCAGACCATCGTGCGTTCATGTCCAGACTTTCGTGCGTTCATCAGATCGAAAAAAAATTACATCCTGTTGTACAGTGCTATTCCTTGAAGATGAAAACAGAGAGGGTTCCAAAATTCCACAAATCCAGATGTTTAAGGTTTTTTTAAATCACTTTTGGTAATATACTTCAAATTATTCTAGCTTTTTGCATATACTTGCAGTAAATATATGCAAAATGCAAACTACACTTGCATTTTGCATATACTTAATTTCGTGTCCTTTCAACACTTTCCAGTTTCACTTGCATCCAACTGATTTTTTGAGAAAATGCAAGTTTAGTTTGAACGTAGATTATTTGAACATAGATTCCAGAAACCTAGGTTGGGGTAGTCGATTTTTTTCTCCATCATATATACATATATATATATATATATATATATATAGAAAAAATATTTGATTATAAAACATTTTTTGCATTTTGTCTCCTTTCCAAACTCCAAATTTGTCTCCTTTTAATACTCTTCAGTTTCAATTGCACCTAACTGATTTTTTGAAAAAATGCAAAAGCAATTTGAAAGCACAACATAGGAAGAACTCAGAAACCTAGGCTGGGGGGTCGAAAGTTTGCTCCATCAAATAGAAAAAAATAATTTGATTATAAAATTTTAAAATATTTGCACCACATTTGTCTCCTTTCAATACTTTTCAGTTTCACTTGCACCTAACTGATTCTTGTGAAAGTTTGCAATAATGATTTGAAAATAGATTACAGCTAGAGCTCAAAAACCTACTTTGGGATGTTCGATATTTCGCTCAGTACTATAGAAAAATTGACTTAAAGATAAAATTTTTTGATATTTGCACTACTTTTGTCTCCCTTCAACACTTTCCAGTTTCACTTGCATCCAACTGAATTTTTTTGCAAAATTTTAAGAGTAATTTGAAAGTAGATTACAACAAGAACTCAAAAACCCAGGTTGGGGGTCGAATTTTTGCTCCGTCATAGAGAAAAAATGATTTAAAAATATATAAATTTTGATATTTGCACTTCATTTGTCTCTTTCAAAAACCGACCTCCCAGACTGATTCTTGTGAAAGGTAGCAATAATGATTTGAAAATAGACTACAGCTAGAGCTCAAAAACCTACGTTGGGATGTTCGATTTTTCGCTCAGTACTAAAGAAAAAATGACTTAAAGCTAAAATTTATTGATATTTGCACTATTTTTGTCTCCCTTCAACACTTTCCAGTTTCACTTGCATCCAACTATTTTTTTTGCAAAATTTTAAGAGTAATTTGAAAATAGATTACAACAAGAACTCAAAAACCTAGGTTGGGGTAGTCGATTTTTTGCTCCATCATATATATATATATATATATATATATATATATATATATATATGTATATATATATATATATATATATATATATATATATATATATATGTGTGTGTGTGTGTGTGTGATGTGCACGCTCACATGCATTCCAAAATTCAGGATGGTTTCAATTTTTCTTCATTCACGTTCATTTCTTATTGATCTCAATCAAAGTTTACTTTCCAAGCGATATCTTGAAAAAAATCTGAGGTTGAATTTTGACGCTTCCCCAGGGTTTCTTGACCTTTTATCTTGTAAAATCTGATAAGAGGCTGATCAAAAATCTATATAGAGTAAGATCTTATCTGGTCTTACACGATAAAATTTCTTCCAAAAGAATTCTTATTGATCTCAAGCAAAAGTTTAGTTTCCAAGCAATATTTTGAAAAAAAACCTGAAAGTGAACTTCGACGCTTCCCCAGTGTTTCTTGATTTTTTATCTTGTAAGATCTGATAAGAAGTTGATAAAAAACCTATATCGAGTAAGATCTTATCTGGTCTTACACGATAAAAACTCTGCCATATGAATTCTTACTGATCTCAAGCAAAAGTTTAGTTTCCAAGCAATATTGTGAATAAGTCTCATAAGACAATATAAGATAATTTTCTCTTTGTTGCTCTGACACTTAAAGGTTACAAGCAGCAGCTTTTTGTTTTCTGCTCGAAAGAAACTCTGAATTGTCTTTAATTGAAAAACATAACATTCTTTATAAATTTCTGTCATATGCGATCCGAGAAAAATCTTTCTGATAACTCTCAAAAAGATGATTCATAGCTTTCCAAAAGTTTATCTTACAAGATCTTACAATATCAATAAAAGATCTTGAAAGATAAACAATTTTTGTCTGGCTGAATTTCGATTGATTATGATATGATAATATAAAATTATTATCGTGTAAGTTCTGATAAAAAAATTTCAATCACTTAAGATTCTATAAGAGGAATTTTTACGGTGTAAGATCTGAAAAAGGTTTTATCAGACTTGATACGAAGGTTAATCCTATAACATAAGATGCACTTTGTTAAGATTTTAAGTTGAAACCAGTTAAATAGTTCTTGAACAGGAAATACCGATAACTTTTTAATTTGTAACTGTATATCAAAACCAATGCAAACCCAGGCTGAGGACACAGACCCAAAGTGGATATGTCCAGACAGGTCCAGACGGAAAATGCCTATGTCCAGACCGTCCCAGACTCAAAGTGCCTATGTCCAGACCGTCCCAGACGGAAAGTGGAGGTGTCCAGACTATCGTGCGTTCAAAATTTTTCGTGCGTTCGAAGACAAATTTGTCCAGACCATTCCAGACCGAAACAGTATATGTCCAGACTTTCGTGCGTTCTTGTCCATACCATCGTGCGCTCCAACTCAAATTCGTGCGTTCAACGCCAAATTTTTAGTGCGTCCATGTCCAGACCATCGTGCGTTCATGTCCAGACTTTCGTGCGTTCATCAGACCGAAAAAAAATTACATCCTGTTGTACAGTGCTATTCCTTGAAGATGAAAACAGAGAGGGTTCCAAAATGTTCCAAAATTCCACTAATCCAGATGTTTAAGGTTTATCAAAAAATTTGATTTTAAATCACTTTTTCTATACGATTGACGGAAAAAACGACCCCTCCAACCTAGGTTTTTGAAATCTTGTGGTAATCCACTTTCAAATTATACTTGCATTTTCCTAGGTTTTTTAAACCCTGTGGTAATATACATCAATTTATTCTAGCTTTTTGCATATACTTGCAGTAAGTATATGCAAAATGCAAACTACACTTGCATTTTGCATATACTTAATTTCGTGTCCTTTCAACACTTTCCAGTTTCACTTGCATCCAACTGATTTTTTGAGAAAATGCAAGTTTAGTTTGAACGTAGATTATTTGAACATAGATATCAGAAACCTAGGTTGGGGTAGTCGATTTTTTTCTCCATCATATATACATATATATTATATATATATATATTATATATTTATATATATATATATATATATATATATATATATATATATATATATAGAAAAAAGATTTGATTATAAAATTTTTGGATGTTTGCGCCAAATTTGTCTCCTTTCAATACTCTTCAGTTTCAATTGTTGCACCTAACTGATTTTTTGAAAAAATGCAAAAGCAATTTGAAAGCACAATATAGGAAGAACTCAGAAACCTAGGTTGGGGGGGTCGAAAGTTTGCTCCATCATATAGAAAAAAATAATTTGATTATCAAATTTTAAAATATTTGCACCACATTTGTCTCCTTTCAATACTTTTCAGTTTCACTTGCACCTAACTGATTCTTGTGAAAGTTTGCAATAATGATTTGAAAATAGACTACAGCTAGAGCTCAAAAACCTACTTTGGGATGTTCGATATTTCGCTCAGTACTATAGAAAAATTGACTTAAAGATAAAATTTTTTGATATTTGCACTACTTTTGTCTCCCTTCAACACTTTCCAGTTTCACTTGCATCCAACTGATTTTTTTTGCAAAATTTCAAGAGTAATTTTAAAGTAGATTACAACAAGAACTCAAAAAATAAGGTTGGGTGTCGAATTTTTTTGCTCCGTCATAGAGAAAAAATGATTTAAAAATAAAAAAAATTTGATATTTGCACTTCATTTGTCTCTTTCAAAAACCGACCTCCCAAACTAGGTTTTTGGAATCTTCCTGTGATCTCCTTTCAAATTATACTTGCAATTTTTCAAAAAAATGTTGGGTGCTAGTGAAACTGGAAAGTGTTGAAGGGAGACGGAAGTAGTAAAAGTATCACAAAATTTATTTTTGAATCATTTTTTAAATATGATAGAGCGAAAAGATCAAAAAAAATCAGCCCCCAACCTAGGTTTTTGAAATCTTTCTGTAACCTACTTTCAGATTTTTAAGTTTGAAAAATGAATCTGAAAAATGTCAGCAAAAGTGAAAAAATGATAAAAAAAGAAGTTTTTTCTCTGTTTAAAAGGTATTTCACTGACTGTTTTTGGACGTCGAGATACAGAAATTGGCCGCCTAATGTTAATCAAAGTGACCTTACGCGACTAAAATTTAGCGGGAAATCTAATTTTGGGCATATTAGAGTCAAATTTTGCCACTAAACAAACCAAAAAGTGCGATAAAATGCGATGCAAAACCTCGAGTTTGGAATAATGCCAAAAAGTGGCCACAAAAAGCAAAAATTTTGCTATAGTTGACATCGAAAAAAAAGTTCCTCGTGAAAAACTCATTGTCGGGAGGCCAGTGGACCACTTTTGATCATTTTGGAGTTTTTTATGGCCAATTGAATTTTGCAACATCACTTTAAATTAGCTTTTTCATGTTTTTTGGGTCAGAAGTTTCTTGTGAACTAGATCGATGTTGCGGACCTATATACCACTAAATAGTACTTCCTTCTATCCATATACTATAGCTTAGAGGGTCAGGGACAAAAAATGAGCCTCAAGTGTTCACCTGGTCGTGTGGAGTGATACCACGAAAATCATGAATGACATAGTCTAAAGTGAAGATATATAGTCCAAGGATCGGTTTTTTGGTAAAAAAATGTTGCATATTAGTAAATTGAAATCATTTGTACACTCAATTGAAGCATTTTTGGTGCAAAAAGCCGGGTAGCCAATGGAAAAATTCTATAGAAAATAGAAAATCATCTATAAACATGATTTCTATGAGTAGTAATAGGGTGAGCAAGGCTCCCCGGGGGGGTGTAGACCCCATGTATTAGTATAGGGTATAGGAGTTATTTTTGAGAGAGGGTCTACACTAATGTATTAAGATAGGGTATAGGCGGCGTACATGTATTAAGATAGGTTATAGCGGCGCCACTTATTAAGATTAGTTATTGCGGCGCCACGTATTAAGATAGGTTATAGCGGCGCCACGTATTAAGATAGGTTATAGCGGGCGCCACGTATTAAGATTAGTTATAGCGGCCGCCACGTATTAAGATTAGTTATAGCGGCCACCACGTATTAAGATTAGGATTATCCTCGCAATGTATTAAGATTGGGGATAAATCTAGGGTTGTTCCACGGGGTGAGTAGTAAGGCAGGAGCAGACCTGGGTGATTTTCCGGAGCCACTTGTCACGTGATTTTAGAGGTCATTTAGGGATTAGCAGGGAATTCTACATGCAGCGTGCAGGGAATTGTACAGTCAGCGCGTACGTACAGGCGGGGAATTATACATGCAGCGCGCAGGGGAATTGTACAGGCGGGGAATTGTACAGGCAGCGCGCATTAACGGATAATTTCCCTCGCAGTAAATTTCAACATTTTTTGGTTTAACCACAGCAATGTATTAAGATTAGATATAGCCGCCGCAATGCATTAAGATTAGGTATAGCCGCCGCAATGTATTAAGATTAGGTATAGCCGCCGCAATGTATTAAGATTAGGTATAGCCGCCGCAATGTATTAAGGTTAGTTATATCCACTAAAATTGAGAAAATTGAAAATTTTTAAAAGAATGAATTATGAAGGTACAAAAAGACAGACACAGTATTAATCAAGTACATTATAAGTAATTTTAAACACAACAGAGAGCGCTCACAATACGAAAAATGATTAAATAAATTACAAGTTCAGGGGTACAGTATGAATTCCATCAGATAACACTTTTCGTTTAGGATAAAAATATGAGAGTCCTTTCTTTGTTTGTTCATAGGTAGCAACGCAGTGGTTGATTGTCCGAAATCCTCTATTTGTAGATGTTAAATTGATGATTTCTTCCATCACTCGCCGATATTTTTCCAATGGTCCATCTCCGGTCTCTTCCAATGTTCGTCTGTTCAGTCCTTTGCTGCTGAATTTGTACTTATCCGATTTGGCATCGTAGCAACAATATGTTTTGCTACAGAGACAAATCATTTCAGTACATCTAAATTCTTCCTTGAACAGGCCTGGTTCACGCTTATCGTGCTTTTTATGTTTATCACAACAAGTTCTAGGGAAGAAATTTTGTACAGCATTAGCTCTGAAAGAAACATCATAATTGTGTTCCCTCAGAGCTACCCAATCTGCTTATTTTAGATGGACGAATGCAATCGTACAAATTATCGTGCGCTAGAGCTAAGTATAAGGAGTCAGTGTCCATTTCTAACACTTCGAACGTGTCGACATCGCAAAATTTATCAAAAAAATTGTAATAAAGCTCCAACATACGTAATTTTGCGTACTGAAGTATAAAAAAGCCGACTATTATCGGTTCACGGTGCTCAATTTTTGATTTTACAAGTTCAACTTCGTATAGTTCTTTTGACACACTGTTAAGTCTCTTAAACAATTTCCCGTTGATAGCTTTGTGTGTCTTTTCATCGTTCATGTATGTCTGCTTCTGTCCATGATTTGGTAACCATAGGAACTATTCCCTAACAATTTCATTGTTTCTGCTACAACGCTTGATTCAGGATTTTCATCTCCAACTCTTCTAGCATCAACAACCGATTGGACAAAATTGTTGAAGCATTTTTTGGGTGTGTACTGAACGAAGCGATAAATTTTGGTGCATTTTAGCCCAAGACTAAGGTAAAAGTTGAGTAAAGGTGTTATGACTGTGCCATTCTCCAACTTGAAGCTTGAAATTAACATGCGTTGCGGTTGCTTGAGTAAATCGTTATCAATAGCATAATCCCTCATATAATCACCAATATCTGCTCGACTAACATTAAAGCTTTTAAAGATTGGTGGAAAGTTCGAGAAATTGTATTTCAACCCCTCTGGAACTTCGAGATCACACTGAACGTAACCAAATAGTTTATCTTCTCTTATCTTTGTAAGTAGAGATTATTGAGTCAGAGGTAGCTTGAATGGGAAATTGTTTCTCACGTGAATTTTTACAGATTCATCACCTTTGACAGTTTCCCACCAGTTACATTCCCATATCTCAACAACTTTATATCCTTTGTTTCGCAAATAGTCTCGTCTTAGTTAATCGTATTCCCGTTTCTTTAGTCTTTTCTGAGTCTCTTCCTCTGACATGCTTGCTCTTGCTTCCTGACATGCACAAAAGTGAAAGTAACAACCCATTGCTTCAAAAATAGTTTCACAGTGAGCACAAAATCCGTCTACATTAAAACAATCAATCTTTTTCTGAGTTCCAGTTGTGTAGTAGCTTTCAATAGTGCAGTTAGGACGCTGAGATTGTAGGTACGACATAACCATGTTCTCAAATTTCCTCGATTTATTTTGCCTAGCTTTAAACTTCTGAGAGTCTGAATCAAACTCCCATCTAGTGTAAAGCCCAGTGGGCATTTCTTGACACATTGAGAAGGGGTAAAGTTGACTGGCGTCTACACCCACAATTGATTTTCAAATGTTTTCTGTGTTTCGAATATAGGTTTGATCCACAATCGCTTTTCTAGTAAACACAATAGAGGGACCACCGGTCATATCTTCGCGTATTTTATCATGTAAATCTTTGTCTACTTCAACGAAAGGATAGAATTTGCTATTAGTTGATTTGTGTAGACAAATATTTGCTAAATTAGGTAGTGTGCAACCCAGTTTTAACATATCAAACCCTTTGTTATGATAGAACTCCATCATTTTCTGCATCGCTTCTTGTGTCGGGACTACATCTTTGTTATTATACCAACTGACAATGTCTTGAAAAGTTGTCATTTGTTCGTGCTCCCACACACTTTCCAGGTAATTGTAGTTGTCAAATCCCGAGGGGGCACTACCTTCAACCTAAGTATTTTCAGAGCCGCCTGTTGAGAAAGTCCACTATTCAACAATTTTGTGAAATCAGTAAATTCTTTTTCCAAGGGATTGTGATCTCTCAACTTACTAAAGAAACATTCGTAAGGGGGAAGAAAAGTTACATCCAATTTGTTTGGTGAGTCGAACATTCATAAGGGAAAAATCCTTTGGTCTCATTTGTCTTGTAAGCTTTGAGGAACGAATCTAGTGATGTTGCTCCACCAAGAAAGTTTAGAATATCGAGAAACTGAACATCACCAAATTTAAAAGATTCAAAATGATTAGCTTTTTTAATAACCGTTGGTTGAATATCGCGCTCGTGAATGAGGTAGGGTAGTAAATAAGACTTGATAAGATTCAGATCATATTTCCCGCTGTTGAATCCAAATACAGGTAAAATGCTGACATAACGTTCAAAATGTTGTTGTAGTTCGAGAAGTTGATTTTTCTGAATTTGGAGGAATTGAGTCGACATATCAATTTCTTCTTCTTCGATATATTGAAATTCAAACATTGGAGTACTCTCATCTTTCCTTCCATTTGGCTTCTCAAAAATAGAACTTACTCTGTTTTTAATTTTATTTTCAATTGAGGAAAAATTTTGCAACATTTCTGCTTTACTTCTGCTAGCTAGTTCTTCTAATGCTGCAACAAAAGATACAATCAGTGTCTTGGGGTCTTTGTTGCAAAGGAAAATAGGTTCTTGTAATAAATTAGAGTAAATTGACACAGATATTGGTTCATGTTTTCCTATCCAAGTAGTTGTATTGGTATCTTTTAGTTCATTAGATGGAACGCAGATTAATTCGAACTCAAATACAGCCAAGTTTTTGAACAGTTTTTGTTCTTCCTCATATCCAATTCCAAAACCGTCAAGTTTATCGAACAAAGTTTCTCTCAAAGTGTAAACACTCTTCGGATAAATGTGCTGTATCCTATCTTTACAAGATTTCACGTGACGGTGGAAATTACCAGCACGCTTAATAAAGGTATCACAATTAGGACAGCGGAATCATTTGAAGAACGTGTTGATATCATCAACATAGCAAATGTGGTTGTTGTAGCGCAGTAGATTAATGTTGTTCTCGTACATCTCAATACTTCTTCTGGCAAGTTCACCTACAAAATCCCCGTCCTCAATGTCAATGTCATAAATGAAAATGTTGTGTTTTATAGCGTTTTCAACAAACACAAGGTGATCCAATGACATTCCTCTAAAGTTAATTGCGTCATGACCAGACTCTTGGAGAAAGTCACTGAACAACTTAGCTGCGTTTGTTTCCAGCTCAGCTGATCCATACAAGTGAACAGCCACAGCTCTAAACAAGCAAAGGTAGTCCTTGTAGGTTTCTCCGTATCCATTTGTAACAAGACAATTTACATCGCTTCTCCTCAACAACTGTTCAGGTATAACAGCATCTAAACATCCCATTGGGATATTGTTGAGAAGAGCACAGAAAACTGTTACATTCGTAGTTAGTGCATACCGCCATTTTGTGTTTGCCCTTTCTTGAGCACAAGTCTCAATCAAATCCAATCTCTAATCTATCCTGAAGTGAGACTAAGTCTCACTTAGAACAAAGTAAATGAGACTTCTCAAAGAAGGTGTTGTTCTCTTGAGCATAAAAGTATCGGTATTCGTCTGTGTCAACATTTCGTAAAATAAATCCCAGGGATAAATTTATTTTTGCAGCACAGTTAAGCTTTTCAAACACTTCCTTCAGTTTTTCATTAATTTTGCTGGGATCAAGTCTCGACAATTTAAAATTGAATACTCTATGTGTCCCATTCTCCATCTCAGTATTGTCAAAGAAGTGTTGACAGGCACTAAGTTCCTGCTGTAACTGTTTCTTGTTCCTATCCAATTCTTCCGATTCTAGTACTTCTTTCAAGCTTTCGCTGGATTTGGTTCCAACTTTGGTCGATGTTCCGTGTTTCCGTCTCTTATGTTGTTGAAGAGAATAAAAACTTGGAAATTCCTCCAAGCATATAGTGCACACTGTACTAAGCTTCTTTTCTTGAGGAGCGTGATGCTTAGCAAGGTGGTAGTTCAAGTCCTCTTTCTTCTTTGTGTAGAAATGTGAACACTTGGGACATTTTAAAGTCCCACTATCACACGATTTTTTGGGTCGAGCAATTTGCTGCTTGACAACCATTTTCTCGCACTTTGCGCATTTGACAGGTAGATTTCTGTCAAGAGAATGCATTGTATTGTTGTGATCCAAAATAAATTGAATAAATTTTAAGTAAATTGCCGAGCAACTGTATCTGATAACAAAGTGAGAATGAATACAATTTTTCGTTTTTTAGTTAGAATAACTTTTATGACTAATTATTTCCATATAAGGAAATGACGTAATTTCTATTTTTAGTAACATTACGCAAAACGAAAGTTCAAGAACTTCCTACGAAGCAGTCACAGTGTTACATTCTACATTGTATTTAAATCCAGAAAACATCCAAAATGTGTAACCTTATTCCTTGGAGGAAAATCGAAAATCTTATGTTATATTTATTTGTCATATTACTGATTTGTGTTACTTTTTTTTACAAAACAATACTATTCATCCCAAAACAGACTTCTTAACAAAATCTATCTGTCAGATGTTTGCTCATTTAGAGAATACGAATATTATTGTAAACAAACTAATTTTGTAATTTCATCGATAAAACACTAAATGTGTTTTTACAATAATATTAAAACATTAGAGAAGAAAACTCCTACTTTAATTGAAGATAACTTATATACAATTGACGTTAACGTAATTATATTACAAACTACAAACCAATCAAATTTTAGTATTAAGAAACTTGTTTTAAAAGTTAATGATATCGTTTTGCTTATCTCATTCTCTCTTTTAACATTTTTTTATTTTAATAGATTAATACGTGAAATTTGACTCATTTGTGAAACATGTTGATCAAAAACCACTTACAAATATTGGAGAAGATTTACAGGAGAAAAGAAGGTATACCTGATTCAAACAAAATTGACGAAATTGATGTAATTTCATACTTTTTTTACAATTTTTTGGACATTTTCACAAAATCCAACAGAATAACCCGATTTAGTAAAAGACTTGAGTATGCAACGTTCTCTATTAAAAAATTCTCTATTGAATATGAGGAGTTTATTGCGAGTCTTTCGATTCATCCTCAGAATTGCATGTAAGCAAATACGAATTGTTGTTCATTTTGAACTCCGTCCGCGATATATTGGAACAGTACAGAAATATTTCACAAACAAACTTTGTTCCTCTCCCAGAACCAATAACAATAACTTCTTCACTACAGAGTGCTTTGTACTTCCATTATTACAACGACTACAATGCAGTGGGAGCACTGATCAGGTTCGGAATTTGTTTACCTAATGCATATATACAGAAATTTGATTCCAAAAATGGAACATTTTCCGAGATTGATCTGAAATTTGACGAATTGGAAAAAATTTATCAAAGCTTGACTTTTTTGGTAAATTATGTCACTTCATTTCAACTAAAATAGACCATTTTTGGCAAAGCATAGTCGGAAACCTGTATGTATCCTTCACTTCCTACCTTGTTAGAAAATTTTACCCAAATTTGGATTTGAATTTCAGTTCGTCGAGAAATTTCAAGCTAAACGTCACTTTTTCTCATAAAATCTTCCATCTTTGGTTACTGTTGTCTGATTGGACAGAGCACACTATATATAGAGGTTGTTGATTTTGACATTATCATTTGATCCAACTTCTCTGAAAACATCCTCACTACTTTCTCATATTATACTAACTGCTCCTCAACATTTTATCCTGCTATCGAGCTCCAACATTCACTTTCTTCTTGTTAAAAAATACTTACTTTAGTTCTAACTTTTGTTTAAATCTAATTTATATATCCTGTTCCCTTCCTAAAAAGGAAATTTGCTGCTTTAAATCTTTCTCTCCACTGATTGCTTTTATCACGTTCTCAACAAGAATCTTTTCTTCCATTCTCATCACTTTCTAACAAAAACCTCTTCTATCATTTATTCCAAAATGGAGTTCACCGTTCAAAAATATAACCTTCTGTACACATTTTCTTTTACTGAGGATATTGCTCGGATAGGAGTTCGAGATTTATCAAACGGACTGTATGAGTCTCTGATCACTTTACCCATTACTGTGTGGCACATTATTGAGCACCAGCGACAACAGTTTGATACATATCATCAGGGACAGGTCCCAATCACAGAGAATCAGCTCGGAACTCACGCGATGGGACACGAAGTTGCTGTTGTCAGTGGACACCACTATCCTAACGTTAATGGATCTGATTTTCCTGCCAACTACGTAGCTGGAAATATTCAGTACACATTTCCTTGGGAGGAAGGGCAAATTCCAAACAGTTGGTTCACTACACCGGATGTAGGTCAGATATCAGGCCCGGAGGTGGAAAATAATCTTCTCCAAATAGCTTCAAGAGCTCATAGTAGAGAAAATAGCGAGTTGAGTATCGATACTAGTACCACCACGTCATTTAACGATCTGGAAAACTTTGATCCAGCGCAGTACTATGGATCTACTGACATGTCAACTAAACCCTCGATGACAACCCCTTCGATTGAGGAAGGAACATCTCACAACCCTATCTTTTTGAGTGATGTACCTAATACCCCAGTCACTGTTCAACCAACTCAACTACCTGGTAGAATTGAGCGACAAAGAGGTTTCGGTAATGAAAATCAGAACTTACCAGAATATGTTATCGAAACTCTTTTTGAATGATTTCTATGTTCAATTTTGTAAACTCTTTTGTATTTGTTCGTAAAAATAATAAAGTTTCTGAATACCTTTTGGGTGTTTCGTATTAAATTTACATTTTCAATTTTATAATTTTTTAACTACTTTTTTCAAGTTTTCCAGAATAAAAGATTAACACGAAAGGTTACTTGATAATTTAGGTACTTGGTTATTATTGAAAATTTGTTTTTCGACAATTAAGAAAAATACCGAATTTAATTTTGATCTTTAAGAAAATTGTCGAATTTATTTTCGATAGTTAACAAAAAATGTTGAGAAAAAATTCGATTTTTAAGAAAAAATTACTGTTACAAATCCGATTTTTAAGCTGCAAGAACAGATTCAAAATTGTCATTTTGAAAATGATTAAAATTTATGTTTTTTGCTTATAATCATACCGTAAAACTAAGAAAAATGAGAAAAAAATTGCACATTTTGCACGCACAGTTTGGTAACATTTTTGATTTTTAACGAAAAATCTGAGGTTCTATTTTTGACTTTTAACAAAAAATGTTGTGTGAAAATTCGACATTTAACAAACAAATCGACTTCAAATTTCGACTTTTAGAATATAATAATAAAACATTTTAGTACAAACACTTTATTACTAACTTCAAAGTACAACATGGGGTTATCAATTATTCCATGACCATCTAGTAAACAATCAACAATTTTTATTAATTCACTCTCATACTTTGAGTTCTTAAGTGACTGAATTCGGTCGAAGAAGGATTATCTCAATATTTGTGTGCTTGCATTTCTTTGCTCAGCTCTCAGTAGATGTCTCTTGAACTTTTTTCTACTCAATCTCTTCTTAGACACAATGGGTAGTTATTCAACAAATTTGTTTTCCGAATTATGTTGTACCGCTCTCTTCAATTGCGTGAAAACAAGTCCTGCTTCTTCCTTTGTGTGACCAAAAAACTGATGTTTATATAAGGTGTATAAGCAGTCCACTGTCTGATATTGAAAAGATAAATCATCCAATTTTTGGAGTAATTCATTAATGGAAGATGAAATGAGAATTCTGTGATAAGAACAATTTTTCAGAGGACAAAAAGTGTAATTGTGAGGCGCAACAAAGTATTCACTAGCAAGCAAGTAAGGTTTATAATCCTTAACTGATACGCAAATGAACAAGGCTTTCTCACAAAACTTTTTATAAAAGTCAGGTAAAACTTGACACATAACTGCTGCCATTCTGTAACCAAAGTGATTTTGGAGTGATTCTTTTAAACTACCGTATAAGGAAATAACGCAATTCAGTTCAAACGCAGCGAAAATTTCATTTGAAAAATGACACAGTTCAAGAGACAGCAGCTCAGAAAAATCCCTTGTTTTACTTGTTCTAAATATTTCAAACACTATTACTCGCTAATGCAACACAGACGTGCTAAACATCAAGATAAATATGCTGCTCTAGTTCAAATGTTTGCTCAACTTTAAATTTCTGACTAAGTTTCCTTATAAGGAAATTTTGCAAAATGACGCAATTGAATTTTCCATATTTGGAAATGAAAGAAGAATAATGACATCATTACCAAATAAAGGTGATCGGAAACAAAAGAGGAAGTAAAATTACAAGTCAAATCATTCAATTATTTTTCTATCTGTCACATTAAGTTGATAAAATGTCTCTCTCTAAAGTCTCTCCGTGTTACTCGAGTGCTCCGTCTATGTTTACCGATTCTCAACCTAAAACTGGAACTAATTCGGTTCCATTTTATATAGACTTTGGTTCTAACCCAAAAAGATTTGGGAGATTTACTGTGTCCCAGATTTTTAAAAACGGACAAAATTATTCCGAACCAACTTTCCAAGTCTTCAAAAAGATAATTCTGGAACATTTGAGAAGTACCAACAACTTCGAATTGGAGATTACGAATTCAAGAAATTCTGTTTCCTCAAGAACAATATCCTGAATGGGGAATTGGAACTGAGTGAGCACCCGACTCAATTTGATAAGAACCCATGTATGAAGGATGTGCTGCAACGATGTCACAAAGTCAGAGAGGTCAGCATAGGACGAAATCGACGAATATATGTGACTTTCATTCAATACGTTCAGGAGAATCCAGCCTCCATTTATGTGCAGATTCGGCTCTTTTGTCGCAAAGAAAACAATGAGTTCAAGCAGGTGACTTATGTCAGCTACACTTTGGTCGAGTTCAAGGAACTGATTCAAAATTTGAATGACTTTTCTAACATTGAACAATGTACATTTCAATAATAAATGTTGTGTGATTTTGTAATATGTCTTTGTCTTCTCTACAATAAATTTTTCATTTTGGAAATCTTTGATCTGAGAATGAGTTGGGATATTGGTTGCTCAAGAAACATTTTTTTGAGTCTCAGAAATAAGTCAAAGGTTTTTCACGTTAGACTTCATTACGAACTTAAAAGATATTCCTATACTGTTCTTGAAGCTCAAAATTTTCCCAAATTAGAAAATTTGGACATAGAGTCCCAAATTTCAGAATTTAAGTGTGTTATTCACAACGGATTACGCAGAACAAGTCTTATATATCGTTCAGATAGACAACAAGTTACCATTTCACAACATCGTTGGAACGGATATCAGTGGAGTTTTCTGACAAATATTGAATTGAAAAAAGAAGAGTACGAGAACTTACTAGAGCATCACCCTACACTTTTATCTTATATTGAAAAGTTTAAGAAAACTTGCATTGAAATGGATGAAGGAACGCAAAGTGGATGGATATTGTCGTTCTTGTCAACATATTCAATTGTTACGGAAGCATCCTTTCAATGTTTCCCGAAAATGAAAAACGCAAAAACTGTTTTTGAGCGGCCTGTAAAATTTGGGACGAGAATATAAATTTGGAGGAAATTAACCAAATTTTTCCTCGTGGAGGACTTATTGGTTATGGAAATTCCTTTTTAGAATTCCTCTTTGCTAGATTGAAAGTTTTTCGATTACATGCTATACTACACGATTCTGCTGGAGCGGTTAAAGCAACTACAAACAAAGGTCCAGGATACTGTTACATGTTACCAAATTTTCCGAGCTCATGTTTCTTGGGACATTTAACTGGGTTAATCTTTTGTGTTTTTATTAAATTTTATCATCCTCAAATTTTCAAAATGCTAGACTGCTAATCATTTTTGTAATAATTCAACCTAGAAAAAAGAATGTCTCTCGTTGTGTTTGATATTGAGTGCTTGGAAGGGAAAATTGTCAAGGAGTTGGGTGTTTTCAAGGATGGAATTGTATTGGGATACAGTTTCCTCCTACCCAAAGACTATAAACCTACTTTTCAAGCAAAGTGGAACACTAAAAATTTACATGGGATTAATTGGAACAATGGAAAACTGGAATACACTGAGTTGTCATCAATCATTCACCAACATTGTTCACCTACAACAGAATACTTTGCAAAAGGGTTAGAGAAGTGTAATCTTCTCTCAAATTACTTGTGTAAAGATGTGGAGAATCTAGATGATCTTGGTTGTCCAAAAGTTTCCAAACTTCTCAATAACTCGGATACTGACTGGGATTGTAGCAATTATCCGTATCGACACAAAAAGACATTTCACTGTGCAGAGAAGAAAGCTTATGCTTATGGAACTTGGACTCTGGATTTTTTTGATAGCGTATAATATTTGTAATTTCTATTTGTAATTTCAATTTGTATTAGTGATCGATTTGTAATTTATTTTTTTTATTTTACTACTTTTGAAATCAGAGAGAAGTTGCATTCCCAGTTCAAAAAATTGATTTTCCCTTAAAAATAAGGTATAAATGACCGAGCATACAGATAACGGTTTAAATTTAGGTAACTTTGTCTTTGATGATAATAACCAGGAACGACAATCGTGGAAATGTCTTGGACAGACTTGTAATAGATCTCTGGTGGTTTTTTGTCCCAATTTTTTGTTATTTTGTTAATATTAGCGTGCTGTATAGTAAGAATAACTCTTGCCGAAACTTGTGGAGAAACAACAGTTTGGATTGCTATCTTATCTAGTACAGTCGGTTATATTTTACCTTCTCCTAAACGATGAACAAAATAATTTCTACTAAGGAACGCATTTTTATTTCATTGGTGGGACCAAGCGGGTCTGGAAAATCTCATCTTATCCATGATTGGCTATTTGTTGGAACTTTTCAAGCCAATTTTGATAAAATTTACTATTTTTATCAACATTATCAATCACTTTACGGTCTAATGTCCAAAAACATTAAGAACTTTCATTTTATTCAAGGAGTTGACTTTGAGTTCATTCAGAGTCTACCCAATAATGGAACAAAGTATTTGCTGATTTTTGATGATTCTTGTGAGGAAATCTCAAGCTCGAAAGAATTTGTCAAAATCGCGACAGCTGGAAGACACAAAGGACTTATTACAATATATATAAAGCATAATCTTTTTCATCAGAGTAGGTTGGGAAGAGATTTTGAGTTACCAAATACTCATATAGTTTTATTCAAGTCTCCTAGAGATGTTCTCCAGATTAACACTTTTAGTCAACAGCTCGGGTTAGGATCACAATTAAAAGATTGGTATACAAAAGCTACTTCAATCCCGTATGGTCACTTACTCATTGATCTGAATCCGAAAACAGTCGACTCTCTTAGATTTTGCACAAACAGTGGTTCTATTCCCACTATTTTTTTTCTCCCTAAAACGAAACAAGATATTACTTTTTTGAACGATGAACACACAACATCTCTCTACGCTGATAACGTTCCAAACGTATTCCCAGAACTTCAAGAAAACGTTCCTAAAAAATTGTCCAAAAGATTTCATTCAGTTTCTAAACGAATGCATAGTAAACCTTCTCGGGGGACAACTACAGGAAATACAAGAACAAGACGTAATAATGTACAGAGACGAAATTCATCAACTCGTGCTAAAAAGAACCGGATTAAATAAAAGAAGAGCAATTTTAAGTTCACGAAAAGGAATAGAGCTCATATCAGTTTTGACACCATCTATCATTAATCGATTGTCTTGAAATGGAACGGTTTGTTTTGGTTCCCCAACACCTTTACGAACAAAAATTCAATTTAGAAGTTAAAAAGTTCGACACTTTTGAGCAGAAGCCAGTTTCTGTCCCAACACATTTGAACCCTAATTACAAGGAAATCAGCTCTTTACCAGATCTTTAAAAAGCGGATCAGCTCAACAAAACCAGATCTTTAAAGAACGAATCAATTGTATATCAAATTTTGAATTCACCGCGAGTCAACCTATCTCTCAACCACACAATTTTATTAGATGGAAGAGATACAGAAGTAGCTTTTGCAGATTTTATTTTTGCATTAAAAAGAAAGAACGTTGATTTTCCCGACATATATTACACAATATTTGATGCTACCGGAATAAATCCGCAAAAAGTAATAAACAAAGATGCCAAAAGCAAAGACAGAGGGAGCTGGATTCCTTTCAAATTCTGAAAAAGCCAAGTTACAAAGGCTGTAGAGATGGAAAAGCCGCATATGGATCAATTAAAAATCTACAAAAGGCAAGTGGGTTATCAAAAAAGAAAGTTGCGTACTTTCTACACAGTAAAGATTCCTACACAAAGTATCGTCATGCAACACGACATTTCAAAAAATTACCAGCATTTGCTAAGCGAATCAATGAGATCTGGTGTCTGGATCTAGCTTTTATGGATAAATTATCGGATAGTAATAATGAAGTGAAGTATTTATTAGTATGTGTTGACCTCTTTTCTCGCTTTGTTCGTGTGCAACCAATGAAGTCAAAGTACTCTACCGATGCAGTTGCAGCTTTCAAAAAAATGTTGCGTAAAAAAAGTATGCCAGCGAAAGTATGGGTTGATCAGGGAACAGGGTTTAGCGGCGAGTTTCGAAAGTTTTGTACGGACAAGAAAATCAAAATTTACTCTACTAGAAGTGAAACAAAAGCTGCTGTAGCAGAACGAGCTATAAAATCTCTGAAAAACATTTTTTATCGCTATATGGAAGAAAATGGATATCAAAAAAAGATATTCCATTCAGAAAAGGTTATAAATCTCAGTTCACAAATGAAATATTCAAAATTGTTAAAGTTGCTACTTTTAAACCACAAACCTATAACCTTTGTGGAGAACAAGGTGATGAAATTCTAGGTAAATTTTATGAACAAGAGCTTTCAAAGTGTATCATTTAAAGATGAGTGCTTTCACTGTTGAGTTGGTTTCCAATGCGTCGTTTGATTGTTACCCAAACAATACACTAAGTTCTTTCAAAAATTTTCTACCTGAAAAAATTAATCTTGATGGAGAATGGGAGGTAGCGATAACAGAACTGTCGTATCCTTCCTTGTACCAAAACATAACAGAGGTTAAATTCTTCTATGTAGATGAAGCAACGCCAGATACAAAACCATCGGATTATTACACACTTGATCCAGGTCTATACCCCTCGATCTCTGATATTGTCAATGAAATGAACAAAAAAATTCAGGAACGTGAAAAATATGAAAAAACACCAATCAAGTTACACGTTAACAAAATTACTCAGCGAATGTCTTTGAGTCTTCCGAATCAGAACTCTTTACTTGTCATTTTTAGTGCCGATCTTTGCCATGTCTTTGCATGCGAAGAAGCTGTTTAATGTATGGGTGTTTTCATGAGTGGTGCTGGTCCACATTTTCCCAAGTTCCCTTATGACATTGTACGAATACACACCTTAATGATATATAGTGATATTGTTGAATACAATATTGTGGGTGATACAAAAGCTGCTCTTTTACGATGCATTCCGTTTATATCAAAAGTTAAGAATGAAGATATCATCTCAACGGGACAACACATGAATTATCAAAATTTTCCAAACTTACAATTTAAAAAAATTCTAAAAAACTCATTCCATAGCATAAAACTCGAGCTCCGGGACTCTTTTGGTGAAAAAGTTCCTTTCAACTCTGTTGGTGTAACAAGAGCGGTACTAATGTTTAGAAAAACTTCTAACAATCATTTTTAGATTTAAAGTTGTAGAAAATGGTTGCTGATAGTGATTTACCGTATTTTCGTGGTTATTCAAGACAGAGGGGAACAGGATTCGGAGCATTAGCACAAACAATTGGGAGGACAGCTATTCCATTCTTGAGGAGATATGTTGTCCCAGCAGCAAAAAGAGTTGGTGCTGATTTGCTTGATATAGCTGCACTAGAAATTGGAAATGTTCTAACTGGAAAGAAAAAATTCAAATCTGTGGCTTCAGATGTTAGAAAGAAAACATTACGTAAACAGCTAGGTGGTGGAAAAGTTAGGAAACGTCGCATTATTCGAAGAATTCCCCCAAAAACCAGTCGAACTAGAAGAGATTTTTTTTCTAAGCTAAAATGAATTCTAGATCAACAAACGAAAGCAACTTTCGTTATGGTCACTTTACGAACTCTTGCTTGGAGAATTTTGACAAAACTCCTGTTTTGGAACGAATTGAATCTTCTCACGTTCAAGAAGTTTATCCCAGTACTTCATTGGATGAAAGCAGCATTGAGTTCGAGTTTGAAACAGATAGAAGCATATATCTTGCTATGAGAGATATTCACCTTCAAATCAAATCAAAGTTGGTTTACAAAAGGGAAGATTGTTTGATGACTTTATGAAAAAAGACGAACATGGAAAAGGAGATATGGGAATGTCTTTCACAGATGATGATTTACATTATCTAACTCACGTCAACAATTTATTGCACTCGCTCTTCTCCAACTGTGAGGTGTATCTGAACAATCAACAGGTTTACAACTCAAATGGTCTCTACGGACACAAAGCTTTAATTTCCAATGAATTTAACGCTTCCACAAGAAAAAATGAAGGTATTTTGGCTTGTCATGGATATGAACTTGAAAAAGAACACAGCGATTTTGAGAAAAGCACTTTTATAGATCGAGAGGAAGAACTTTTGCTGAAAAATGGAACTACTTATTACGGTAAATTAGCAATTGATTTGTTCCAATGTGAAAAGTTACTGCTACCAAATACAAAAGTTAGACTGAAATTGATTAGTGCAAGACCTCTCCTACAATCCTCACGTCTCCCTTTAAGTTCTTGACTGTTCCCTGTTTACAAGAAGTGTTGTTGTTAACGAAGTGTATCACCAGACTATCAAATATCAATTAACTCATCAACCTGCTTGTTACAAATTTATGGAAACAATTGCACGCACATTTACTATTCCTTCAGGACAGAACCAGTTTATTCAGGAAAATGTTTTTAACAATGCTCCAATCAGAAGAATAGCTATTGCGATGAACACAAATTCAGCATTCACCGGACATTTTCAAGAAAATCCTTTCCATTATCAGAAATTTGGTTTACGGGAACTAAGAATTGTTCGAGGAGGTAGAGCCATAGTACCAGTTGATACAAGCAATGACTGTAGGGCATATGTAACAACAATGAAAGCAATGAATTTTAACGAAGAAATTCCCACGTTACCACCTAATCTATTTCAGAACCATTACGTACTTGTATTTGATCTCACTTCACTTCAAGAAGCTGGAGAAAATATTCATTATCCTGAGCTCAGCGGTGAAAGTATCCGATTAGAAATGTTTTTCGATCGCCCGCTAAGAAGCGTGACAGAATTAATTGTTCTAGGAGAAAGGATGTCCACTGTTAAAATTGATCAGTTCGGAACGGTTGCTAAAAATGTCTGAAGATTTTTGCGTTAACGAAAATTTTTTCATATTTTTTTCAGTTTTTTATGGTTTCTACATCATTGCTTTCTGCATTGGAACATTTGTGGGTTATATTTTATCGTCGACCAGTTGCCATTCTCTTCACCAAATAATTTCCTAAAATGGACGTTAACTGGGGGCGAACTAATTCAAACTTTTTTGTTTACGTTCCTCTCCTAATTTTTCTGGTACTTTCTTTTATAATTATTTTATTCTTACCCAACTCCCATAACAATTCTGTTGACAAAATTAAAAAGACAAGCAAAGTTTTATTAGAGCAAGGTAAAAAGTCCAATGATTGTTGCTTTTTTGAAGAGAATGAGTCTTTTCAGCTTGACTGTACAGTTAAAAATCCGTATGTTAATGGTACTTGCGAAATAAAGCAGAGAAAATTTGTTTGTCATGGATAACACTTCCCTGAGACAGATTATTGAACAAATCCCAGAACTCAAATACCGCTATATTGGATCGTTTCCAGCAGATTGTGTTCCAAGACTACCCACATTCAGCTTTGCTATCATCAACACTTCTCCGAGCAGTGAAGCTGGAGAGCATTGGATAATGATTGCTCGACTCAATCGAACTTATTACTATGCTGATTCTTTGGCTCGTCCAATCACAAAATACAAATTTTTGAATAAAAAGTATCAGAAAATGATACAACAGCCAGTTCAGAAAACTGATAATTTGTGTGGATTTTACACAATATTTGCAGCATTTCAACTATTTAAATTTTTTCAAACAAATTTGAACAATGTTCATGATGTTCATGTTTTAAACTTTATAAGTAATTATATGTGAATTAGATAAATTTAATGTAAAATAAGTCGAAGTGTAATAAAGTCGACAGTATTTTTTTTCTAAATTCCTTAATTCTTCGTAAGTTACTCAAATTTTTGTTGTCGACTTTATTAACTACTCGGCTAAATGTACTTTAGTACTCTTTTCTTTTGTACTATCATCATGTAAACGTTGGAATAATTTTGTATTTGCATGTGCTTAATTTGTACTGTGTCTGTTATTTTGTACTTTTTAATTCATTTTTTTTCTTTCATTTACCATTTTTCCATGTTATGGGTTCGTAAAAGACTACTAGTACTGTGACAATGCCAGATCAGCAAGAGCTGGTTTCGATCTACCGACCTCTGAGTTATGAGCCCAGCACGCTTCCGCTGCGCCATCTTGCTATTTAGGGTCGGCTATACCTAATCTTAATACATTGCGGCGGCTATACCTAATCTTAATACATTGCGGCGGCTATACCTAATCTCAATACATTGCGGCGGCTATACCTAACCTTAATACATTGCGGCGGCTATACATAATCTTAATACATTGCGGCGGCTATACCTAATCTTAATACATTGCGGCGGCTATACCTAATCTTAATACATTGCGGCGGCTATACCTAATCTTAATACATTGCGGCGGTTATACCTAATCTTAATACATTGCGGCGGCTATACCTAATCTTAATACATTGCGGCGGCTATACCTAATCTTTATACATTGCGGCGGCTATACCTAATCTTAATACATTGCTGTGGTTAAACCAAAAAATGTTGAAATTTACTGCGAGGGAAATTATCCGTTAATGCGCGCTGCCTGTACAATTCCCCGCCTGTACAATTCCCCTGCGCGCTGCATGTATAATTCCCCGCCTGTACGTACGCGCTGACTGTACAATTCCCTGCGCGCTGCATGTATAATTCCCTGCTAATCCCTAAATGACCTCTAAAATCACGTGACAAGTGGCTCCGGAGAATCACCCTGGTCTGCTCCTGCCTTACTACTCACCCCGTGGAACACCCCTAGATTTATCCCCAATCTTAATACATTGCGGAGGATATTCCTAATCTTAATACGTGGCGGCCGCTATAACTAATCTTAATACGTGGCGGCCGCTATAACTAATCTTAATACGTGGCGGCCGCTATAACTAATCTTAATACGTGGCGCCCGCTATAAACTATCTTAATACGTGGCGCCGCTATAACCTATCTTAATACGTGGCGCCCGCTATAACTAATCTTAATACGTGGCGCCGCTATAACCTATCTTAATACATGTACGCCGCCTATACCCTATCTTAATACATTAGTGTAGACCCTCTCTCAAAAATAACTTCTATACCCTATCTTAGTACATGGGGTCTACACCCCCCGGGGAGCCTTGCTCACCCTATTACTACTTCTATGTTTGAGTTTTTTGCATTGAATGACATTTTGATGGCAAGAGGAAAAAATTCGTATCACATGAAACACGTTATTTAATGCTTACAAAAGCGTTATGTGCAACCAACTAGAAAAAAGTCTGTCTAAGGATTCAAAGTTTAACAGAAAAGACCAATTGAAAAGTTAGAAAGGCCGAACGAGTTCACTCCATTTCTTAAACAAGGTCAATTTTGAGCAATTGTTTAAAAATAGAGTACAACCAAATTAGCATTAAACTGTTTACAATAGGACTGGCTTTGTTATGGTTTATTTTGCTAAAACATGATGCGCGCATTTTTTAGAGAAAAGAAGGTACAAATATATAACGAAAAAATGGTAATGACACATCTTTCTAAAAAATGGCTGTTAACAGAAAAAAAGTACATACCAAAACATAAAATGTTTTGTCGCCCGCAAAGACCATGATACGTAGCGAACGAATTAGGATTTTTGTATTTGTTTCTTTACTGGAATGTCCCCTACAACATCCCCTAAATTAATGTCGCTCCTTGCAAAATTTAGTGTTGAAAAAGCATCGCAAAGCAGTACTGTCAAAAACAATTTTTCAGTGACTGATTTTTACAACGACATCTTCCTACTGTTCAGAAATTTTGAGTTTAACATTGAAATATAGGAAGAATAATCATCATCTTGTAGTAAAACAAAGTTTCAGCCGATCAGCAAACACATCACTTGCAAAAACATTTATCACGAGAATCAGAGACAAAATTAACAAAAATTTATGCTTTTACCGTCTTTTAATGAATTGTTTCTTTGAGTTATTAGTATAGGTGGGTTTGGAATTGGACTTGATAATCAAAATCTTGGGTGAAAAACACTAAACACATGTTTAATCGATGCCGATGTCTCATTTTCAGTTTGTACTCCAAAATTTTACCATAGCGGTTATTTTTTACTTTTAAGGTGTTAATCAATGTTCCTGTACGTTCGGATCTGCTCAAATTATGTTTATATATATATAAATTGCATATTAATTTGCTGCAGGTCTGCAAAATAAATTAAATTTTGCCACCTTGATCCCTGAAAATGACACCAAATAGGATAAGAATGACAAAACTATAGAAGTTTGAATAAAAATGTTTTCTTAACATTTATATAAGAATTATGTATAGCTGGCAACTGGAAATATATCTGCTAACAATAATTGACCATTTGTGCGTGTGCATGCAAAAATCAACTCTGGAAGTGTAGTTTTTAGGTATCACGTTGCCAAAAGGTTCGAATTTGACAAAATGTCCCAGTACGAGTTAAAAAAATGAAAAGTGACTTTCCTATGGCTGCAAAAGCACCCATATACTCTATTCTTATGTATATGAAGCCAAAACACCAAAAAAATACGAACAAAAAGCACCGTTTATGAGATCCAAAAAATGAGTACGATTTGGCACTCATTTTTTAGGTCAAAAACGTGTTTTTTCCTATCCAAATTGAACAAAGTACCAGACGTCATAGTAGGTATGAAAACAACACTCGAAGTCCTCAGTCGACTTCTAGTTAGAGGGTTTGTACTCCCTGAGTGTGTTTATGAAGCGTTTTGAAACGGAAATTAGCACCTCGGCAGAATCTCGAGCTATGCATCGGGGCCTAAAATCCTTGGTACAGTTGGAGCAGAGCACTCGTTCTCAATGACCACTTGATCAAAATTGATCGGGTTTTTTTTCTGTCGTTTCCCACTGTGTTCCCATGACCTGCCGTAGACTATTTGTTTTGTGTTAAAGCTATCTACTGTGTTTTTTCGATGTCATGTTAAAACGCTTTCTAATCGCTTTCGACGTTTTCAAAACGCTTTCTAATCGATTGAATAGCCTTAGGGATAGTTAGAGACACTTGAGTTTGGTCTCCAGACACCATTGCGTCCCCTAGAAATGTAGATTATAGGGTAGTTTTTTGATGACTTGCCTTACACACTTTTATCAAAATGTTAAGGTGTATTTATGCGATAGGTGACCGAAAATCAGAAAATTGATTTCTATTCCTACAAATTAGGTACATCTGTAAGATATCCAGTGCACTACGTTAAGTTTTGGGGTCTTCCTTTATTTGGAATAAGATATCTCTGCGTCAGAGAAAAATGCACGCCTGTTCTCAGTCAAAAAATATATCGTAAAAAGATATCGTAACAGTGTCCCGAGCCGGAACCGATTTTTTTTTGACAACAGATATTGCTCTAAAACCTTTTAATTATCCAACTAGAAATAAAATTGGGTTTAATGAGCCTATTTAGAACACTTTTGACAGGTTTTGAATATGACCCCCGGCCAAAAACACGTTTTGTACCCGTTTTCAAAAAATTAACACTTTAGGACAGACGGGGTGAGATTTTTTCGTAGAAACTATTTGAAGTTAAAATTGGTGAATCCTGGCCCTATAGGATAGTATTTTGTAGGCTCAACCGGTCTAAACTCCCTAAAATTGATATTTGTCAGATCGGAAAAAATTTGAGGCGCGTTTTCGGGTCCCAAATCGGGTCGATATGGTGAAAAGTTAAGCAAATCAGTACCTGACTTATTTTAGGCGTATCCGATTGTTTTAAAGTGCTGTTTATATCCAATGACATAATAAAACATTACTTTTAGAGCTATTGTGAGCTCATTTGGGGGCATTTTGACTCATGTGATACCGGCATGCAGGTTTTGTACCGTGTTGTTAAAAAGTTTGTTAACAGGAATTGACAGGTCGGATTCTTACAAAAACGTTTTCTGACCTTATGAATCTGTTCTCCGAGCCCAGTCTAGTAATTTATTTTAGTTGGGACTATTACTGGCACCCAGAAGTTAAAAAAATGAATTTAGTCCCGAAAAACAACGCAAAATTGACATCTCAGATTTGACAATGTGGCTGTTTTGTGTTTAAGAGTCCAGTTGGCAATACTTGTGCAACCTTAAAGACGTTTAAAATAGTTCAGTCACCAATGGGAGATAAAAAGGTCTAAGAGGAAACTCATAACAGCCGTTTTAACGAATTATTTGGGGACCGCATATAAGGATTTATGTTAGAAAATTGCGAGCACAGTTCGCGGAAACAACCATTTGCCCTAATTTGTCGCAACCATTGATGACACCAGGTACCAAAATTGCACTGATGGAGTTACTACAACCTTGTTATGTGTCACTGATTGTAGAAAAACCAGATCAACTGGGTGTTTCTATTATCGACCTCCCAATTTTTGACCTTAGTAAGTTCTGAACTGTTTTTTTCTTCATATATGGTCAATTTGCTCAAAATATTCCATGGGTCACTATATGTTTCAGTTCGGTGCTGTAATCAGTGATCCAAGAAAAGCACTGGGACGTCTCGTAGATAGTTAAATTATTTTTTTTGTTCAATATTTGAAGGGTGGTCCTCAAAAAGCATATACAAACTGTTCCTCTTCCCTCGATTTCTAACAGATCTAGCATGACTAATGTCTGATTTTTATTAAAAAAAAGCCGTTTTCTCATTTCAAAATGATGTCTCAAGCAATGTCCAGGGTGAAAAAAATATCAATAATGTAAAATTCTCGCTCTGGTGGTCAAAAAATTCATGAACCGACATTTCTTTTTTTTTTTTCAAACGGGAATTTTGGGTAACTTTACATAGCAATAGTTAAAAAATATACCTTTTTCTCCTTAAATCACTCGAGCTTCTAGCCACAAAATGCATGTCTCAATATTAAAAAAATCGAGCGAAGAAAAGGTATTCAAAATTAGCAAAGTTTAAGAAAAGTGATTTAGAAAGTGTGCTTCTATTACTCATTAAGGCTACTTTTTTTCACGTTTTTTGAATTATAACACATATATTTGACTCTATCAGTTTTTTTTGAATAAAAATGTGGGCGGAAAATTGTACTAATTCATCCTCTACCGTCTTTTATTTTCCAACTATGTTCTTGGGGAAAATTTTGGGAAGTCCAACGGAGAACAAATTTATTGACATTTCCACAAAACTTTTACATTATGGAAGCTATTTTTTTACTGGAAACTGCTCCAATTTAGTATAGAAATAATCTCATTGTAATAATATTCAATGTTTTTTACTGAAAAAATGACCCAGGGACTGCAAAATTTCACTTTAGCCTATGTCATCCATGATTCTCGTGATAAAGTTAACATCATTCCATACGAGTAAGTAGACATTTGAGGCTCAATTTTTGAACTCTAACCTTCTATACTATGGTATGGGAGTAGAACTAAGTACTATAAAGTGGTATATAGGTCCGCAACATCGGCCCAGTTCACAGGAAACTTCTGACCCAAAAATCATGAAAAAGCTAATTTAAAGTGATGTTGCGAAATTCAATTGGCCATAAAAAACTCCAAAATGCTCAAAAGTGGTCCACTGGCCTCCCGACAATGAGTTTTTCACGAGGAACTTTTCTTTCGATGTGATTTTTTGCAAAATTTTTGCTTTTTGTGGCCAATTTTTGGCATTATTTCAAACTCGAGGTTTTTTAAAGACTAAAATTCCGAATAATTTTGAATAAGTATATTTAAAAATAAATCTTTTTGATTAGGTCTTAGAATGGTCCAAATTGAACCAAACTTGGTATGGAGTATCCCCTGTGTAGGTAAAGTGTAGGAAGAAAAGAATTTTTGCTATAGCTTGTCTTGGAAAAAAGTTAGTTTTTCATACGGAAATTTGCGATAATTCCGAATAAGTAATTTTAAAAATAAGTCCTTTTTACAGAGTCATAGAGTTGTCCAAATTCAACCGAACTTTATATGGAGTATCCACTGTGTAGGTAGAGTGTAGGAAAAAAAAATTTTGCAATAGCTTGTCTAGGAAAAAAATTAGTTTTTCATACGGAAATTTGTGATTAATTCGAATAATTAATTTTAAATAATTTTTAAAAAAGGTCTTTTTGATTAGTTCATAGAATTGTTCAAAGTGAACCAAACTTGGTGTGGAGTATTCCCAGTGTACCTAGAGTGTAAGGCAAAAATATTTGATGTAGCTGGTGTTGGTGCAGAAGTTATGTGTTTTAAGTGTTGCTTGTTTTTTTTTAAAAAAAATTAAAAATATAGAGTTAAAAATGGGTGGAACGCCTTTCGGGAGTCAAAATTTGTTGGTGCTCTCCCTTCCCCTTCACCTCGTTCTCTCGCCCGTGCTTTCGTCTCTCGTTCGTCTCTCGTTCCTGTCTCGCGTTCTCTCGCTCGTCTCGCGTTCTCTCGCCCGTCTCTCGCGTTGTCTCGCTCGTCTCTCGCTTCGGTCTTTTGGCTTGAGTCTATGATGTGTGTTTATGACGTGTGATATATGTTTATGTTAATTTCAGCTTTCTTGAATGAGTGTCAAAAAAGTCTTATCTTATGAGAGGTTCATTTTATTCTTAATACTGATAGATAGACACCTTGAATTTTGCTCACCACAGCAAAAAAAGGCACTGTCTCCTATTAGTATAAAGATGTTCATGTACCTCACGTTAACAAAAGACTTTAAATATCTGGATTTGTGGAGTTTTGGAACCCTCTCTGTCTTCAGCTTCAAGGATCTGCACTGCACCCCAGCAGGTAATTTTTTTCCGTCTGGTGAACACACGAAAGTCTGGACATGAACGCACGATGGTCTGGACTTGAACGCACGTTGGTCTGGATATGAACGCACGATGGTCTGGACATGAACGCACAAAAGTCTGGAAATGAACGCACGAAAATTTTTCGTGCGTTCATGTCCAGACTTTCGTGCGTTCATGTCCAGACCATCGTGCGGTCACCAGACCATCGTGCGTTCATGTCCAGACCATCGTGCGTTCATGTCCAGACCATCGTGCGTTCATCCGTGTTTCCAGACCGTGTAATTTTGAACGCCCGACACCCCTTCGTGCGTTCATTTCGGTCTGGACGTATCTGGTTTCGGTCTGGGACCTCATCCTGGGAAGGTACAAGAGCAAAATCAAAATGGTCCAGATTACAAATGTTCCACGAGGGGGGCAATGCGAGTTCATATCAATATTATATAGACTCAAAAATTATAGCAAAGGAAAACAAAATTGGACAAAACAGACAAAAGAAAACTGGGTAGCTTACAAAAAATTCAGGACGCAAAATTATTAGAAATTTTGTGATATCAATCTGAATTTTGCTGTTTTATATTCGCCTGAGCGTAATTGAGATGTAGTTAAAAATAATTAAGCTCAACTTACTGTTCAAGAAGGTTACAATAGGTTGCAACTTTAAATATTACCAAAATCCATCTGATGAGATGGAAATCTCAAACAAAAACACTTTAAGGAAAACGTTCAAGTTCACCTTTAATTTGTTCAAAACGCATGTTTGGCAAATAAACTTTTGCTAGCGATCGAAAGATTGAGTGCAAAATAAGAAAAATTGCTGCAAGCTTGAATTTTTGATGGTAATCTTTAACTTGAACATTGGTAGTAGTTATAATGCACAAAATTGATAACAACTAAGGATCGAATGACCATCGAGTATTCAAAAACATCTAGCATCATCATTATCTCAGAATCTTGAGACTAGAAAACAATTTCACATTAATAGAGATATATAATTTCCTGGAACCCGCTATGCCAAAACTGAGACTTTCATAGTTTTAGAGACTTCAGTTTGAATTCAGACAAAATTTTGAGCGTAGAACCAACTCTTTATGGCCAAACAATGCTTTGGTCACGAATCAGATTTTGTGTGGGTAATTTGACATAATTGCACATGAACAGCGTTCTTAGATAACCCTTATGTCTTTCTGGTCACAAAAGCCGTTCAAAAAAGATTTTGTTCAGCGTTCACTTTTACTCAGAGTTTGGAAAAAAAATACCATCTCGTTATAGAGACAATATAATTCTTGCAAGTATCGCTTTTCTTGTGAGAGTTTTCAAAAGTCTTGAAAATAACGTTTATATCTTGCGAGATACAAAATTGACGCTTATCATGCAAGATTCTTACAAGATTTCGCGAGATAAGCGTGCTATCTTTTCAGCTTGAATTTCTCATATAACTTTCCGAAACAGCTGGCTTAACAAAACTGACTTCGTTACTGGCCAAGAATATAACCAACATTTTCTTTTAATTGACAAAATAGACAAAACTTTCTCTAACGTCAAAATCAAAATTGTGTAATGGTTATTGTTGGTTACAATGGCTAAATTGAGCCTCAAATTTGCCTCATTCTGAGCCTACTTGCATTATTTTATATTAATATCATCATTGATATGTAAATAATTTTAATTGATATATATTATGAATTATTTAATGTATTATGTAACTTATTAAATTGTTGATAATTTTTTTGATAAAGGAGAAATTTATTCTTTCTTTCTTTCTTTCTATCTAATAATCTCTGATCAGATTAAATTTCGCTATACCGAATCTCACACTTTATCGAATCTCCCTTACGTTTAAAACGACGATATCGAATCTCTTTTACAGCTAAAAATGACAATACCGAACTTGTCTTGCGTTTGGAAAAGAGGACAACAAATATTTCGGGCGCGTATTTGGGAAATGACGATGGCGACTCTTTCCTTTGTTTGAAAAACGCCGATACCGAATTTTTCTTAAGTTTGAAAAACAACAATTCTGATAATCTCTAATTTTTAAACTGGATGATACCGAATCTTTCTTATGTTAAATAGCCAGCAAAGACAATGATGGCGACAAAAAATTGCAGGAAAATTTTTGTTTTTGGCTAGAAAAAACCAGTGATACCGACAATTTTTTATGTATAAACGCTAACGGTTTTTCAACTGGGGAGTTTCGGGAGAAATTAAGCGTAACTTTATAGAAGTTAATTAATATGAAAATATACTAGCCGTAAAATTTGTCGATCTTTTTCTACGAAATAAACATTTTCTTTCGACTGCAATCAATGAAGATAACCTCACGCGGGTTTTCAAGTTGAAAGATTTCTCAGAAATAATGGCAAAAACATCAGTACACAATTGAGACTTTTAGAAAAGTTTGTCCTGAAAAATTTTGAAACTTACGTCGTTAAATTTCGTTCACCTCCCGGGGTTGTGACGTAAACTTTGGCGAAATAGGGGTAGGTTGGTGGGTTTGCAATTCTGAAAGAATCTAAAACAGCAAACAACTGTACACATGTCAAATGTAAGGTTCCTTCTTTGAACAACTTCAAAAACAAGCTACTGGTTAAATTTTTTTAGCTCTGTAGTTAAATAAAGTGAGGTCAAAACGTCAAGAAATAACAAATTTTCCGGAAATATTTGCCTGATAAAGAGAAGTTTGAAACAGTTTTGTTACACACTGACAAAAATTCAGCTCAATTTACCTCAAAAACAAGACCTGAGCCTACCTGAACAGTTCAGGTAAATTTGTCTCAACTGAACAATACCTGAATACACCTGAAAAAAACCTGAAATTCACCTGAGCTTCCGAATATCTGAACACTGTTCCGCCAAAATAAACTGAACGTTTGTAGTGCATAATGCAAGGCCACTTTTTGAGCTTTCCAAACTCTTCGGGCTCAAAATTGGTTCATTATTCGATTGGTTAGTTTTTATTGAACCAAATGGCTAGGTGGTTTTGAAGTGACCAATGAGAAACTTTCTCGTTTAGATACAAAGAGTTGTTCGTTTTTTTCTTTGGTTTTCTGCTCTTACGTGTTTTGTGTTTCTTATTTGTTGGTTTTTAATGATACAGAGGGCATGTGAAACTATCAAACAGTATATTCTACATAGATAGTCAAACGTTGTTAGACGTTTTGCAGAACTTTATAAGGAAAACCAGCAAATAATACAATCTTTTCCATCATTAAAAAATTTAGAAGATAACGAAAGGACGTTGCATTTACTTTTTCTATGAATGACAATTACAAAAGTTTTCACGGATTTGATTTCACAAAAATCTTAATTTTGTCTTTTGTGAGCAATGAAAAAATCAAAAAGAAGCCATTCTTTTGTTGTTTCGCTCAACACACGTAAGGTTATATGTGTTTTTTAAATTTAATCGATGCGTCGTCGAAAAACAAAGAGTACTCAATGATCGAAAAAAAAACGGTTTCAATTTTTGAATTTTTACTGATATCTCTTGCATTTTTTAACAACATTAGCATATACTACAAGAATCTTGAAAGATATTAGGAGGTATTATCCAAATGCAATTTGAGATCAATTAAAGAATCAGCGTCAACGAATTATCTAATGAAAAAAATCAATGAATTGTGTTAGCAATACTTCATTTCGATATTATAACGGCTCCGCAGACTTTTTAAGTATGGAAACAGAAAGAAGTCTGTATCGAAAAAACTCAATATTGAACCTACAACGAATTATGACTATCTGCTGTCTATATAAATATATCTCAATATATAGCTCAAATATATATTTTTTCATTTTCTATATTTAAACGGCTCCCACAAAATCTTTTAATTCGGAGAGAGAAAAAATTTTCACCGAAAAAACTGAAATTATAACAAATTATGACAATATACTGTCAGTTTAAACTATTTATTTCCTAACTCCTCCACAAACCCCTTATCATCTGAATTTCTGACATTTTGCTATAAAGAGCGAAAATTCTTTGAAACATTTTGCACCACTTAGCTTTCACTGAGAACAATTATTAAACAGAAAAAGCATACTTAGAACGACCATCTTCAAATGAATGCCTCTCAAATTAGGGGCGAGAAACTAAAAGTAGATTGCCGCGTAGCGTATAGAATTTTTTATCCAAGTGAACGAAGTAGAACCAGCAACCTCGGAGAGAACCATTAACCATTGAACTCTACGAACTTGGCAACATTTTTTCGCTTTTGCAATTGTTTTTGCAATAGCAAGAGACTGAAATTTTGATTTACAGCAAATTAGATCGCTCAAAAGTCTGGTGGTCAAGTCTCAACGGGTCATTCGAGAGGTGAAATTGATAGACCAATCTAGTACAGAGCAGTTAAGCATAAAACCTGTCTGAAACAGACACAGGTTACCGTACAAGATTCATACAAGATTAAAAACAAAATACGACGTATTTTTTTGGGTCGGTTATAACCGAATTCGGATCTATTCCCCCCCCCCCCCCCCAGTTTTGTGAGCATAAATTTTTATGGCCCTCAGGCGCACGTGCTATTTTCTTACATAGTAACGTGCTATATAACAAAATATTATTTGTAACTGGGGATCAGAAAAGCACTGGGGGTCGAAACAGAATAGATCCCAGAATTCGTTCTTGTTGTACCTGAACTGATTATTCGAGATCCAGCCTACACCTTAACGCTAGAATGAGTGGATCAAACTTAATTTTAAAAAATCAGCATTAAAGGTCAGATAAAAGTAGAAATATTGATCTCAGAGTTCAAAAATAGTACTTTCATCTCAACAAATTCTCAGGAAACATAAATGACAAAAATGACTTAGGAACATATCGAAGAGGAACATCAGAGATATAAATTAGTATATCACTAGGAACAAGAAATTTGAAGTAAACCGAATGTGTCTGTAATCAAAGAAGGAACTATTCTAACTATTGTTCCGTTTGTTGAATTGCAATTTGGATAAATCCAGCAATTAACATACAAGAGGAATTAATTCCAAAAACTGTGTAAAGTTTTTTATTTCAGTAGAGCTGTCATGAAGAAGCGGGTGAGAATCTTTTCTGATTTGCCCCCCCCCCCCCCACCTTAGTGAGCATGACCCCCAGGCGCACGTGCTATTTTCTTGCGTAGTAACGTGCTATATAACAACATATAATTTGTGTAACTGGATGTCATAAAAACACTAGGGGGGGGGGACAGAATAGATCCGAATTTTGTTCAACGATAAATGACTTGAAAATAGTTTCGAAACCTGTGAAAGAACTCTTCAATTGACAAATAACCCAAAATGCCATTGACTTCAAAGTATAAAAAAAACTTTTCTGATTTCCGTGAGAAAACAGAGAAAGCCAAAAACCATTGAAATTAAAATAAAACTTAATAAACACATTTTTTTGGAAGCTTTGTGCGAACCGATCATTCAGATTTATTCAGTTTGACACTTTTTCTTTATCCCCCCCCCCCTGTCAACGATATCTATCTTTCAAAGCAGGCTTTTTTGAAAAATCAAGTCGGGCGACCAGTTGTTAGGACAACTTACCTTTACAGAAGTTTTCCTGAAACACAACAGATCCGTGAATGGGTTGACTTCTTTTTCATTTGGCTAATCCACTTAGAAACAACACATAAGTTATGGTTGTTCAAATTTTTCATCTAAATCTCGAACTTATTGCCGACATTTCGTCGTATAGTTGTTTTCATCTTTTAGACTGCTTTCATTATTCAGATCCAATTGTGGGGTTAGGAACTGAAATTGGTTTTATATTCAGTCAATTTTCGCCGATCGACTTTTTTCCTTCGTACAGAGTTGAGGCTAATTTCACTAAAAAGCCAGTCTGGCGTAGAATACGAAAATGAAACGATTCTTTTCTTTTTAGGTTTTTACAAGGGGTTAACAAGATTTAATGTTCTGTGAATGATAGATGGAAATCCATTGTTTTTATTCACATTTTTTGTATTTTTTGACCAAATTATCGTGAATTTTGCTGAAATCTGTTATAACTATGAACAATGATAGTGGTTTTACTGTTAGGGAATAGGAGGCTTGCTGATTGGTTTTATCCGAGTGTTTGGAATAATAACTTTGGTAAAATTTTTATCCGACTTTTTTAATCAAAATTGGCTCCAAATACGCTTTTATATCCCACTTTGTTTAGATATTCCGGAAGTAGAGATCTAACATTTGCTGAACCAGTATTTGAAATTACCAGAAAAGGCTAGTTGTACATTCACTTCAGATAAGAGTCTTGTGGAATTAATATTTTCGGGTTTTTTGGAAAAATTAACTCAAAAGTTATGCAAAAGGTATCATTTACTTTGGTTTAGTGAAATGTTTCATTTGCTAATTGGTCTAATTTGCAAAAATAAGAACTGATTAATTGTTTCTGCTGGACGCTCAGCAAGATGAAGGCTAGGTTCGGAATAATCATGGGTTCTTACGATTTGTAACTATTCGGATTATATTTAGACGCTGTCTTTTCAATTATTTTCGCGTTTAAGTTTTCATAATGTTGATTACTGACGCAAACGAAGTCATATCAAAAACCAATTGATAATAAATAATTTTCAAATGCTTTGAGGCCAATTGCATGTACATTGTGTCTAAGGAGAAAAACTACTAATTTTTATGGCTTTGATCATGAGTTTCCATAAATTTCAAATGATCACTTTTGTTCTGTCTCATTTGTCAATCAATATTGCAGCCCAATAAATTCATGTGAAAGAGCAAAGATCACATTAGGTTTTTCTAAGAGCAAGATGAATCCGAGAATTGCTTCCAGTTATAATCTAAGTCCTATTCAGTCTATGAAAGAATTTGTTTTTTGAAACGTCAGAAAGTGCTTTGAAATTTGCCAAATTTTTAATAATACTTCTGGCAACATGTAGCTTCGCTTTCAAAGATACCCGGCAAAAATTACCCCGAGTAAAATGAAAAAACTATTTACAGTGGTTTTGGTTTCATTTAAAGGCTTCTTGGCCTTGTTACTTGTTCCCGTTCCAAAATATCAAATTAAGGCTATTCGAATGGAAATAAACTATTGCGCGAAAAAATTATTTAAGATGTCATCGATTAGCTCAAACTTTTAAACGGCAGCAAAAACGAATTCTCGCTGGAATTCTTAGGTTTTTTGTTTTATTTATCTAAGTGTCGTTCTTTTTGTTGTCGTATGGCATAAACCTGACATGCTTCTATGGTTGTTTAAGTGGATCTATTTACTGATTTTTTTATAGCTATTGGTTTCGATGACTTCTAGCTCTTTATAGAGTATGTAATTTTGAACTTCCCAATTTTCGTTACAATTGTTGCCAACAATTGTTTTCGTAAAAATTTGTGACTTTTTGATACTAGTCAGAATTTGTAGTTCTTTTTGTTTTGTTTGTCACAAAGATTTTTTCTTAAAGAAGACCCTCTTATAATCGAAGAAGATCCAAGCAAAACGATTGATATTATGTACGTATCTGTTTTCTTGTCGTCTTATTTGGTTGTACTACTAACAAGCTTAACTGGCTCACTGAGCTGTTGCACGTCAATCTGTTTTTATTTTAAGTTGAAAATTTTTGGATTGTTTGAAGTTTCAAATATTTGTATAAAAAAAACAGTGGAGTTTCTCGGCTTTGCCATTTTTTTTTGTATTTGTCAATTTTGTAGCTAGGTTTCAGTAACGGCATGTCGAATCTACTTTTTAGGTAATCATGGTCCAGTCTAGACCATGATTTTATATCAAACTAATTGGCATCGATACTAGGCATTTTAAGAATAGTATGACTTTAGAATACTTGCCCGATCCTGATTTTTTGTTTTGCTGCCGCCTTATCAAACCTATGAAGAGGGCCCAATAACTGTCGATAAACTGGGCAATTGAAACCTTTTAATGTTCTCAATGAATAGTCTTTGGTTCTAACTCCCGTGAGAAGACTTTCTTGTTAAGGTTTTCTGACTTTTTTGTTGTTGACTTTCTTTTTTCAGTCGTCTGAAATCTTATGGGTTTTGACGAATCACAATTGCTTCCTTTGGGTTCTAATTTAACATTCTTAATGAGGCGAGTTAATTCGTATTGGCTATAATCAATTTGAAATGAAAGGTTTTTTTCAAAAACGGAATTGCAGATTTGAAGTGTGTTTAGGTTTTATATGCTTCCATTTTAATTTTGATATGAAGGGTTTTTTTAAACACAGACCCCAAGTTTTCGTTGTTTTTAAGGTTTGCTGTTTTTGAGTTTTTATGTTTATCTTCTCCAGAACTCGCATTAACGGCAAGTATCATTGGCGTTCTAGCCCAGCAGTGTATTTTAACTTCCTTGTTTGTCCAATTAAATGTATTTTTTGAAAGTTTTCTATGGCTGCCTCATTCAATAGACAATTAAACAAACATGAAAGATCGGGGTTGGAACATTTTGTTCGAGCGCGCAATATAGAGCCTCCTTTTCTTTTAGAAGGTTAAATTTAAAGCGAAACACATTAAAACGAGAAATTGTAAACTGTTCATACAATTAGTTGTGAATTTTTCATCCTTTATGGGGCCCATATATCATCTCAACACATTTTCTTCTAAGTGAAACTCACATTTTTCGATATTTTATTCCTGTTCAATTTTCTACAGAAAAAGCTGATGAAAAAGTTTTCCAACTTCTTTAACTGTAGTAACAGAAAGAATCAATTTACAAGTTTATTGTTCAAACTTCGTGCGTTTGTTTTTCTTTCACAAAAGCAAAAGTTATAAATATAAATTCTCAAATACCAGTATTATCGGGATTAAGGTCATTAAAAGTTAGATAAATATTATGTTCAGAGGAAACCGACTTCTAATACCACCATACGTACTTAGCAACGAATTGGAGTGCGAAAATATTACGCAAATTATCAGACAAGCGCATGTTTTCCGAAATAGATGATACTTATGTCTTCAATATACGTTTATAAGCGATGTTGTTATCAATAAAGAATCATTAAAATCAGAATGGAACAACCTCAATTAAACTTATTAACATTCCTTTTTTCCGTAGTTGATTTTTTTCTCTCTTACATAAATTTATCTGCCTTTTTTCTCTGCCTTTGCAATTTGCTTTTTTCCTAATTTGCTTTACAATTAGATTATGTATGTTATTCTGTGCTCGAAAACAAAGATTACGAATCTGTTTTCCTCATTGCTTGATTTGGCATAACTCGTTCTCATTCAATTTTTTTTTGGTTGTTCATAAATAGTTGTGAATTTTTTATCCTTAATTTGGTGCACATATTGTCAATATTGAAGTCAGCGAATATTTTTTAGAACTTTAAAAAAGAAAACTTGAAACTTTTAATGAAAAATGCACTAAATGAAGAATGAAAAGATTTCAATTTTTTTTCAAAGACATTTGGTTAGTTTTCGAGTGTTTTATTCTCAATACGTGTTTTGGATTTTTTTAGTATTTTCAGTACGGAAATTATTGAAAAAAACTCTGGAATTTAAGTAATTGAAATATAAAACATTTACTGGGAAACCTTTTTATCACAATGATAATTTTTCTTTTACTGAGGACAATCAATTGGAATATTTTTACATTTTATATTCTCATTGCATAATTTGGATATTCTTAATGTTCTGTTCTCAACACTTAAAAAACCACTTCTCAAACATTTACTGAAGAAATAAAACAAAAAATTTGTCGTAGCTCCTAACTACTATAACGTATGTGGTTTAGTTCTTCCAACGTTTTCAAAGTTCTGCTGACATTTTTTCAGTCTGCTAAATTGAACTCTTCTATATTTTCTTCTTATATTGACACCCTCTGTTTACGGACAATTTTTTTTGAGGCGAGCAATAAAAGCTTGGCAGTCTTCAGAAAATACGCGCCTGATATAAAAATAACGTGCCTGCTGCATTGGAAATTTTATAGAGCCAATTACGTTTTTTTTTATAGAAAGCATGTCATTTTGAGCAGTTCCTGGGTTGCAATTTCTTTGATCTCATACAAGGATCGTATATGATGGTCATATTGATTATACTCGATTTCTTAGTACGATTCTAGTATCAAATCAACGAAATCATTTATGATCCTTGTATGAAGTCAAAGTTTTCATATATCATCCTAGACTAAAATCCAAGAAATCATAGATGAACCATTCATTAAACGCAAGAATGGACACTAAAAAAGTGTATGAACCTTGTATGAGAGCAATAAATCATATATGATCCTTATAATAAATCAATGCAATAATATATGATCCTTGTACGAAATCCAAGTTTACATGCATGACCCTAGCATGAAATCCAAGAACTCCAAGAAATCATAGTTGAACCCTTCATGAAACAAAAAAACCACGCTTAAAAAAGTGTGTGATCCTTGTTTGAGATCAAAGAAATATCATATGATCATTGTATGAAACCAAAGAAATCATATATGACCCTAGTTTGAAACCAAAGAAAACAAAAATGATCCTAGTATGAGACCAAAAAAAATCATTTTGGGTTTGATGGCTAGCACCAAAGAAGAGTTTTAGGAGATTTTATTTTCTCATATCACCTATGAAAACCGAGGAAATCATTTGTAATCTTAATATGAAATGGAAGAAATCATGTATGATCCTTGTATGAAACCAGAGGAACAACATTAACTTTAAGAGATTCTATTAAGAAAACGCGGTTTGGAGATTGTAGCTTCTAAAGCCACCGAAAGTATTAGGGTTTCCATTTAAAAACCGATTAAAGCAACCAAGAGCCCAATATCAAATCAATGAAATCAAGTATGCTCCCAGTAAGAAACCAAAGAAATCATATTGGCATTCAAGGGTGGCACTTAAAAATCTCCGCTTCGGGAGATCATATCTTCCAATTTTGGCAAAGCAATTAGGATTACAAACTAAAAACCGACTAAACCAATCACGATCTTCATAAGAAATCGAAAAAATTGTATAGAGTTCTAGTCTTATAAGCGAAATCGGATACGATTCTTTTATGAAACCATAGAAAACATATGGATTTTGAAAGGTGGCACCTATTAAACGATGTTGAGAGATCGTAACTTCTCCTATCACCAAACCAAACAATCAAGCTCTCCAACTATAAACCGATGAGATCAAATTTTATTTAAATATGAAATCAAGGAATATATTTATGATCAAAGTATTGGATTATAATGTAAATCATAAAATAAAATGCAGCTGCGTAATCTCTATCTAAACCCATGTCTCACGAAATTTAATGACGGTTCTTGCTGCAAATAAATTTTGTCTATATTTTTTGCTTATTTTACCCACAGAAGTGTCGTATATGTTTTTAATTGTTGCTTCTGCAACCTGCTACATTTTTTAAAATTCCGATGCATCATTTGAAAATTTTTGTATGATCCTTGTATGAGTACTAAGAAATCATACTAATCATATATGACCTAGTATGATTACTCAGAAAAAAAATATTTTCTACGCTTTATACATCTTTGACTGATTCTTTCCGTATCAGTAACCTGGAGCATAGCGACTGAAGTTTTTGAGAGCAGGTTTTTTTTCTATGATCCTTGTATGTCTACCATCATATCATACAAATTATATAGGACCTAGTATGATTTCAAAGACTCTTATATGACCTAGTACAAAATCCAAGAAAGTTGTTTGATCGATGACCCTGGTTTGAAGACCAAGGTCTTAACAAAAAAAAACAGTTGCAGATAAATAAAATTCCCGAAAAAGACTAACTGAAAAATTTCTTCGATCGAATGTTGGGAAAAATTGGTAATTTCGGTACCTTATACACGTAATCCGAAATGCAAAGCTGGAAATTGTTGAAAAGAACTATTCGTCTTTGTCAAAGAGCAAAAACAACGCTTTTGTAATCTTTACAACGTCAAGAAATGGCTTTGAAAAATTGGAAATTCAAAGAAAGCTCTCTGCCTATTCTACATTAAGTTCAATATCAGTTTCTATGATTCCTCGGATCTATCTGCTTCGCCCCTCCACTGTTTTTTATGACCCCCAGTTACAAATTTTATGTTGTTATATAGCACGTTGCTATGTAAGAAAAAAGCACGTGCGCCAGGGGGTCATAAAAGATTTACGCTCATTGAGCTGGGGGGGGGGGGGGGGGCAAAACATAATAGATCCGATTCCTCTTATAACTTACAATTCCGTTATCTAGTTCAGTCCTGGTTCCAAAGTCATCCTTTTGTTCAGCCAGCTTTTCTATTTCACCCTTCAGCTCCTCCAATTGTTTTGCTTTTGTAGTTTCATCTCTTTTTATCTGTTGATACGAAACATCAAATTACGTGTGCATATTTCAAATCAGAAACATAACCGACAAATGTCGGAAGAATTGCCTTCGAACGACTAGTGGGAGCTCTAATGAATTGGAGCCTGCATCAGTGGGGGGGGGGCTAAATGGGACTAAGAAGCTCAATAGTGGGCTTCAAATAACCACATTAGAGGATAACATATATACCACTATTAAAATTTAAAGTGAAAAATGGCATCAATCGCACTTTTCAGTTGGCTTTTAGTATTAAAGTGTCGCCAATTGAGTTCAGCTGGTTGAAATTGTGATTGAGATAGAAATTTAGATCACGCGAAACGCAAAAAGTCAAGGGCGTAAAAGTCACTCGAAAAGTCAAAATCGTCAAGCAAAAATTTCGCATAAAAAAGACACACACGTTTACAATCGTTCAAGAGCAATTAAAAATATAGTTTTTCAGATAGTGTACACCAGGTGAATTTTACAGCTAATTGACGACGTAAACTGATTTTTTAAAATTGCCCAATAGAGGTTGAAGTGATTTCACTATTAGCTGCGTAAATAATTTCTGTGGAAGACAATTCTAACCAAAATTTCTGACCCCATATAACTACTTTCAGAGGCCGAGGGGCCAGACCGAAGTACAGGTGCGCATTCTGCGATTTCCCCGATCATGAAAAAGTCTTGACAAGTTCCCGGGTCGAGGTGTCACAGCTAAAGATCGCTATAAGATGTAAGATTTGCGGTCAATTTGAGTTAAACTGTAAGATTTGCGCTCAAGGCGATGAATGCTGTGACAACAAATATTTATGCGGTGAATTTTTTTTATCGCTTAAGCGGTGAAAGAAGATTTTTCACCTCTACCAGTAGAATGCGGTGAAAGACAATTTTTCACGGCTAAAATTGCAAACCTTACAAATATTCACCGCTAATTTCAAACGCTTATCTTAAATTCACAAGAATTATGAAAGAAGTTAGTTACAGATGGCGCAGTGGATTAAGAAGTTCCTGACACGCAGGAGGTGAGTGGTTCAAACGCGTGTACGGACTTTTCTTTTTGTAAGCAATCCGTTGAATGCAGTGAGAAAAAAATTTTCACCGCTAAAAACAGCAAATCTTACAAAAATTCATCGCTTTCAGCGCATTCAACGCTAAAAGATGCGGTTGCTTTGTGGTGAAAAAGTTTTTTTTCACCGCTGTTCACCGCTAATCTTACATTATTTTTTAACGAAACCTCGACACGGGTTTAACAAATCTCACCTAGCGGCCATAAAAAAGGTTAAATTTAGAAATATTAGTCCCCCCCTTGAGAGCAAATTGTGAATTTAGCAGGTTCCAAATGATAAAATTCCAACTAAGACCAAAAAATCAAACTTACATGAATTGCTAATTGACTCCATATAAATATATTCAAAATTTACATTTCACAAAAAAATCAAGTTATCAAAGAAAAAAAACTTTTAGGTGGGATATTCAACCCCCCACCCCCCCCCCCCCACACACACACACACACACTCCAGTCATATGGCAGATTATCTCACTTCTGACCACTGATTAGAACTAAATCAAACTCAAACGGTGTTTCTCCAGTCCAAAATTACCAGGTCTAGAAGTTGGTTAGTGTGGACAAAAATCTGGACAATTATATGAATTTGGTCTGATCAGAAGTAAATTTTGTCTAAGATTGTCTGATCAGAGTTGGTTTCAAGCGCAATGTACTCTGATCAGAAAAGATTTTGACTGCAATTATTTTGAGCGCAATTTTTGCAACGTTTTTCCGACTGAGAAATGTTGGCTCTGCCATTGCCTAACAATAAATCAACGTTTTGTTCAAACCCATCTAGAGTCTGGTTGTGCTGATCGGAACAAAAAATTCCCGCTGACTGCAATTACTGGTTACCAGTACCTAATTCTATATCGAATTGAGTACTGAGTCAGAGTCTAATTCAGGTCACATTTTTCACTGAATTTGTCTGATTCAGAGTTAATTCAGTGATTCATTCTGAATTATCTTTTGATTCAGAGAATACAGAACATTTTGTCTGAATTTTGCTCTGATTCAGAGAAATTCAGAAATCATTTCAAAGTTGGTTCTGAAATCTTTCTGACTCAGCACTAAATCATATTACCTGAAATTCATCTGAATCAGTACTGATTGACACTGAACCTTAGGTATGGGTAACCTTACATGTAAGTTAGAATAAATACCGATCAAATCGTATTTTACGAAGGTTGTTTATTTATTGATTTAGAAAATGCATCGGTGGCTTACAAAACAAAGAATTATTTCAACAAATATTTTCAAAAAATTTATGAAAACAAATATTGTTGAAAATTTTCACTTCGTTAGCATTACCGTTAGAATTGGCCCGCAATTCGGAGCGCACCTGACTCTGATCAGAGGTGTAATCGAGTGCCCAGTATTCTGCTCAGAGGAGGGTTCGAGCACACGATAGTCTGATCAGAGGTAATTTCGAGCGCATAATTATCTGGACAATGGTCTGGAAAAAATCTGGGCCTCGCTGAATGTCAATGTTAAAAATTGTAGAAACAGTATCTTTTTTTTTGCCTCTGGATGGTCTGGTCAGAGGCCATTTTATGCCAAAAAGCACTGGACAACGGCTTGAAATTGGTCTGAGTCAACGTCACAGAAAAATGTTTACTTTTTTTTGACTCGTTTTCCTCAGTGGTCACACCGTCGAGGAAGGTGTGACCAGAGAAAGTGTGGAGCGCGGTTTCTGCGCACAGAAGTTTTCGAGCGCACTTCAAGTCCGATCAGAAATTACTTCGGTATAGAACAGTTATAACACCTTGATTGAGCTTCCGACCAAAATGATATCTGATCACATTTTTGTGAGCTCGAGATTCTGTATAAGCTTATAGTGAGGTTGAGACCAAATATGATCAGACCGCTATCAAACCGATTCCAGACTTTCCAGGCTTTCGTGGCACCCTGGTGCAGATACTTACCAGACAACGTTCCCGACTATCGTTTGCCCGAATACACCTGAGATCAGACTTAGGTGCTTTTATTAAAATGCTTTATCAGAACAATAATTCGTTTTTACATAAGGGTTAGCATTCACTTTCCATAAAATGTATATTTTTTGTTGAAATGATGTTTTTCAATTTGTATTTAGAGTTTTTTGTGAAGCTATGTATTTCGTGGAGGTACACATTGATTGGCCAATCAAAAGTAGGTTTAAAACGTGGTTTTGGGCCTCATGTTAAGCTCTCATACCAGATAAGAAAATTTACTTCGCAAGAGCACCGATTTGCAACATTTTTTTAGAGAGAGATTTTCTTGGAGTAACCAAAAATTTTTTCATTTGTCAGATAAGTTGAGGTTGAGCGTAATTACATGAGCAGCTAAAGAAAATGTTTTTTGTAAAATAGGCATTTGTTGTTTGCAATGATAAAAAAGTTTGATTTATTATTTACTTACGCAAAAAATCATTGGTCAGACAAGTTTCACATTCCAAAAAATTTTTCGGCAAAAATTTTCTTCAGTAGATTGCCGTCACAACCAACCAAAAATTACGTCATTCATATATTTGCTGATGTGTGTTCGGAAATATTTCTGAGACGCATTTCTCTACCTATGGTGTTGCAGAAAGAGGTATTCAACTTGGTAAAGAGATACAAATATAGCTCTGATCATGTAGCTCTTTCTTACGTTAAACTATCCTGTAGTTTTTCGCAAGTTCCATAACAAAAATTCTTTTCTGTCTATCAAATGGGTTTTATTGCACCGGTCTTGCGAAAAATCGTTACTATTCAGTGACCCGAAAAAGTCTTACAAGATAACAAAAGTCTTGTAAGTTTCTTCGTAAGAATCTTGCAAGACGTTACCTGATAACAGTTCGACTATAATCTCATCGCCTTTGTCAATGCCTTTAAACAACTTGGCCTCAATTGATTTCAAAGTTTACCTTGTTTCTTCTACAAGAATGCGTCTTTGACATAAAGGATAACTTTAAAGAGACAGATTTAGAAATTGAAAGCACTAACCGCCGCAATCGGAGGCCAACAACCTAAAACAAAAACATTTTTTTCCCATCTTTTCTGAGACTTTTATTATCAACTCTCTTTGTGATTACATGAGTTGCAAATCAACGAAAAAAAATAAAAATAAGAAGAAAGCAAACTATTCAGCGAAAAGAGTGGCGGACAAAAACCGAGCAGCTACTCGGTTTGAAGTGCAGGTCAAGATCAGTACTCTGCACGTCTAAAAACAAGTCTCCAAGTCTGAAAAATCCTTTGCCAAGACTTGGATTTTACTTGCAAGTCGATTGCCAAGTCAAAACCAACTCTTCGAAAAATTTCGAATGAAAATTTAGAATGCCGAAAAATTTTGTAACGTGCCACGCTTTTTGCATTAGTCTTTATGCGCTTTCTCGGGCCCCTCAAAACTGATACCAATTGATACTAAGTGACAGAGGGGGACCCGGGAGGTCAAATGAGCCCTAATTGGACAATTTAGACTTGCACATCCTGGACAAGACTGACAAGTGTAAAATTGGAAATGATCATAGCTATGAATCGGTACTAATATGAGGCTTTTAATTAGAAGCGCCCAGTACTGATCTTGACTTGCAGTTCAATCAAAATTATTTTTCGAGTTGAATGAAAAAAAGCAATCGAAAAAATTTCTAAAAGAGTACTTACTGTTTATCAGTAATAAAATAGAGAGAGCGCGTCTAAACTGTTGAAGAAAATTCATCATTTAATTCTGTTAACAAATATTTGGCCTTTAAAGGAACTGAATAACTAAAAAGTAATTTTTTGCCCAATTTTGGTCTGGGAACTGAAACAGCTGATTGTTGCGCTTTTTATGAGGTCGTTGAAATGAAGTCCAGTTTCGCGCTTTCATCTTTCGGACAAAATTATTATTGTGATCAAACAGTTACCTGGATTAAGTAGACAACTTATATCCTGTTAATACCGATAAAGAGCGAAAACTTGAAGATCAATGCAAGTGTAAAATTTCCAACCGCTTTTTGACATAGTTGTAAAGGTTTTAGTCGACCATGCGGACTGTAAAGTGAAAGAATTTTTTCTTCTATTACCAAGTGTTTCTGATAAAAAAAATGCGGATTGGTAATATTTAATACGTCATCCAAATAACAGATTGTACTGATAAGGACAAAAATTGGATCTACTCAGTTTCAAGTGTTGTTGGCATGTAGCATCCCGGGCCGAGGATTTTGCCCAAAAATAACGGGGAAAAGAGGGTAAAGAGTGTAAAAATAATATTTTTTCACCGTTAGTGCCCCCCTTATTAAGGGTGGAATTCCCTGTTAGAGTGTAATTTTAGCGGTGTAATTGTAAGATTTAACGGTGGAAAAAGAGTGGAATAAATTATTTTTACACTCTTTTGATTACACAGTTGAAACTTATATTTACACTCTTTATTGCACCGTTAAAACTTATTTTTACACTCTTTAATACACCGTTAAAACTTATTGTTACACTCTTTGTTACACCGTTAAAACTTATTGTTACACTCTTTTTTACACTCTTTTTCTATAATTTACACCCGTAAATTACACTTTAATATGTAATTCCACCCTTAATAATGGGGGCACTAACGGTGTAAAAATATTATTTTTACACTCTTTTCCCCGTTATTAAACCCTTAATTAGGGGGGCACTAACGGTGTAAAAATATTATTTTTACACTCTTTACACTCTTTTCCCCGTTATTTTTGGGCAAAATCCTCGGCCCTTAAACCGTCTCGAAAGCACGCGGTAGTCTGATCAGATGCACTAAATGAGTCTATAAATTTAGCTACAGTAGTGTCGGAAATATCTCAATTTGATTTTAAAAAATCAACTTATGAGATTTTTCCATTATGATTTGGGTGTGTTTCCCTTCTCCTTATCTCAACCGGGCTGGGGACCGGCTACGGCGGAGTTATGAACATTCAACTATAGGAGATTTTTGAGCAAAGCACTGGCCAAAAAACCAGGTCTAAACTCTATCTCCAAAACAAAATAAAAGCAAACAATAAATAAAACAATTATATAAACAATTATATAAAACTCAATAATTGCAATTTAAACGAAATAATAGCAAATTTCCGTATGAAAAACTAACTTTTTTCTAGGAACGTTAGGCGGACCATTCTTTTTGCATTACAATCTAAATAGTACTGGTAGTCTGGGATATCAATTTGGTTCACTTTGAACAACTCCTTGACCCGATGAAAAAGACCTACTTTTAAAATTATTTATTTGAAATAATAGCAAATTTCCGTATGAAAAATTAACTTTTTTCTAGGAAGGTTAGGCGGACCATTCTTTTTGCATTACAACCTAAATAGTACTGGTAGTCTGGGATATCAATTTGGTTCACTTTGAACAACTCCTTGACCCGATGAAAAAGACCTATTTTTAAAATTATTTATTTGAAATAATAGACAAATTTCCGTATTAAAAACTAATTTTTTTCTAGGAAAGTTAGGCGGACCATTCTTTTTGCATAACAACTTAAATAGTCCTGGTAGTCTGGGATCTCTATTTGGTTCACTTTGAACAACTCCTTGACCCGTTGAAAAAGACCTATTTTTAAGATTATTTATTTGAAATAATAGCAAATTTCCGTATGAAAAACTAATTTTTTTCTAGGAAAGTTAGGCGAACCATTCTTTTTGCATAACAACCTAAATAGTACTGGTAGTCTGGGATATCAATTTGGTTCACTTTGAACAACTCCTTGACCCGATGAAAATTCTATATTTTTGAAAATGGAATCAGCGAATAAGTCGAAATTTCCGTATGAAAAACTATTTTTTTTCCTAGGCAAGCTATAGCAAAATTTCTCTTTGTTTTAGACTCTATATATACAGGGGATACTCCATACCAAAATTGGTTCACTTTGAACAACTCCTTGACCCGATGAAAAAGACCTATTTTTAAAATTATTTATTTGAAACAATAGCAAATTTCCGTATGAAAAACTTATTTTTTTTCTAGGAAAGTTAGGCGAACCATTCTTTTTGCATAACAACCTAAATAGTACTGGTAGTCTGGGATATCAATTTGGTTCACTTTGAACAACTCCTTGACCCGATGAAAATTCTATATTTTTGAAAATAGAATAAGCGAATAAGTCAAAATTTCCGTATGAAAAACTAACTTTTTTCCTAGACAAGCTATAGCAAAATTTTTTTTTGTTTTAGACTCTATATATACAGGGAATACTCCATACCAAAATTGGTTCACTTTGAACAACTCCTTGACCCGATGAAAAAGACCTATTTTTAAAATTATTTATTTGAAATAATAGCAAATTTCCGTATGAAAAACTAATTTTTTTCTAGGAAAGTTAGGCGAACCATTCTTTTTGCATAACAACCTAAATAGTACTGGTAGTCTGGGATATCAATTTGGTTCACTTTGAACAACTCCTTGACCCGATGAAAATTCTATATTTTTGAAAATAGAATAAGCGAATAAGTCAAAATTTCCGTATGAAAAACTAACTTTTTTCCTAGGCAAGCTATAGCAAAATTTCTTTTTGTTTTAGACTCTATATATACAGGGGATACTCCATACCAAAATTGGTTCGATGTGGACAACTCCTTGACCCGACGAAATAGACCTATTTTTAAAATTATTTATTTGAAATAATAGCAAATTTCCGTATGAAAAACTAACTTTTTTTTAGGAAGGTTAGGCGGACCATTCTTTTTGCATTACAACTTAAATAGTACTGGTAGTCTGGGATATCAATTTGGTTCACTTTGAACAACTCCTTGACCCGATGAAAAAGACCTATTTTTAAAATTATTTATTTGAAATAATAGCAAATTTCCGTATGAAAAACTAATTTTTTTTCTAGGAAAGTTAGGCGAACCATTCTTTTTGCATAACAACCTAAATAGTACTGGTAGTCCGGGATATCAATTTGGTTCACTTTGAACAACTCCTTGACCCGATGAAAATTCTATATTTTTGAAAATGGAATCATCGAATAAGTCGAAATTTCCGTATGAAAAACTATTTTTTTCCTAGGCAAGCTATAGCAAAATTTCTTTTTAATTTAGACTCTATATATACAGGGAATACTCCATACCAAAATTGGTTTACTTTGAACAACTCCTTGACCCGATGAAAAAGACCTATTTTTAAAATTATTTATTTGAAATAATAGCAAATTTCCGTATGAAAAACTTATTTTTTTTCTAGGAAAGTTAGGCGAACCATTCTTTTTGCATAACAACCTAAATAGTACTGGTAGACTGGGATATCAATTTGGTTCACTTTGAACAACTCCTTGACCCAATGAAAATTCTATATTTTTGAAAATAGAATAAGCGAATAAGTCAAAATTTCCGTATGAAAAACTAACTTTTTTCCTAGGCAAGCTATAGCAAAATTTCTTTTTGTTTTAGACTCTATATATACAGGGGATACTCCATACCAAAATTGGTTCACTTTGAACAACTCCTTGACCCGATGAAAAAGACCTATTTTTAAAATTATTTATTTGAAATAATAGCAAATTCCGTATGAAAAACTAATTTTTTTCTAGGAAAGTTAGGCGAACCATTCTTTTTGCATAACAACCTAAATAGTACTGGTAGTCTGGGATATCAATTTGGTTCACTTTGAACAACTCCTTGACCCGATGAAAATTCTATATTTTTGAAAATAGAATAAGCGAATAAGTCAAAATTTCCGTATGAAAAACTAACTTTTTTCCTAGGCATGCTATAGCAAAATATCTTTTTGTTTTAGACTCTATATACACAGGGGATACTCCATACCAAAATTGGTTCGATGTGGACAACTCCTTGACCCGACGAAATAGACCTATTTTTAAAATTCAATAATTGCAATTTAAACGAAATAATAGCAAATTTCCGTATGAAAAACTAACTTTTTTTCTAGGAAGGTTAGGCGGACCATTCTTTTTGCATTACAACCTAAATATTACTGGTAGTCTGGGATATCAATTTGGTTCACTTTGAACAACTCCTTGACCCGATGAAAAAGACCTATTTTTAAAATTATTTATTTGAAATAAATAGCAAATTTTCGTATGAAAAACTAACTTTTTTTCTAGGAAAGTTAGGCGGACCATTCTTTTTGCAAAACAACCTAAATATTACTGGTAGTCTGGGATATCAATTTGGTTCACTTTGAACAACTCCTTGACTCGATGAAAAAGACCTATTTTTAAAATTATTTATTTGAAATATTAGCAAATTTCCGTATGAAAAACTAACTTTTTTCTAGGAAGGTTAGGCGGATCATTCTTTTTGCATTACAACTTAAATAGTACTGGTAGTCTGGGATATCAATTTGGTTCACTTTGAACAACTCCTTGACCCGATGAAAAAGACCTATTTTTAAAATTATTTATTTGAAATAATAGCAAATTTCCGTATGAAAAACTAACTTTTTTTCTAGGAAGGTTAGGCGGACCATTCTTTTTGCATTGCAACCTAAATATTACTGGTAGTCTGGGATATCAATTTGGTTCACTTTGAACAACCCCTTGACCCGATGAAAAAGACCTATTTTTAAAATTATTTATTTGAAATAATAGCAAATTTCCGTATGAAAAACTAACTTTTTTCTAGGAAGGTTAGGCGGACCATTCTTTTTGCATTACAACCTAAATAGTACTGGTAGTCTGGGGTATCAATTTGGTTCACTTTGAACAACTCCCTGACCCGATGAAAAAGACCTATTTTTAAAAATATTTATTTGAAATAGCAAATTTCCGTATGAAAAACTAAATTTTTTCCTAGGCAAGCTATAGCAAAGTTTCTTTTTGTTTTAGACTCTATATATACAGGGGATACTCCATACCAAAATTGGTTCACTTTGAACAACTCCTTGACCCGATGAAAATTCTATATTTTTGAAAATAGAATAAGCGAATAAGTCAAAATTTCCGTATGAAAAACTAACTTTTTTCCTAGGCAAGCTATAGCAAAATTTCTTTTTGTTTTAGACTCTGTATATACAGGGGATACTCCATACCAAAATTGGTTCGATTTGGACAACTCCTTGACCCAACGAATTAGACCTATTTTTAAAATTCAATAATTGCAATTTAAACGAAATAATTGCAACTTTCCGTATGAAAAACTAATTTTTTTTCTAGGAAAGTTAGGAGAACCATTCTTTTTGCATAACAACCTAAATAGTACTGGTAGTCTGGGATATCAATTTGGTTCACTTTGAACAACTCCTTGACCCGATGAAAATTCTATATTTTTGAAAATAGAATAAGCGAATAAGTCAAAATTTCCGTATGAAAAACTAACTTTTTTCCTAGGCAAGCTATAGCAAAACTTCTTTTTGTTTTAGACTCTATATATACAGGGGATACTCCATACCAAAATTGGTTCACTTTGAACAACTCCTTGACCCGATGAAAAAGACCTATTTTTAAAATTATTTATTTGAAATAATAGCAAATTTCCGTATGAAAAACTAATTTTTTTTCTAGGAAAGTTAGGAGAACCATTCTTTTTGCATAACAACCTAAATAGTACTGGTAGTCTGGGATATAAATTTGGTTCACTTTGAACAACTCCTTGACCCGATGAAAATTCTATATTTTTGAAAATAGAATAAGCGAATAAGTCAAAATTTCCGTATGAAAAACTAACTTTTTTCCTAGGCAAGCTATAGCAAAACTTCTTTTTGTTTTGGACTCTATATATACAGGGGATACTCCATACCAAAATTGGTTCACTTTGAACAACTCCTTGACCCGATGAAAAAGACCTATTTTTAAAATTATTTATTTGAAATAATAGCAAATTTCCGTATGAAAAACTAATTTTTTTTCTAGGAAAGTTAGGCGAACCATTCTTTTCGCATAACAACCTAAATAGTACTGGTAGTCTGGGATATCAATTTGGTTCACTTTGAACAACTCCTTGACCCGATGAAAAAGACCTATTTTAAAAATTATTTATTTGAAATAGCAAATTTCCGTATGAAAAACTAATTTTTTTCCTAGGCAAGCTATAGCAAAATTTCTTTTTGTTTTGGACTCTATATATACAGGGGATACTCCATACCAAAATTGGTTCACTTTGAACAACTCCTTGACCCGATGAAAAAGACCTATTTTTAAAATTATTTATTTGAAATAATAGCAAATTTCCGTATGAAAAACTAATTTTTTATTAGGAAAGTTAGGCGAACCATTCTTTTTGCATAACAACCTAAATAGTACTGGTAGTCTGGGATATCAATTTTGTTCACTTTGAACAACTCCTTGACCCGATGAAAATTCTATATTTGTGAAAATAGAATAAGCGAATAAGTCAAAATTTCCGTATGAAAAACTAACTTTTTTCCTAGGCAAGCTATTGCAAAATTTCTTTTTGTTTAGACTCTATATATACAGGGGATACTCCATACCAAAATTGGTTCGATTTGGGCAACTCCTTGACCCAACGAAATAGACCTATTTTTAAAATTCAATAATTGCAATTTAAACGAAATAATTGCAACTTTCCGTATGAAAAACTAATTTTTTATTAGGAAAGTTAGGAGAACCATTCTTTTTGCATAACAACCTAAATAGTACTGGTAGTCTGGGATATCAATTTGGTTCACTTTGAACAACTCCTTGACCCGATGAAAATTCTATATTTTTGAAAATAGAATAAGCGAATAAGTCAAAATTTCCGTATGAAAAACTAACTTTTTTCCTAGGCAAGCTATAGCAAAACTTCTTTTTGTTTTAGACTCTATATATACAGGGGATACTCCATACCAAAATTGGTTCACTTTGAACAACTCCTTGATCCGATGAAAAAAAAACTATTTTTAAAATTATTTATTTGAAATAATAGCAAATTTCCGTATGAAAAACTAATTTTTTTTCTAGGAAAGTTAGGCGAACCATTCTTTTTGCATAACAACCTAAATAGTACTGGTAGTCTGGGATATCAATTTGGTTCACTTTGAACAACTCCTTGACCCGATGAAAAAGACCTATTTTAAAAATTATTTATTTGAAATAGCAAATTTCCGTATGAAAAACTAATTTTTTTCCTAGGCAAGCTATAGCAAAATTTCTTTTTGTTTTGGACTCTATATATACAGGGGATACTCCATACCAAAATTGGTTCACTTTGAACAACTCCTTGACCCGATGAAAAAGACCTATTTTTAAAATTATTTATTTGAAATAATAGCAAATTTCCGTATGAAAAACTAATTTTTTATTAGGAAAGTTAGGCGAACCATTCTTTTTGCATAACAACCTAAATAGTACTGGTAGTCTGGGATATCAATTTTGTTCACTTTGAACAACTCCTTGACCCGATGAAAATTCTATATTTGTGAAAATAGAATAAGCGAATAAGTCAAAATTTCCGTATGAAAAACTAACTTTTTTCCTAGGCAAGCTATTGCAAAATTTCTTTTTGTTTAGACTCTATATATACAGGGGATACTCCATACCAAAATTGGTTCGATTTGGACAACTCCTTGACCCGACGAAATAGACCTATTTTTAAAATTCAATAATTGCAATTTAAACGAAATAATTGCAACTTTCCGTATGAAAAACTAATTTTTTTTCTAGGAAAGTTAGGAGAACCATTCTTTTTGCATAACAATTTAAATAGTACTGGTAGTCTGGGATATCAATTTGGTTCACTTTGAACAACTCCTTGACTCGATGAAAATTCTATATTTTTGAAAATAGAATAAGCGAATAAGTCAAAATTACCTTATGAAAAACTAACTTTTTTCCTAGGCAAGCTATAGCAAATTTTCTTTTTGTTTTAGACTCTATACAAACAGGGGATACTCCAAACCAAAATTGGTTCACTTTGAACAATTCCTTGACCCGATGAAAAAGACCTATTTTTAAAATTATTTATTTGAAATAATAGCAAATTTCCGTATGAAAAACTAATTTTTTTTCAAGGAAAGTTAGGCGAACCATTCTTTTTGCATAACAACCTAAATAGTACTGGTAGTCTGGGATATCAATTTGGTTCACTTTGAACAACTCCTTGACCCGATGAAAATTCTATATTTTTGAAATTAGAATAAGCGAATAAGTCAAAATTTCCGTATGAAAAACTAACTTTTTTCCTAGGCAAGCTATAGCAAAATTTCTTTTAGTTTTAGACTCTATATATACAGGGGATACTCCATACCAAAATTGGTTCGATTTGGACAACTCCTTGACCCGACGAAATAGACCTATTTTTAAAATTCAATAATTGCAATTTAAACGAAATAATTGCAACTTTCCGTATGAAAAACTAACTTTTTTCCTAGGCAAACTTTAGCAAAAATTCTTTTTGTTTTAAACTCTAAGTAGCTATGGGTTTGTCCATACCGAGTTTGGTTCGATCTGGACAACTCCTTGACCCGATGAAAAGGACCTATTTTTAAAACTATTTATTTGAAATAAATAGCAAATTTCCGTATGAAAAACTAACTTTTTTTCTAGGAAAGTTAGGCGGACCATTCTTTTTGCATTACAACCTAAATATTACTGGTAGTCTGAGATATCAATTTGGTTCGATTTGGACAACTCCTTGACCCGACGAAGTAGACCCATTTTTAAAATTATTTATTTGAAATAAATAGCAAATTTCCGTATGAAAAACTAACTTTTTTTCTAGGAAAGTTAGGCGGACCATTCTTTTTGCATTACAACCTAAATATTACTGGTAGTCTGGGATATCAATTTGGTTTGATTTGAACAACTCCTTGACCCGATGAAAAAGACCTATTTTTAAAATTTTTTATTTGAAATAAATAGCAAATTTCCGTATGAAAAAGTAACTTTTTTTCTAGGAAAGTTAGGCGGACCATTTTTTTTGCATAACAACCTAAATATTACTGGTAGTCTGGGATATCAATTTGGTTCACTTTGAACAACTCCTTGACCCGATGAAAATTCTATATTTTTGAAAATAGAATAAGCGAATAAGTCAAAATTTCCGTATGAAAAACTAACTTTTTTCCTAGGCAAGCTATAGCAAATTTTCTTTTTGTTTTAGACTCTATATATACAGGGGATACTCCATTCCAAAATTGGTTCACTTTGAACAACTCCTTGACCCGATGACAAAGACCTATTTTTAAATTTATTTATTTGAAATAATAGCAAATTTCCGTATGAAAAACTAATTTTTTTTCTAGGAAAGTTAGGAGAACCATTCTTTTTGCATAACAACCTAAATAGTACTGGTAGTCTGGGATATCAATTTGGTTCACTTTGAACAACTCCTTGACCCGATGAAAATTCTATATTTTTGAAAATAGAATAAGCGAATAAGTCAAAATTTCCGTATGAAAAACTAACTTTTTTCCTAGGCAAGCTATAGCAAATTTTCTTTTTGGTTTAGACTCTATATATACAGGGGATACTCCATACCGAAATTCGTTCACTTTGAACAACTCCTTGACCTGATGAAAAAGACCTATTTTTAAAATTATTTATTTGAAATAATAGCAAATTTCCGTATGAAAAACTAATTTTTTTTCAAGGAAAGTTAGGCGAACCATTCTTTTTGCATAACAACGTAAATAGTACTGGTAGTCTGGGATATCAATTTGGTTCACTTTGAACAACTCCTTGACCCGATGAAAATTCTATATTTTTGAAAATAGAATAAGCGAATAAGTCAAAATTTCCGTATGAAAAACTAACTTTTTTCCTAGGCAAGCTATAGCAAATTTTCTTTTTGGTTTAGACTCTATATATACAGGGGATACTCCATACCGAAATTCGTTCACTTTGAACAACTCCTTGACCTGATGAAAAAGACCTATTTTTAAAATTATTTATTTGAAATAATAGCAAATTTCCGTATGAAAAACTAATTTTTTTTCAAGGAAAGTTAGGCGAACCATTCTTTTTGCATAACAACGTAAATAGTACTGGTAGTCTGGGATATCAATTTGGTTCACTTTGAACAACTCCTTGACCCGATGAAAATTCTATATTTTTGAAAATAGAATAAGCGAATAAGTCAAAATTTCCGTATGAAAAACTAACTTTTTTCCTAGGCAAGCTATAGCAAAATTTCTTTTTGTTTTAGACTCTATATATACAGGGGATACTCCATACCAAAATTGGTTCGATTTGGACAACTCCTTGACCCGACGAAATAGACCTATTTTTAAAATTCAATAATTGCAATTTAAACGAAATAATTGCAACTTTCCGTATGAAAAACTAACTTTTTTCCTAGGCAAGCTATAGCAAAAATTCGTTTTGTTTTAAACTCTAAGTAGCTATGGGATTCTCCATACCGAGTTTGGTTCGATCTGGACAACTCCTTGACTCGATGAAAAGGACCTATTTTTAAAACTATTTATTTGAAATAAATAGCAAATTTCCGTATGAAAAACTAACTTTTTTTCTAGGAAAGTTAGGCGGACCATTCTTTTTGCATTACAACCTAAATATTACTGGTAGTCTGAGATATCAATTTGGTTCGATTTAGACAACTCCTTGACCCGACGAAGTAGACCCATTTTTAAAATTATTTATTTGAAATAAATAGCAAATTTCCGTATGAAAAACTAACTTTTTTTCTAGGAAAGTTAGGCGGACCATTCTTTTTGCATTACAACCTAAATATTACTGGTAGTCTGGGATATCAATTTGGTTTGATTTGAACAACTCCTTGACCCGATGAAAAAGACCTATTTTTATAATTTTTTATTTGAAATAAATAGCAAATTTCCGTATGAAAAACTAATTTTTTTTCTAGGAAAGTTAGGCGGACCATTCTTTTTGCATAACAACCTAAATATTACTGGTAGTCTGGGATATCAATTTGGTTCACTTTGAACAACTCCTTGACACGATGAAATTTCTATATTTTTGAAAATAGAATAAGCGAATAAGTCAAAATTTCCGTATGAAAAACTAACTTTTTTCCTAGGCAAGCTATAGCAAAATCTTTCTGTTCCAGACTCTATATTGACAGGGGATACTCCATACCAAGTTTGGTTCGATTTGGACAACTCCTTGACCCGACAAAAATGACCTATTTTTAAAAATTATTTAAAATTAATTATTCGAATTAATCGGAAATTTACGCATGAAGCAATATATATCAAGCCACATGAACATATTTGATTTATGAAAATAAGTTTGAAGCAATATTATATTGAATCAATATAAAAATTGTCGGAAAAAGTCTCTATAGTTGAATTTATAATCAACTTTTCGAATTCTTTCCAGTATGCTCTGTTCATGTTACCCTCCTCCTTTTTCATTGCGGACTTGGGACCGGCAGTGGTGGAGTTACAAAAAGATATACGAGAATTGAGCACAGCACCAGGTACACAACCAGGCTCAAGGAACTCTCTCCAAATGTAAACAAACAAACAGATATTTCTTTTGTTTGAAGGTTATAGGAGAGATAAGCATAGCACTAGATACAAAACCAGGCTCCAAAACTCTCCAAATCTAAACAAATAGATACTATTTTTTTGTTTAGAGGTTATAGGAGAAATGAGGAGAGCACTAGATACAAATCAGGGCTCAAAGAGCACTCTCCAAACCTAACATAAAATTATCTATTATCTAATTAAACTTCGAAGCGTGCAGAAACACCCGCTAAAGTCCCGGAATTTCAAATTTAAAGATTTAAATCCGCGGTCGAAGCGGGCAGAAACACCCGCTAACGTTTATTGCGTACTTCAATATTATTAAAATTTTTAAGTAATTTTAAAATTAACTTAAACAAGTAACAAAGTTAAAAGCAGAACTAGTAATAAAAATTCGAAGCGGACAGAAACACCCGCTAACGTCCCGGAATTTCAAGTTTAAAGTTTTAAATCCGCGGTCGAAGCGGACAGAAACACCCGCTAACGTTTATTGCGTACTTCAACATTATTAAAGTTTTTAAGTAATATTAAAATTAACTTAAACAAGTAACAAAGTTAAAAGCAGCACTAGTAATAAAAATTCGAAGCGGACAGAAACAACCGCTAAAGTCCCGGAATTTCAAATTTAAAGTTTTAAATCCGCGGTCGAAGCGGGCAGAAACACCCGCTAACGTTTATTGCGTATTTCAACATTATTAAAGTTTTTAAGTAGTATTAAAATTAGTATGTATGTATGTGTAATGAATGTATATATGTACTCTTGAGAAAATAAATTTCAGAAACCAGTAAATTCACTCAGAAGCTCCACTTAAACAAAGTATTGATTTAGTTCCCTTGCTATCCGAAACCTACGCAAGTAGGCAAATCTCGACTAAACTATCAGAACAAGTAAAAATTAAATTTTAAGAACTAAACGGTCCTTCAAATCTAATCGTGCTCGAAGTGTTTTAGCACGTTGATAAAGTAAAGATCGCCCAGGAAGAAAAACTTGATAAGCTTATATTGAACTGAATCCACTCTCAGAAGCTGAATGTCAGGCAATTCTGTAACACGATATGCAAGAGGCTCAAGGACACCTGATTCTTTTTCAAATTCTGTCGACCTGAGATCAATAACGACTGTTTCAAATATCTCGTACAGCTGTACTAAACAGAAGATCGCTGAACTTCGATCTACGAACAGTAGAATCTGACCCACCTTAAACTCACCATCCTCACGAATTGCGACAAAAGTGTTAGCGTTTGATCTCGTATAACTCTGGCTGTCAAGATGGAGCAGCCCTCGAAATCTGCCGAATAAACGAGCTTCTGGAAACTTAGCTTGGGTCTCATTGAAAGCGTCATTCCTTTCTACGCACAAGTCCTCTTTGAAATCGCTAGGTTTGTTTTTCAGTTTTTTAATAAAACATGTCAGATTATCTTCTTTCGTTTCAAAGCTGCCAAGTTGTCGATTACGAATATAGCGACTGACAATCAGACTGCAAGTATTTACCGTTCCAGTCAGAGTTCTTATAAGGTGGTTGTTTGCGTTCTCAAACATCGTAGCCGAAGTAGTCCACAATGGCCCAAAGGTAGTGCACTGCCATGCTAGATGTCTTAATAAATGATAATTGATAGAATCAAATTTTTTCAGCGGATAGCGAAACGACATATTATAGCAAAAGGCTTCTAAAATATGTCCGCATAGGCTTGCTTGTGATACACTCTCGTACATGGATCGTAGTGAAAATGCTAGGTAATCAAGATTTTGAATGTTAGTCTCATGGGCGACAGAACTTTCGAAAAACTTACGAAAAACTATGGCTGAAAAATAAAGAAGAAAAGTTTTCAATTCATGTGCTTTGAAATGATCAAGTGAGCGCAGTGATCTGATCGACCGCTTGAACTCGCTTGGTAAACGTACTTTTTCAGTTGCATTGTCAATTTAGGCTATTTCAATCGAGCAGAGTTGTTCAGCGAAAAATTTGATGACATCGTGAGCAACACCCTTAAGGCATTGGTGCAAGGTGTCTATAGGGCAGGTCAATGGCAGGTTCGGAACAATGTCGAAAATTTTCGAGCGTCCTTTGACACCCAAGGTGTCAACTTCTGGATCCTTCTCATTTCTTCCCTTTCTTTCGTCAACGACTCCGCTCTCAAATAGTCTAACCAAGTGCTCATGCTCTGCAGGATTCCTCATTGTGAAGGTGCGATCATTCGGGTACGAATGACTACGTGGAAATCTCTGAATTCCCCTTATAGTACACAGCCCACAGCCATAATAATCGTTGAATTTTTTCATTTTCAGAACATCATGTTTGCAGACGAGGTCGACAATCAAGAAAACTGTAGTGAAGCGGATTTGGTACGAACGTTCATTGTATTTAATATTCTCTACTTTTGAAATCTCAGAAGCATAGTGATCAAAAATGGGATCCCACGAAATTTCTCCTTTGCCGTACCACAAAGAACAGAGAAAAATATTATCGAATGATGATCTGAGTTTTGGTGGCAGGTCAGCCAAAGCAACCCAGAGAGGGTAAGCGGAGCAATCACTAGATTCTCGAACCTGAACTCCGTCAACGTTAATTATAAGTTTCAAATGGATCGTACCTTCCTCAAAAAGACTCGAGAGTTTTAGATCTGTTTTTGTTTCTGGGTCTGCGTATTTCACTATTTCATTAATGTACTTTTGAACATTCTGCACCAATTTGTCGAAAAAATTTAGATAAATAACTTCCCCATTGCCATTGTTCTCTCTGTGCTTTATGTATTGCTTCAGTTTCTTTGTCTCTTGTTTCAAAAAATTTGGAGCAGGTAGACGGTCATTTGGATGAATAATCTTTTGAAATTTTAAAAGGTCGTACAGCGCTTCGTCGGGTAAACAATAACGGGCAGAAATTGCAAATAAACCAAGTGCAGCATTATGGACAGTGACGTTTGAATTACACAATAGAGGCTGAGAAAAAAATTGAAAGCCATCTTTGCTATGGTCGTAACAGTCTTTTTCCGTGTCGA
>NC_134479.1:55320926-55468426 GCF_964194025.1 Convolutriloba macropyga
AAATTGTGACATTGGCTTATACTGGATTAAGTAATATAGTGTCTTCCTGGGCCGGCAACGGGGGGGGGGGACATTTGTGTAACCTTGTGTTTTCAACGTGGGGGGGGGGGGGCACGAAAAACTTTTTTTCGAAATTTTGGAAGTTTTTGGCAAGAGCGGTGCAAGACGCCAAAAAAGCCAACAATTTTTACAATTCGAAAAGTTTTTTCGTGCCCCCCCGTGGAAAAAACAGGGTTATACAAATGAACCCTCCCCCCGGTACATTCACGGAAAGCACATTGTTGATAAATTTTGTTAAGTTTTGACTTTTTTGATGCGTTTGTTTTGTTTTGGATGTTAGTTGGGAAGTAGCACTGCTGTTTTAGTGGTTGTCATTTTGTAATCAGCCCAGATGAGCCTCATCAGTGAAAAAAAATTGAAAAAATAGAAAAGTTCGAAGTTTTAAAATTAAGTGAAATACATTTTACACCTGGTTTCAGGTCTCAAAGTCAATTTTTTGTAGGCCTCCTCATCATCGAAAAACAAACTGCAATTTTTTTTGGAAACCTCAAAAAAATTGCAGTGTTGATATTGCGCGAAATATATTTTGCATCGGGTTTCAGGTCTCAAAGTTGATTTTTTGTAGCCTCCTTCTGCCTGGTGAGCCTCATCATTAACAAAACTTGGAAATTTTGGAGAAAAGTAAAAAAAATGAAGTGTTGATATTGCGCAAAATACATTTTGCATCGGGTTTCAGGTCTCAGAGTTTATTTTTTGTAGCCTCCTCCTGCCTGGTGAGCCTCATCATTAAAAACTCTTGGAAATTTTGGAGAGAAATAAAAAAAAATGGAGTGTTAAAATTTCGTGAAATAAATTTTGCACCGGGTTTCAGGTCTCAAAGACAACTTTTTAATAACCTCATATTTTCTGGTGAGCGTCATCATCAAAAAAGCTTTGAAAACTAAACTTTTGTGTTAATTAAAAAAACTGAAGTGTTAATATTGCGTGAAATACATTTTGCACAGGGTTTCAGGTCTCAAAGTTGATTTTTTGTAGCCTCCTTCTGCCTGGTGAGCCTCATCATTAACAAAACTTGGAAATTTTGGAGAAAAGTAAAAAAAATGAAGTGTTGATATTGCGCAAAATACATTTTGCATCGGGATTCAGGTCTCAGAGTTTATTTTTTGTAGCCTCCTCCTGCCTGGTGAGCCTCATCATTAAAAACTCTTGGAAATTTTGGAGAGAAATAAAAAAAATGGAGTGTTAAAATTTCGTGAAATAAATTTTGCACCGGGTTTCAGGTCTCAAAGACAACTTTTTAATAACCTCATATTTTCTGGTGAGCGTCATCATCAAAAAAAGCTTTGAAAACTAAACTTTTGTGTTAATTAAAAAAACTGAAGTGTTAATATTGCGTGAAATACATTTTGCACAGGGTTTCAGGTCTCAAAGAGGATTTTTGTTGACCTCACCTTGCCCTGTGAGCCTCATCATCGAAAGAAATATTTGCAAAATTTTGGGAAAGTTCAAAAGAATTGAAGTAGTTAAGTTGCGTGAAATACATTTTGCACCGGGTTTCAGGTCTCAAAATTGATTGTTTGTTAGCCTCATCCTGCTTCTTGAGCCTCATCATAAAAAAACTGAAAAATTTTTAGGAAGAATCAAACAAATTGAAGTAATAATATCGCCCGAAATACATTTTGCATCGTGTCTTAGGTCTCAAAGACGATTTTTTGTTGACCTCATCTTGGCTGATGAGCCTCAACATCGAAAAAAAATAATTGAAAATTTTTGGGAAAATTCAAAATCAGAAAGTATTAGGTTCAAAATCTAAAATTATATTGCACCGATTTTCAGGTCTGAAAGTTAACTTTTTGTGGAAATCATTTTACCTTGTATTAAATTCATATCAAGCGTTTTATCATCAAACAATGTCATTAATCACGGTTTAAAAACTAGTAGAAAACAAAGTTTTTGAGTATTGCACCGATTTGCATATTGCACCGATTTTCAGGTCTGAAAGTTAACTTTTTGTGGAAATCATTTTACCTGGTATTAAATTCATATTAAGCGTTTTATCATCATACAATGTCATCAATTACGGTTTAAAAACTAGTAGAAAAAAAAGTTGTTAAGTGTTTTTGGTGTTCGTTATCTGTTGCTATCTGTCAATCAGCCGAATCCTCTTTTATCCCATTAATTGACCATACATGAGAAAAAAATATAGTAATAGATAGGTAAGGAGGAGAGTGGTTGCTGTTGTGCTGCTGTTGTTCTTGTTAGAACTGTCTGAGTCACCAATCTTTTAGTTTTTTACTGTGTACTAAGATTAATTACTATAGTCTTGACTGAAAGTCATTCCACTCGATTATTTGTCGTATTCGATTGTGATTGGACGACCGAGAGTGTCAAAAATATATCTCTGAATAAGTTTACATGTTCAATAGTCTGCATTGGATAGTGTTTTTATTGTGGCTTAACACAGTATATCTATAGCAATCGAGCACATCTATAAAAATTGGTATGCGTTTTCGTTAGAGTTTGATTTGTAAAGAAATTATGTCAGTGATTAACGATTGTTCCTTCTTTGACTTTTCTCACGTTATTATTTGTACAGAAAGACGTCATATTGCTGCTTGTGAGAATAAGTGCTACTCTACTAAAAAGACAGAGCAATTAAGGAAGAAAAACATCTGTTTATGTCTTGAGCTTGAGTGATCCGATAAAATTTATGTGGATAAAAACTTGAGCACTATAAGGAAAACTATTGAATTTGTCAACATGAAATTAAGTGTAAAACAACGAAAAATGTTTAATTGCAAAATTAGTAGTTTTTTGATCTTGAGCAAATGCAATTCGCAACATTATAACTGTTTGAGGTTTAAAGAAACTTATTGAGAGTTTTTGCTTTTTTTGGAGCAAGACAGTTGGAATTGGTAGGGCGGCCATACCAATAGATAAAACGTTTTTGTGTTCTGTTGCTAGAAGATTGGAAGGGAACTGTTTGTACGCATGAGAGATTGTTGAAGTTGTTGCAAAAAAGAAGTCAGGCAATGCCATGTGTTTCGGAGTTTTTCGTTCTTCAACCTGATACTCTTGCTGAACAATAACAATTTTCTCTTCTTTCAAAGTCTATTCTGCTATTGTTCGAGTACTGGTAGATTACTTTTCTTTCAGTATGATTGCAATGGGAAACATTTTAAAAGGTCAGTGACAACTTGTTCTGTTTACCAACGTATAAGTGGACTTGAAAAAACAGTTGAAGGCGGGAAATATCCCGAAAAAAAAACATTCTTCGAAAATTTTTCTAAACGGAAAGATAAGAACTGGCGGGGCTGACACAAATACGTTCAAACCTGTGGTTTTTTTTAGATAAGGAGAGTACATGGAGCATACGAATTGTAGCCACTAATGACAAAATCTCCTTGTCAATATACAGTAATCTTTGCAGAGCAGAAACCTTCCTAAAAATAGTAGCAACAATTTTTACAATTTGTTGCTACTATTTTTAGTATTCAATTTATCGCTTAAACCAGATTCCTTAATTTCCTTACTTTAAAAAATATTTATGTTTTGTCTCATTGGCTGACAATGGTAATATTATAGTTTTGCACTTGATAGTTCTTTCAAAATAGAACTGTTCAGTTTACATTAGCAGTAATTACCTCAAATTTTTTGTAATATATTCTTCTAAAATTTTAAAACTTCGAAGTAATTACTGTTAATGTAATCTAACCAGTTCTTTTTCACAGGAATTATCCAGGCGCAAAATTATAATAACAAATTTGTGAGCCAATGAGATATACTATGATTATCTCTTCAAAGTAAAGAATTTAAAGAATGTGGTTTGTGCGAAAAATTGAATACAAATTATGTAGGTGTTTTGCAACTCTATTTAGAAAGCTTTGTGCCCTGCAAAGATTACTGTAAATGAACGAGCATATAGTTTCCTTAGTGTCTGTAGTTCTTATGCTCCATGTTTTTCATCTAATTTAAACACAGGTGTGAAATTATTTGTATAGGCCCCGGGGAATCTTGTTTTTCTGGAAAACTTTTTTAGAATCAAAATAACCTTTTAATATGATTGTTATTGTTGCTACAGTACCTCATGTTCAAACTGGTGCTACAAAATTGAAATAATAGACATATTCGTTTTTTGGTGTCACTGAATTTCATGAATGAGAGGTTGTAACTGATACCGTTTTACGGTTGATCTGGGACAAACATGTAAAGCTTAACAAAAAACCTGAAAGCCGTCAACTCCAGTAGAGCAAAGAATTTGCAATTTCTTCCTCAATGATTCAAATTGATTTGATTTCTTCAAAGAAAAGATTAAAACTTTGTCCAATTTTTCCAGTTTTGTTCGGAATTATTCTAATTCGGAATTGACGAAAGTGGAAGCACCCTTGTCAGAGAATTCGACTATTTGCGACTTGATCACGAAGGAGGGGACACTGAATTTTTCAATTTGCAATGGAGAAACAATAAAAAGCGGTTCTCAAATTCTTCCGAGAAAATTTAGGCTGTTATCAACAGAGGAGGAAATTCGTCCAATTACACGCTTGGTTTTCTACATCAAACCTTTTATTCGGTCGAGAAAACAAAATTTCAGATTATCAACGCAAAGTTCCGCCTCCGAAACTTCTACTGAGATCGAAACTGGTAAAAAAGTAGCTATCGACATCCAAATTGTAAAGAAAGAGGTAAAGATGATAAAATCTTTCCTGAAGAGATTCAAGAACTCGTAAACACGGACAAGGTCAAATAAATTGTGTATTAAGAAAAAACTACGAGATTACTTGATTGATTCATGATGCACATGAATCAGTTTTCAGTAATTATAACTGTTATGATCTGCTCTATGTCAATCATTGAAAAAATACAATAAAATGTTGTTTTTAATTTATTTTCTTTGTGTTGAACAAGTAACAGTTGAGCAAGTTGGGTCACAGATAACATTACCACGGTCGGAAGTTGTATTTTTGTTCAAATGTTTGTAATTTTGATGCTAACAGTACTTTGCGTTGTGAAATTGACTGTTCTTAAACCGAATTGTGAGGAAATATCAGTTTGGACATTACTTCTATCAAATTTGTTGGATATATCTGACCAAACCTCGATTATGAAAAAAGATCTCTACCGTTGACAGAATTTTCATGACCTTGGTAAGTCCTTCGGGTTGTGGTGAAACGAATTTAATTTTAAGAAAATTACGGGGAAATCCCTTTTATCCAAAGTTCAAAAATCTTTATGTTCTCTACCACGAAATGCAACCAATATACTCACAAGCTGACCAGCATTCAAATATTATTTTCAGGAAAATTTTAACGGCAAAGATTTTGTCAAGTTAGCTGCCACCGGTCGACACAAGAACGTCAATGTCAATAAAACACCAACTCTACCCCAGCAAATTAAATGTCCACTTACAAAAGATTTGAATACAATTCATATTAGTTTGTTCAAAATAATACTTGACGTTCAGCAAGTCAAGTTTCTCGGTACGCAACTGGACCTTCCTCATTATTTTTAAAAAAATTGTTATGTAATAGCAGCAAGGGAAACATTTGGACAGTTATTAATTGGTCTCGATCCAAACACTTCTGACAGTTTACGATTTTGATCAATCATTACACAACCTGGGCCGTCGGTGTTCTACATACCTTCAGACAAAGCCAACATAAAAAATATCAAATATAAGAGGAAGTCTTTATACTGAAGCAAATGGTGCTTTTATCTGAACCCGAGTTGAGGAAAATTCTACGCACTTCCGTTGAAAGTGTTGTATTGGTGCCGTCTGATTGTCATTACAAGGTCATCAGAGGACATGAAAAAGTTCAGATAGATAATTTGGAGCAATATGAAAACTTTTTCAAGCCTGTTCTTCGCAAAACAGGTTTCTGTTGAAAAGAAACGCGCGCAACTACTCAATGGCTTTAATTTGGTACATTTCATTATACATTTTATTACCAGTATTTTAGTCAGTCATAAACGTGGAGAAAATGTCAACTGTCGAGAAGTTCATTTTAGTTCACTAAAAAGTCTATATGAAAAATCAGCCATACAAAATGCAGGTCTTAGAAGATCCTGACGTTAAAAACAAATCGGCACAACAGTCAATTATAAAAAAAATGCGATCAAAAGAACTCAATGACGCGCAGATCACTGAAATACTGTCGGAAAAAGACTCTGGTGATAATTTTGCTGACAAAAAATTTGTCGAAAAATCAAATAGACGGGCAGTACAAGTCATAAAAACATTATCAACTCCTTTGCCTCATTCAAATTACTCAAAGTGTGTATATATTGTAGTTCTAATTAAAAAATCATACTTCTGCTTGGTGAAGACGAGAAATAACTCATTGACAACAATCCAACTGACATAAACGCTTTCTCTTTCTTGTACAATTTACAGCAACAAACAAAGAAAATTAACAGTCCCGATCATTTTGAGTTTATAAAACTTTTACAAATAAAGGAGAAACAAATATTTAACAGCAATGCTAACTCTTCAATCAGGGAAAATTATCCGCATTAATAAGAAAAAATTCGTCAAGAGATTACAGAAAGAAAAGCGTTCAAAATTTGAAACGCCTCAAAAACACGACTACCACAAGCAGCAACAGAACACTACTCACCGAAGACGAAAGCAGCAGTGACGCTGACAAAAGAGAAGAGGAAGGTTTCGAAAATCCGTACGAAGCAAGTAATCCGAAAGAAAATTATAGAAAATCTTACGAAGAATGGTGATAAATTTTTGTGGTCGATGTACACAAAAGGCCAGCTGCAACGACAACTACTGAAGCTTTCAAACAAATGATTAAGCACAAACAGCCAAATTAAGTTTGATGGTATGGTAGAACAGAGTTTACGGGAGAGTTCAAAACAATTTGTCGGAGAAGAAACATCGAAATTTATCAAATTTTCAGCAAAAAGAAGTCTGCTTTTGCTGAAAAAACATCCGCTCTTGAAAGAAAATTATTTACAAGTATCCGGAAGAAAAAGAACATGTTCATACATCTCTTAGTTGAAAAATGTGTTACAAACAATAAACACACGCATCAACCTGGTTACCAAAATTGCTCCGAACAAAGTCACCAAAAAAAAGTTTCTTATCTGTTATCATTAAATACAACCTCAAGGAGAAATTAGTTAGTCGACGAAAATTTCGAATGGGTGATTCTTTTAGAATGTCCTAATCTGGTTTAACGCTCATAAAGTGTTACAAATAGAATTGCACCAACGAATTGTTTGAAGATTACGATATTCCAACGACAAACCCTACAACATACTGCCTAATTGATTCGAATCAGGATCCTATCGGGAATAAGTTCTGTCATGGGGTTTAGTGAAAGTTGATGGCAATAGCAAAGCGTGAATGAGTTCACCATACCTTTAGTTTCATCAGATTCCATGAACACTTTCTCAGGGAATACTTTGGCCAACTTTAAAAACCTTTAGTGAAAAATTAGCCTGGAATTTGATTGGAGAGTGGCTTTGAGTAAAATTGTGTTCCATCTAGAATCAACCAGGTTAATAGCACTTGAATCATAAAGAATTCTTCAGAAGGTAACAAAAACCATCAAACCATCAGAGAACCATTCAATCTGGTGCTGTCTTAAAACCATACAAAGGGCAGACAGTCTTAATCAATGCTGGAAGGTATGGAAACTTGGAATCAATGTCCAAACTTGGACAAGTTGGATAAAAGCAATCAAGACAGCGACTGGTCTTTCTAAGTTCAGTGATCGGTTCTAAAATATCACAGGCGTTTCGGACATGTTCTTCGGCAAAAGAAAAATAATCAGTTTTCATGAGTAAGAAAATCTTAGTATTCTAGGCTTTAGAGGAATCAAAGATGGCTCAGGCACTCATATTGGCTACAAAATGATGGATTCATTTCAAAATTTGGCAATGAGTGACGGATAAGCGAAAAATTTTGTTGCCAATTATCTTTTTTGGTTTGCGTGCAGGAAAACAACCGGTATTTGTCTAAAGCAACATAATTTAGTACCAACACTTCGGGGACAAAAAAACTCCGTTGATTCGTATCATTGATTCAAAACAACGCTTGATAGACTGCAGTCTTTGTCAAACTGAACAAACAAACGAATAGAAAATTTTTTAGCATTTTGGAAAATAAAAAATTGTTGTCAAACAGTTTTCAGTGTATCGAGGTTCAGTTGAGAACGAACAGAAACTGGTAAATTACTCCCATTTACGGGAGCGTGAAAAGTTAATCTGATTTTAGACTTTAAAAAAATTAAATAATTGGAAGAATACAATCAACAACAATCAATTTCACCATACTTTTGCGGGACACTTTTGTCAACGAGGTAGTTGCTTCAAGGCTTTAGCAGCTGGAATTGGTAGGGCGGCCATACCAATAGATAAAACGTTTTTGTGTTCTGTTGCTAGAAGATTGGAAGAGAACTGTTTGTACACATGAGGGATTGTTGAAGTTGTTGCAAAAAAGAAGTCCTAAAGGAGCGTTCAAGTCAACTGTTCAGAAAACGGTAAAGAAACAATTCGGTGGCTTACGAGCCTGAAATAGAGTTGTTCGTAGTTGCAATGTTCATAAAAACAGAAACGAAACCCTCCAGTCAAACCCCTAAGAATCAATTCAGAGAAAACAACCGTCAGTGAGAAGTCGGTCAGATGTTTTTCCAAAATGAAAACTGGATACTAGTTTGCTGCCATCAGAGGCAACACACACAACTTTAGACTTCTTTGAAAAGTATTCTCTCCTCGTCACCTTTAACAATGCTTTTGCGCAAAAGATTGTTCCATCATTTTCACGGGACTGTCCAATGCTGGAATTCGAAGTTTTTTTTTGATTTGCAAAAGTTTCTACTTGAAATGGAATGCAAAATCACGAGAACCAATGACGCCGATTTGAGAACTGGTGCTGATGCAGCAAACACAATTTTTTACATTTTAGCAATATTTCACTTGATTTTATGTTTTCAGAGTGTACAGTCTAAGCAAATGGTCTTAAATTGTCGATCACAAACGGCAACTACGCACACAATGCTTTCAAAGAAACAGAGGTCTCACCCGGAGGAACAGCAAAAAACACTGGGTTAGTTTGTCAAGGCTATTATTATGAAGAACAACTGGCTAAAATTGATGGAGCTGACAACTAATTCGCCTTTTTTTTGGAGCAAGACAGCTGGAATTGGTAGGGCGGCCATACCAATAGATAAAACGTTTTTGTGTTCTGTTGCTAGAAGATTGGAAGGGAACTGTTTGTACACATGAGAGATTGTTGAAGTTGTTGCGATAAAGAAGTCAGGCAATGCCATGTGTTTCGGAGTTTTTCTTTCTTCAGCCTGATACTCTTGCTGAACAATAACAATTTCCTCTTCTTTCAAAGTCTATTCTGCAATTGTTCGAGTACTGGTAGATTACTTTTCTTTCAGTATGATTGCAATGGGAAACATTTTAAAAGGTCAGTGACAACTTTTTCTGTTTACCAAGGTATAAGTGGACTTGAAAAAACTGTTGATGGCGGGAAATATCCCAAAAAAACATTCTTCGAAAATTTTTCTAACCGGAAAGATAAGAACTGGCGAGGCTGACACAAATACGTTCAAACCTGTGGTTATTTTAGATAAGGAGAGTACAGGGAGCATAAGAACTGTAGCCACTAATGACAAAATCTCCTTGTCAATATACAGTAATCTTTGCAGAGCAGTAACCTTCCTAAAAATCGTAGCAACAATTTTTACAATTTGTTGCTACTGTTTTTAGTATTCAATTTATCGCTTAAACCAGATTCCTTAATTTCATTACTTTAAAAAATATTTATGTTTTGTCTCATTGGCTGACAATGGTAATAATAAAGTTTTGCACTTGATAGTTCTTTCAAAATAGAACTGTTCAGTTTACTTTAACAGTAATTACCTCAAATTTTTTGTAATATATTCTTCTAAAATTTTTCTAACTTTGAGATAATTACTGTTAATGTAATCTAAACAGTTCTTTTTCACAGGAATTATCCAGGCGCAAAATTATAATAACAAATTTGTGAGCCAATGAGATATACTATGAATATCATTTTAAAGTAAAGAATTTAAAGAATGTGGTTTGTGCGAAAAATTGAATACAAATTTTGTAGGTGTTTTGCAACTCTATTTAGAAAGCTTTGTGCCCTGCAAAGATTACTGTACATGAACGAGCATATAGTTTCCTTAGTGTCTGTAGTTCTTATGCTCCATGTTTTTTTTTCTAATTTAAACACAAGTGTGAAAGTATTTGTGTATGCCCTGCGGAATCTTATCTTTCCGGAATGTTTTTTTTAGAATCGAAATAACCTTATAATATGATTGTTATTGTGGCTACAGTACCTCATGTTCAAACTGGTGCTATAAAATTGAAATAATGGACAAATTCGTTTTTTGGTGTCACTGAATTTCATGAATGAGAGGTTGTAACTGATACCGTTTTACGATTGATCTGGGACAAACATGTAAAACTTAACAAAAAACCTGAAAGCCTTCAACTCCAGTAGACCAAAGATTTTGCAATTTCTTCCTCAATGATTCAGATTGATTTGATTTCTTCAAAGAAAAGATTAAAACTTTGTCTAATTTTTCCAGTTTTGTTCGGAATTATTCTAACTCACAATGAATCTTGAAACCAATTGTATGTCGATACTGTTTGAAAAAAGTTCAAGAGAATCCTTGTTATTAGCCTCAAATTACCCAATGAATTCAGTGAGACTTTATCAGCAAGTGAATCCTTCAGTCAAAACAAAAATTTTGATTATGATAATGCTTTGAAATTATGACTATACGGAGGAGTTTTTGGAATCCAGAACTCTTCTTTAGTTTCGTTGCTAAACAGTTCAAAAATTCTTCGATAACAAGCACCTTTCTTATGGCGCTGGAAGTTTCATCACGGAGCTCTACATTGAAGTGCCTGGCTACTCATAGATGCTTCACTGGAGGCTTAATGGTTGCTTTACTGGACATCTGACAGGAATTCTTTTTTGTTTGTATATTAATGTTTTCCAGTCAAAAATTTATCAATTATTGGAATGTTAAGCAGTAAAACAGTTGTGTTAGAGCTTGAAGGTTTCCGAAACAGGAAAAAAAGTTTATTGTTAAAGAGTTTGGTGTATGTACTGAGGATAAGAACGATTGTGTTTTGTTTTCTCCACCATCAGAATTTTCCGATTTGACAAATCCATAGAAAATTTCAATTAATTGGTTATCTAAAAAATTGCATGGCTTTGATTGAAGCTTTCAAAACTATTCTCACATTTATCTGACACAAATTGTTTAAAAAGTTCGCCTACGAATCCCGAGAGCGGTTTATTACGCTACAGATTTCGAAAATACTCGCCATTGTCCAGGAATCGATTCAATAATTTTGAGTGTCCTAAAATTTCTAAGAGTTTTTTTACAGTAAACTGTGTGAATCCTAGTTCAACACAGCTTGGTAGTTTTAACAAACATTGTGCACGAAAAAAAGCCTGTTTCTATGTTGATTGGTTGACTAACGAGAGAGGAATTGACGAAAGTGGAAACACCCTTGTCAGAGAATTCGACTATTTGCGACTTGATCACGAAGGAGGGGACACTGAATTTTTCAATTTGCAAGGGAGAAACAATAAAAAGCGGTTCTCAACTTCTTCCGAGAAAAGTTAGGCTGTTATCAACAGAGGAGGAAATTCGTTCAATTACACGCTTGGTTTTCTTCATCGAACCTTTTATTCGGTCGAGAAAACAAAATTTCAGATTATCAACGCAAAGTTCCGCCTCCGAAACTTCTACTGAGATCGAAACTGGTAAAGAAGTAGATATCGACATCCAAATGGTAAAGAAGTAGTTCAAGATGATAAAATCTTTCCTGAAGAGATTCAAGAACTCGTAAACACGGACAAGGTCGAATAAATTGTGTAATAAGAAAAAACTACGAGATTACTTGATTGATTCATGGTGCACATGAATCAGTTTTCAGTAATTATAACTGTTACGATCTGCTCTATTTCAATCATTGAAAAAATACAACAAAAATTTGTTTTTAATTTATTTTCTTTGTGTTGAACAAGTAACAGTTGATCAAGTTGGGTCACAGATAACATTACCACGGTCGGAAGTTGTAATTTTGTTAAATTGTTTGTAATCTTGATGCTAACAGTACTTTGCGTTGTGAAGTTGACTGTTCTTAAAACGATTTGTGAGGAAATATCAGTTTGGACATTACTTCTATCAAATTTGTTGGATATATCTGACCAAACCTCGATTATGAAAAAAAAGATCTCTACCCGTGAGAGAATTTTCATGACCGTGGTAAGTCCTTCGGGTTGTGGTGAAACGAATTTAATTTTCAGAATATTACCGGGAAACACCTTTTATCCAAAATTCAAAAATCTTATCGTTCTCTACCACGAAATGCAACCAATATACTCACAAGCTGACCAGCATTCAAATATTGTTTTCAGAAAACTCACAAACTTGGAGTTCTTGCAAAATACTGAAATTTGTGTGCTTATCTTTAACAATTCTCGCGAGGAAAATTTTAACGGCAAAGATTTTGTCAAGCCAGCTGCCACCGGTCGACACAAGAACGTCAATGTCAATAAAACACCATCTCTACCCCAGCAAAATAAATGTCTACTTACAAAACATTTGAATACAGCTCATATCAGTTTGTTGAAAATAACACTTGACGTTCAGCAAGTCAAGTTTCTCGGTACGCAACTGGACCTTCCTCATTCTTTTTAAAAAAATTGTTATGAAATAGCAGCAAGGGAAACATTTGGACAGTTATTAATTGGTCTCGATCCAAACACTTCTGACAGTTTACGATTTTGATCAATCATTACACAACCTGGGCCGTCGGTGTTCTACATACCTTCAGACAAAGCCAACATAAAAAATATCAAATATAAGAGGAAGTCTTTATACTGAAGCAAATGGTGCTTTTATCTGAACCCGAGTTGAGGAAAATTCTACGCACTTCCGTTGAAAGTGTTGTATTGGTGCCGTCTGATTGTCATTACAAGGTCATCAGAGGACATGAAAAAGTTCAGATAGATAATTTGGAGCAATATGAAAACTTTTTCAAGCCTGTTCTTCGCAAAACAGGTTTCTGTTGAAAAGAAACGCGCGCAACTACTCAATGGCTTTAATTTGGTACATTTCATTATACATTTTATTACCAGTATTTTAGTCAGTCAGAAACGTGGAGAAAATGTCAACTGTCGAGAAGTTCATTTTAGTTCCCTAAAAAGTCTATATGAAAAATCAGCCATACAAAATGCAGGTCTTAGAAGATCCTGACGTTAAAAACAAATCGGCACAACAGTCAATTATAAATAGAATGCGATCAAAAGAACTCAATGACGCGCATATCACTGAAATACTGTCGGAAAAAAACTATGGTGTTAGTTTTGCCGACAAAAATTTTGTCGAAAAATCAAATAGACGGGCAGTACAAGTCCTAAAAACATCATCAACTCCTTTGCCTCATTCAAATTACTCAAAGTGTGTATATATTGTAGTTCTAATTAAAAAATCATACTTCTGCTTGGTGAAGACGAGAAATAACTCATTGACAACAATCCAACTGACATAAACGCTTTCTCTTTCTTGTACAATTTACAGCAACAAACAAAGAAAAATAACAGTCCCGATCATTTTGAGTTTCTAAAACTTTTACAAATAAAGGAGAAACAAATATTTAACAGCAATGCTAACTCTTCAATCAGGGAAAATTATCCGCATTAATAAGAAAAACTTCGTCAAGAGATTACAGAAAGAAAAGCGTTCAAAATTTGAAACGCCTCAAAAACACGACTACCACAAGCAGCAACAGAACACTACTCTCCGAAGACGAAAGCAGCAGTGACGCTGACAAAAGAGAAGAGGAAGTTTTCAAAAATCCGTACGAAGCAAGTAATCTGAAAGAGAATTATAGAAAATCTTACGAAGATTGATGAAAAATTTCTGTGGTCGATGTACACAAAAGGCCAGCTGCAACGACAACTGCTGAAGCCTTCAAACAAATGATTAAGCACAAACAGCCAAATTAAGTTTACTGGTATGGAAGAACAGAGTTTACGGTAGAGTTCAAAACAATTTGTCGGAGAAGAAACATCGAAATTTTTCAAAGTTTCAGCAAAAAGAAGTCTGCTTTCGCTGAAAAAACATCCGCTCTTGAAAGAAAATTATTTACAAGTATCCGGAAGAAAAAGAACATGTTCATACATCTCTTAGTTGAAAACTTTGTTACGAACAATAAATTCACGCATCAAACTGGTTACCAAAATTGCTCCGAACAAAGTCACCAAGAAAAATTTCTTATCTGTTATCATTAAATACAACTGCGTCCGAGAAATTAGTTAGTCGACGAAAATTTCGAATAGGTGATTCTTTTAGAATATCATAAGCTGGTTTAAAGCTCATAAAGTGTTACAAATAGTATTGCTCGAACGAATTGCTTGAAGATTACGATATTCCAACGACAAACCCTGCAACATACAGCCTAATTGATTCGAATCAGGATCCTATCGGGGATAAGTTCTGTCAAAGGGTTTAGTGAAAGTTGCTGGCAATAGCAAAGCGTGAATGAGTTCACCATACCTTTAGTTTCATCAGATTCCATGAACAACTTCTCAGGGAATACTTTGGCCAAGTTTAAAAACTTTTAGTGAAAAATTAGTCTGGAAGTTGATTGGAAAGTGGCTTTGATTAAAATTGTGTTCCATCTAGAATCAACCAGGATAAAAGCACTTGAATCATAATGAATTCTTCTGAAGGTAACAAAAACCATCAGAGAACCATTCAATCTGGTGCTGTCTTAAAACCATACAAAGGGCAGACAGTCTTAATCAATGCTGGAAGGTATGGAAACTTGGAATCAATGTCCAAACTTGGACAAGTTGGATAAAAGCAATCACGACAGCGACTGGTCTTTCTAAGTTCAGTGATCTGTTCAAAAAAATCACAGGTGTTTCGGATTTGTTCTTTGGCAAAAGAAAAAGAATCACTTTTCATGAGTAAGAAAATCTTAGCATTCTAGGCTTTAGAGGAATCAAAGATGGCTCAGGCATTCATATTGGCTACAAAATGATAGATTCATTTCAAAATTTGGCAATGAGTGACGGATAAGCGAAAAATTTTGTTGCCAATTACCTTTTTTGGTTTGCGTGCAGGAAAACAACCGGTATTTGTCTAAAGCAACATAATTTAGTACCAACACTTTGGGGACAAAAAAACTCCGTTGATTCTTATCATTGATTCAAAACAACGCTTGATAGACTGCAGTCTTTGTTAAACTGAACAAACAAAGGAATAGGATTTTTTTTAGCGTTTTGGAATATAAAAAATAGTTGTCAAACAGTTTTCAGTGTATCGAGGTTCAGTTGAGAAAGAACAGAAACTGGCAAATTAGTCCCATTTACGGGAACGTGAAAAGTTATGCTGACATTAGACTTTAAAAAATTAAATAATTGGAAGAATACAATCAACAACAATCAATTTCACCATACTTTTGCGGGACATTTTTGTCAACGAGGTAGTTGCTTCAAGGCTTTTGCAGCTGGAATTGGTAGGGCGGCCATACCAATAGATAAAACGTTTTTGTGTTCTGTTGCTAGAAGATTGGAAGGGAACTGTTTGTACACATGAGAGATTGTTGAAGTTGTTGCAAAAAAGAAGTCCTAAAGGAGCGTTCAAGTCAACTGTTCAGAAAACGGTAAAGAAACAATTCGGTGGCTTACGAGCCTGAAATAGAGTTGTTCGTAGTTGCAATAATCATAAAAACAGAAACGAAACCCTACAGTCAAACCCCTAAGAATCAATTCAGAGAAAACAACAGTCAGTGAGAAGTCAGACAGATGTTTTTCCAAATCGAAAACTGGATACTAATTTGCTGCCATCAGAGGCAATACACAAAACTATAGACTTCTTTGAAAAGTATTCTCTCCGTGTCACCTTTAACAATGCTTTTGCACAAAAGATTGTTCCATCATTTTCACGGGACTGTCCAACGCTGGGATTCGAAGTTTTATTTTTTTGATTTGCAAAAGTTTCTGCTTGAAATGGAATGCAAAATCACGAGAACCAATGACGCCGATTTGAGAACTGGTGATGATGCAGCAAACACAATTTTTTACATTTTAGCAATATTTTACTTGATTTTATGTTTCCAGAGTGTACAGTCTAAGCAAATGGTCTTAAATTGTCGATCACAAACGGCAACTACGCACACAATGCTTTCAAAGAAACAGAGGTCTCACCCGGAGGAACAGCAAAAAACACTGGGTTAGTTTGTCAAAGCTATTATTATGAAGAACAACTGGCTACAATTGATGAAGCTGACAACAGAGCTACTGATGTTGCTTCATGGAAAGCTTCAGTTGCTAACCCTCTGGAAGGTTTTCTACTCGCAAAACCAGCCAGTGATAAATTGACCTGTGACAAACATCTTCTCAGTGGTGTTAACCTACCCATCTTCAAAAGCCTGCAAACAATTTTACCGTCATATCCAAAAATCTAATAAATATTACAGCGTAAAAATTGTTGAAGCAAATCTTTACGTGCGCAAAATGACCGTGGCTGATCATGTGTTGTCTGCAACTGAAAAAAAATGATCAGAACACCAGCTGTTTATGGGTACTCGGAGGTGTTGCCCAAAACTTGTCCTGAAACTGCTAATATCAGAAATTGGAGACAAGATGAGATCTTCTCGCAAGAACTGGATCGAAGAATGACTATTGCACTGTCAACAAATCATTAATTTGTAGGAACAAACAGAACGAACCCTTTCCATTACCATGAGTTTAATTTGAATGAAATAGTGATTTTTTGAAATGTTTCACCGGTTGTTGGAACATCTATTTCAACAACTTCATATCAACGTGTCTATTTCAACACGCTTGAAACCCTAGATTTTCTTGATAAAGGTGGTCATGGCATTCCCTTAGCCGATTATCCAAATCGTTTTTTTTTGGCCGTTGACCTTACTTCAACACAGAAGGCTTCACACAATTTCATTCATCCTGAATTAACAAATTGTTTAACTTCAGTGGAGCTCACTTTTGGGACTCCTTTGGGTGACAACATTGAAATTTCTTTCTTAGGGGAACGAAGTTCAACATTTAGGTCAACTCTGATCAAAACGTTACAAAAAACTTGGTTATTTCATATCTGGCTGATTGATATTTTTGAGATAAGTTGTCTAGAAAGAAGTTTTTTTCATATGAAGCACAAGTTTTGGTGAGTCTTTGCAGCTGAACGAACAGAACGAACCCTTTCTATTACTATGAGTTTAATTTGAATGAAATAGTGATTTATTAAAATGTTTCACCGGTTGTTGGAACACCTATTTCAACAACTTCATATCAACGTGTCTATTTCAACACGCTTGAAACTCTAGATGTTTTTGATAAAGGTGGTCATGGCATTCCCTTAGCCGACTATCCAAATCCTGTTTTTTAGCCTTTGATCTTTCTTCAACACAGGAGGCTTCACACAATTTTATTCATCCTGAATTAACAAAATGTTTAATTTCAGTGGAGTTCACTTTTGAAACTCCTTCGGATGACAACATTGAACTTTTTTTCTTAGGGGAACGAAGTTGAACTTTTACGTCAACTCTGAACAAAAAGTTACAAAAAACTTGGTTATTGAATATCTGGTTGATTGATATTTTTGAGATAAGTTGTCTAGAAAGAAATTTTCTTTCATATGAAGCACACGTTTTGGTGAGTCTTTTCAGCTGATAATTTTTTCAAGCCTGCAAGATAAATGATTTGCTGTGGTCAATGCCTCAATATCAAAATCATCGGGTAGTCATTGGCTACAGATTTGTAGTTATAAAAAGCTAATATTTTTTGTTGACCCACTTGGGCAAGCAGTGGTTTGTTACCAATTTGTATACACTCGACTGCTGCAGTTATACTTAGAAGACGAAGTTGTTGAATTCCTCAGACTGCAGACAATTCAGTGTGTTGACTCTTTTGTATTTATATTGGTCAAATAATTTTCACATATAGCTATACATATATACACTTCATGAATGATGATGATTTACTACGATTTTCTAAGCATATGATATAAAACAAATCAATTATTTAAATTTTTTTAGTAACTAATGTTTTCATGAGTTATGGCTCTGTTTTTTGTTGAAAATTGTGTGATTCATTTTTAATTCAAATCGGAAGTTAGTTTTTTTATTCTCATCATCAACATTCAGGGAGCCATATCCACTAATAATAGTATCAGAACCTTTTTAAAGTTCGGCATAAGAATTGTTCTGATAAATACTTAAAAATTGGTTTAGAGTACAAGTTGGTATGAAATTAGTTTGAACAAGAAAATTCTCTTTTGCATTCTCTAGTTCAAAGGTAATTGGAAGCTATGGAGCTTCCCTAATCCTTCTTATGGAGCTATATAAATCTAGCTGATGTGGGCGATTGTAAAGGTGGTCATGGCATTCCCTTAGCCGATTATTCAAATCACTTTATTTTGGCCTTTGACCTTAGTTCAACACAGGAGGCTTCATACAATTTCATTCATCTTGAATTAACAAATTGTTTAATTTCAGTGGAGCTCACTTTTGGGACTCCTTTGGGTGACAACATTGAAATTTCTTTCTTAGGGGAACGAAGTTCAACTTTTAGGTCAACTCTGATCAAAAAATTTAAAAAACTTGTTTATTACATATCCGGCCAATTGATATTTTTGAGATAATTTGTCTAGAAAGTTTTTTTTTTCATCTGAAGAACACGTTTTGGAGAGTCTTTACAGCTGATAATTTTTTCAAGACTACCAGATAAATGTTTTGCTGTGGTCAATGCCTCGATATAAAAATCATCGGGTAGTCATTGGCTATTGATTGTAATTATAAAAAAACTAATATATTTTGCTGCAAGCACTGGTTTGCTACCATTTTGTATACACTCGACTGCTGCAGTTATATTTAGAAGACGAAGTTGTTGAATTCCTCAGATTAAAGCCAATTCAGTGTGTGTGGACACTTTTGTATCTATAATGCTCATATAATTTTCACATTTAGCTATCCATATATACACTACATGAATGAAGATGATTTACTACGATTTGCTAAGCATATGATATAAGACAAATCAATTATTTAAATTTTTTAGTAACTAATGTTTTCATGAGTTATGGCTTTTTGTTGAAAACTGTGACTGAATTTTTAATTCAAATCGAAAGTTAGTTTTTACTTTCTCATTATCAACATTCAGGGAGCCATATCCACCAATAATAATATCAAAAACTTTTTAAAGTTCTGCATAGGAATTGTTCTGATAAAAACTTAAAAATTTTAGAGTACGAGTTGGTATGAAATCAGTTTGAACAAGAACGTCTTCTTTGACATTCTCTAGTTCAAAGATAATTGGAAGCTATGGAGCTTCCCTAACCCTTCTTATGGAGCTAAATAAATCTAGCTGATGTTGGCGATTCTAAATGACTGTTTGCTCCCATGTCTCAAAAACTTCCCCGCGAAAAATTGTGTTGACAGAATGTGTTTTTTGTGCGGTAGAAGTCTGAAGCATGTGCATAGGCAAGGAATTGAATAGTGCTTTCAAGCATTTTTTGAAAGTCTCTGTTAATTGATCCAAAGCTGCAATAACATGGCAATGTTGTTCTTTTATTCTAGAAAAGTTGTTATTTTCATGCAAACTGTAGGCAAAACTGTTGTTGATTCCTCTGGTATCAAATATTGGCTCACTTCTGCAAATAAAACAGCGAAAATTCTTTTGAAAATACCGACAAAACTCAAGTGTTCGTTCAAACACGTCCTCAACCATTACTAATAATTTGTTTCGCTCTCCGTTTCTTCGCTTTGTTCTCGGATCGATCAGCAACCTGAGTTGATTTAATGCTAGTCCTCTCCAATGAGAACGCAAGATGATAACTCAACTCCTTTTTCTTCCCGTTGTCTTATTCCTTTTTTCTTAAGTTTTTTTGTACAGGTAGTATCGTAAGAAAAGTCAACGAAGAATCAACAGACACAGTGTCTTTACAAATCAATCTCTAACTGAAACTGTAACAAATTCTTATAAGTACTCTGTTAAATTATAATAACAACACTACCCGATAGTTGAACATGTAGACTTATTCAGAAATACTTTTTTGACACTCTCGGTCGATCGGTCGTCCAAATACAATCGAATACGACAACTACTCGAATGGAATGAATTTCAGTAACGACTACATTGATTATTCATAGGATACAGTTAATACTAAAAATAGATTGGTGACTCAGATAGTTCTAGCAGGAACAACAACAGCACAACAGCAACCGCTCTCCTCCTTACCTATTACTATATTTTGTTCTCATGCATGATCAAATAAAGGGTTAGAAGAAGATATGAGCGGACTGACAGACAGCAACATACATAAAGAATACCAAAAACAGTCAAAAATTTTTTTCAACTAGTTGGTAACGTGATTGATTACAATGTTTGATGATAAAACATTTGACCGAAATTTAAAACCAGGTAAAATGATGTCCACAAAATTTAACTTTCAGACCAGAAACACGGTGCAAAATGCATTTGGTACAGTTCTAATACCTTAAGATTTTTGAACTTTTCCAAAATTTTTCAAAGTTTTGTTTCGATGATGAGGCCTACCAGGCAAGATGAGGTCAACAAAAGTAGTCTTCACGCAATTTTAAAACTTCAAAATTTTTGATTTTTTAAATTTTTTTTCGTAGAAATTTTCTTTACTGATGAGGCTCACCTGGGCTGGTTACAAAATGACAACAATTAAAACAGCAGTGCTACTTCCCCGCTAACATCCGAAACAATTCATACCCATCAAAAACTTCAAAACCTAACAAAATTTATCAAAAATGTGTCTTCCCGGGAAAGCAACGGTGGGGGGTATTTGTGTAATCCTGTGTTTGAAACAGGATGGGGACACGAAAAAAATTTTGTAAAATTTGGTAAGTTTAGCGTCTTGCACCGCTCTTGCCAAAACGACAAAAACTACCAAAATTTTGAAAAAAAATTCGTGTCCCCCCATGTTGCAAACACAGGGTTACACAAAAGCCCCCCCCCCCCGTTGCGTGCCCAGGAAGACACTATATCCTTTAATTATAAGTCTGTAAAAAGCGGTCTTTTTTGAAGCTCACCTTTAATTGGTGCTTGAACTGAACGAGCAAGGCTTGCGTTACCAGTTATCCAATCTTACAATAATGCCTTCAGACATTTTATCATATTTATTTTATCTGAATAAAATAATACACAAACTATACACTACCCGGGTCGAGGTTTTGTCAAAAATAATGTAAGATTAGCGGTGAATAGCGGTGAAAAAAAACTTTTTTCACCGCAAAGCGCCCGCATCTTTTAGCGTTGAATGCGCTGAAAGCGGTGAATTTTTGTAAGAATTGCGTTGAATTTTGCGGTGAAAATTTTTTTTTCACCGCATTTATCGGATTTCTTCCAAAAAAGAAACTGCCGTACATGGGTTCGAACCACTTACCTCCCGCATGTCACCAACTTCCTATTCCACTGCGCCATTTAACACTTACTTCATTGATATTTCCTGCGAAATTAAGATAAGCGTTGAATTTAGCAGTGAATATCTGTAAGATTTGCAATTTTAATGGTGGAAATTTTTTTTCACCGCATTCTGCTGGTAGCGGTGAAAAATTTTTTTTCACCATAGTCTACTGGTAGCGGTGAATTTTTTTTCACCGCATTCTGCTGGTAGCGGCGAAAAATTTTCTTTCACCGCTTAAGCGGTGATAAAAACTTTTTCAACTCATAAGTAATTTTTTTTTCAACGCATTCATCGCATTGAGCGCAAATCTTACACTTTTACTCAATTTCACCGCAAATCTTACATCTTTGACCGATTTTCAGCTGGGACACCTCGGACCGGGTTTAAAATTTGATGTACGCTATAGTAATAATTTCATGTTCAGCCTCCATTTTGTTTCGCAGCAATGAGTTTTTTAGATTATGACTCTATGATGTATCAACTAACTTTGACGTACCAGCCCTATAACTGGCCATTAACAATTGCGTCATAGGTGACATTTTGACGCCTCCCGAGTCGAGGTTTTGTCAAAAAATAATGTAAGATTAGCGGTGAATAGCGGTGAAAATAAAATTTTTCACCGCAAAGCGCCCGCATCTTTTAGCGTTTAATGCGCTGAAAGCGGTGAATTTTTGTAAGAATTGCGTTGAATTTTGGGGTAAAAAAATTTTTTTTCACCGCATTTATCGGATTTCTTCCAAAAAAGAAACTGCCGTACATGGGTTCGAACCACTTACCTCCCGCATGTCACCAGCTTTAAGATAAGCGTTGAATTTAGCAGTGAATATCTGTAAGATTTGCAATTTTAGCGATGAAAATTTTTTTTTTCACCGCATTCTGCTGGTAGCAGTTAAGAAATTTTTTCACCGCTGTCTACTGGTAGCGGTGAATAATTTTTTTTACCACATTCTGCTGGTTTTTAGCGGTGAAAATTTTTTTTCCGCATTCACTGGCTTTTTACAAAAAAGAATCTGCTGAATACAGGTTCGAACTACTGACCTCCCGCGTGTCACCAACTTCTTATTCCATTGCGCTATCTGTCACTTACTTTATACCTTAATCTTGTGAATTTAAGATAAGCGTTTGACTTTAGCAGTGAATATTTGTAAGGTTTGCGATTTTAGCGGTGAAAAAATTTTTTTTCATCGCATTCTGCTGGTAGCGGTGAAAAATTATTTTTCGCCGCATTCTGCTGATAGCGCTGAAAAATTTTTTTCACCGCATTCTGCTGGTGGCGGTGAAAAATTTTCTTTCAACGCTGAAGCGGTGAAAAAAACATGTTTCACCGCTTAAATATTTTTCGTCACCGCATTCATCGCATTGAGCGCAAATCTTACATCTTTACTCAAATTCACCGCAAATCTTACATCTTTTAGCGATTTTTAGCGTTGACACCTCGACCAGGGCTTTGAGAATAGGGACCCAGCTCTGTTCTTGATTAGGTAGTTAATGCAATATTTTTAACCAAATTACTATAATGTGATGTAATGTTTTGCAAAATTTTCTGCCTAAAACTTACGCGATTTCTTATGAACTCAAACTACAACCTAGAAGTCCTTACAAGTTAACTACCCGGCCTTCAAATTGCTACAATTTGCAATTTCTTTTAAAGTTTACATCGTTTTAGAGTTTAGGAAACGTCAAGTTTTAAAGTTTACGACGAACAAGTTCTCACAAGTATATCATTCAGCATAAAAAAGAGAATTCTGCGAGATATCCCATCGTCGCTGAAAGGTTTATCTTGTCTAAATGTGCAATAATTTGATTCAAAATTCAAACTTGCGCGATCAAAAAATGAAGAACCCACCAGGTAGCTCTGAAAAAAGATAACTGATGCTGCTAATTGCATTATAAACAATTAAATGTATAATTAATTGATTGGGCATCTGCTTAAAAAGTGAGCTATAATCAAGGTAAACAACAGAGAAACTGCTATTTTGTTTGACACAGTTAACTTTGCTGAAAAAAAAGGTAAATTTCTAAATCAGAACAGTTTTTTCGGTACCAATTTATATTAGGGTATTGCTTTAAACAAACAATTGTTTGCTGTCGATATACGAGGAATTAAATAGACGGGATCACAAAAGTAACAATGAGAATAAAACTTAACCGGAACAGACTTGCGAGAATCTTTCAAATTTGTCATTTGACGGGCAAGTTCTTATACTCTCATAAGTTAAACATTCTAAAGGCGATAAAAACGCACACTCGTAGTCTTTATTCGTTTCAAGATAATTTTTTAAGGAAAATGTAGCTCAAAACTCTTATGTCTTTTTGGGCTGCATTAGGCTTCCAACGTGGGTAAAATGATGTAAGAGTGAGGGTGTAAAAGACAAAATAACCCCCCTCTCTTACATCGTTTTGGTCTGTCAAGGGGTTAAAATGATGTAAGAGTTCGGGTGTAATAGAGAAAACGACAAAAACTACCAAAATTTTGAAAAAAAAATTTTTCGTGTCCCCCTATGTTGCAAACACAGGGTTACACAAAAGCCCCCTCCCCCCCCGTTGTGTGCCCAGGAAAACACTATATCCTTTAATTATAAGTCTGCAAAAAGCGGTTTTTTGAAGCGCACTTAAAATTGGTGCTTGAACTGAACGAGCAAGGCTTGCGTTACTAGCTATCCAATATAACAAGAATGCACTCAGACATTTTATCATATTTATTTTATCTGGAAACAAAAATACACAAACTATTGTCACTACGAAAATTGATTTTCGCTATAGTAATAATTTCATGTTCAACCTCCATTTTGTTTTGCAGCAATGAGCTTTTTAGGGTTATGATTCTATGATGTATATCAACTAACATTGACGTAGCAGCCTTATAATTGCGCCATTAACAATTGCGTCATGGGTGACATTTTGCCGCCTTTGAGAATAGGGACCCACTCCTGTTCTAGATTAGATAGTTTATAATGCAATATATTTAACCAAAATACTTTAATGTGATATAATGTCTTGCAATATTTTCTGCCAAAAACTTACACAATTTCTTATGAATTCAAATAACAACTTAGAAGTCCTTACAAGTTAACCACCCGGCCTTCAAATTGCTACAATTTGCAATTTCAAAGTTTACATCAACTTTTAAAGTTTAGGAAACGTCAAATTTTAAAGTTTACGACTTACAAGTTCTTACAAGTATACCATTCAACATACAAGAGAACTGTGCGAGACATCCCATCGTCCCTGAAAGATTGATCTTGTCTATATGTGCAATAATTTGTTCAAAATTCAAATTTGCGCGATAAAAAAATGAAGAATACACCAGGTGGCTCTGAAAAAAGATAACTGATACTGCTATTTGCATTATAAACAATTAAATGTATAATTATGCTTAAAAAAGTGAGCTATACTCAAGGTAAACAACAGAGAAATAGCTATTTTGTTTGACACAGTTAACTTAGCTGAAAAAAAAGGTAAATTTCTAAATCAGAACAGTTTTTTCGGCACCAATTTATATTAGGGTATTGCTTTAAACAAACAACTGTTTGCTGTCGATATACGAGCAATTAAATAGACGTGCTCACAAAAGTAACAATGAGAATAAAACTTAACCGGAACAAACTTGCGAGAATCTTTCAAGTTTGTCATTTGACGGGCAAGTTCTTATGCTCTCATAAGTTAAACAATCTAAAGGCGATAAAAACGCACAATCGTAATCTTTATTCGTTTCAAGATAATGCATGAAAACTGTTCAATCCCGGGTTGAAGTTTTCCGTCCAAAATGATGTAAGAGTGCAGCTGAAATGGGAGGACTTTTTGGGAAAATGCAGCTCAATACTCTTACATCTTTTTGGACTGCATTAGGCTTCCAAAGGGGGTAAAATGATGTAAGAGTTTGGGTATAATAGAGAAATTACCCCCGAACTCTTACATCATTTTACCCCCCTTGACAGACCAGAAAGATGTAAGAGTGGGAAGTTAATTTGGCTTTTACCTCTTCACTCTTACACCATTTTACCCACGTTGGAAGCCTAATGCAGCCGAAAAAGATGTAAGATTTTTGAGCTGCATTTTCCGAAAAATTCCTCCTATTGCATCCCTTCTCTTACATCATTTTACCCCCTCCCCTCTGAACAAACTATCCCGTCACTCTTACACTATTTTACCCCCTTGGCAGCCCAACTCTTACCCCAACAGAACGAATTACCCCCTCTTTTTACACCATTTTATTTACACCAAACTTTTTTACACCAAACTCTTACTCTTAATTTCAGTGGAGCTCACTTTTGGGACTCCTTTGGGTGCCAACATTGAAATTTTTTTCTTAAGGGAACGAAGTTCAACTCTTACGTCAACTATGATCCAAAAACTACAAAAAAACTTGGTTATTACATATCCGTCCGGTTGATATTTTAGAGATAATTTGTCTAGAAAGTAATTTCTCTTCATCTGAAGAACACGTTTTGGTGAGTCTTTGCAGCTGATAATTTATTCAATACTACCAGATAAAAGCTTTGCTGTGGTCAATGCCTCAATATCAACATAATCGGGTATTCATTAGCTACTGATTTGTAATTATTAAAAAACTAATATTTTTTGCTGGTCCACTTGGGCAAGCACTGGTTTGCTACCATTTTGTATACACTTGACCGCTTCAGTTATACTTAGAAGACAAAGTTGTTGAGTTCCTCAGATTAAAGCCAATTCACTAAGTGGTCACTTTTGTAACTATAATGCTGATATACTTTTCATATATAGTTATCCATATATACACTACTTGAATGATGATGATTTACTACGATTTGCTAAGCATATGATATAAAACAATCAATTATTTATATTTTTCAGTAACTAATGTTTTCATGAGTTATGGCTTTTTGCTGAAAATTGTGTGACTGAATATTTAATTCAAATCGAAAGTTAGTTTTTACTTTCTCATTATCAACATTCAGGGAGCCATATCCACCAATAATAATATCAAAAACTTTTTAAAGTTCTGCATAAGAATTGTTCTAATAAATACTTAAAAATTTTTTTAGAGTAAGAGTTGGTATGAAAATAGGTTGAACATGAACATTCTCTTTGACATTCTCTAGTTCAAAGATAATTGGAAGCTATGGAGCTTCTCTAACCCTTCTTATGGAGCTATATAAATCTAGCTGATGTTAGTGATTGTAAAAGTGGTCTTGGCATTCCCTTAGCCGATTCTCCAAATCACTTTATTTTGGCCTTTGACCTTACATCAACACAGGAGGCTTCACACAATTTCATTCATCCTGAATTAACAAAATGTTTAATTTCAGTGGAGTTCACTTTTGAAACTCCTTTGGATGACAACATTGAACTTTTTTTCTTAGGGGAACGAAGTTCAACTTTTACGTCAACTCTGGTCAAAAAGTTACAAAAAACTTGCTTATTACATATCCAGCCGATTGATATTTTTGAGATAAGTTGTCTAGAAAGTTATTTCTCTTCATCTGAAGAACGCGTTTTGGTGAGCTTTTGCAGCTGATAATTTTTTCAAGACTACCAGATAAATGCCTTGCTGTGGACAATGCCTCAATGTCAACATCATCGGGTAGTCATTGGCTACTGATTTTTAATTATTAAAAAACTAATGTATTTTGCTGGTCCACTTGGGCAAGCACTGGTTCGCTAACATTTTGTATACAATCGACTGCTGCAGTTATACTTAGAAGACGAAGTTGTTGAATTCCCCAGATTAAAGCCAATTCAGGGTGTGGACACTTTTGTATTTATAATGCTCATATAATTTTCACATATAATTATCCATATATACACAACATGAATGATGATTATTTACTACGATTTGCTAAGCGTATGATATAAAACAATCAATTATTTATATTTTTCAGAAACTAATGTTTTCATAAGTTACGGCTTTTTATTGAAAATTGTGCGACTAAATTATTAATTCAAACCGAAAATTGGTTTTTATTTACTCATTATCAACATTAGGAGCCATATCCACTAATAATAATATCAAAAACTTTTCAAAGTTCTGCATAAGAATTGTTCTGATAAATACTTTAAAATTGTTTAAGAGTACGAGTCGGTATGAAATCAGTTTGAACAAGAACATTCTCTTTGACACTCTCTAGTTCAAAGATAATTGGAAGCTATGGAGCTTCCCCAACCCTTCTTATTGAGCTAAATTAATATAGCTGATGTTGGCGATTGTAAATGCTGCTTGCTTCCATTTCTCAAAAACTTCCCCGTGAAAAGCGGTGTTGATAGAATGTGTTTTTTGTGCAGTAGAAGTCTGATGCATGTGCATAGGCAAGGAAATGAATAGTGCTTTCAAGCATTTTTATGAAAGTCTCTGTTAATTGATCCAAAGCTGCAATAACATGGCAATGTTGTTCTTTTATTCTAGAAAAGTTGTTTTTTTTTCATGCAAACTGTAGGCAAAGCTTTTACAAACTGTAGCAAAAGTTTTACGGATAGGTATCTTCCAGTAGAGTCGTAAGTTTTTTATTCAGGCCACTAAAAGTTTTTCTGTACAGGTAGTATCGTAAGAAAAGTCAAAGAAGAATCAACTGACACAGTGTCTTTAAAAATCATTCTCTAACTGAAATTGTAACAAATTCTTGTAAGTACTCTGTTAAATTATAATAACAACACTACCCGATACAGACAGTTGAACATGTAAACTTTTTCAGAAATACATTTTTGACACTCTCGGCCGATCGGTCGTCCAAATACACTCGAATACGACAACTACTTGAATGGAATGAACTTCAGTAACGACTATATTAATTAGTCATAGTATACAGTTAATACTAAAATTGGATTGGTGACTCAGATAGTTCTAGCAAGAAAAACAACAGCACAACTGCAACCACTCTCTTCCTTACCTATTACTATATTCTGTTCTCATGCATGATCAAATAAAGGGTTAGAAGAGGATATGAGCGGACTGACAGATAGCAACATACATAAAAAATTCCAAAAACAGTCAGCAATTTTTTTCAACTAGTTGGTAACGTGATTGATTACAATGTTTGATGATGAAACCTTTGACAGAATTTTAAAACCAGGTAAAATGATGTCCACAAAATTTAACTTTCAGACCAGAAACACGGTGCAAATTGCATTTGGTACAGTTCTAATACCTTAAAATTTTTGACCTATATTTTTGAAGTTTTGTTTCGATGATGAGGCTTACCAGGCAAGAAGAGGTCAACAAAAATCGTCTTTGAGACTTGAAACCTTGCGCAAAAACATTTCACGCAATTTTAAAACTTCGAAGTTTTTGATTTTTTTATTTTCTTTTCAAAGAAATTTTGTTTACTGATGAGGCTCACCTGGGCTGGTTACAAAATGACAACCACTAAAACAGCAGTGCTACTTCCCAACTAACATTCGAAACAAACCATACCCATCAAAAACATCAAAACTTAAAAAAATTTATCAAAAATGTGTCTTCCCGGGAACGCAACGGTGGGGGGCGGCATTTGTGTAACCATGTGTTTGAAACGGGGTCGGGGACACGAAAAAATTTTTTGTAAAATTTGGTAGTTTTTGGCGTCTTGCACCGCTCTTGCCAAAACGACAAAAACTGCCAAAATTTTGAAAAAAAAATTTTCGTGTCCCCCCATGTTGCAAACACAGGGTTACACAAAAGCCCCCCCCCCCCCGTTGTGTGCCCAGGAAAACACTATATCCTTTAATTATAAGTCTGCAAAAAGCGGTTTTTTGAAGCGCACTTAAAATTGGTGCTTGAACTGAACGAGCAAGGCTTGCGTTACTAGCTATCCAATATAACAAGAATGCACTCAGACATTTTATCATATTTAATTTATCTGGAAACAAAAATACACAAACTATTGTCACTACGAAAATTGATTTTCGCTATAGTAATAATTTCATGTTCAACCTCCATTTTGTTTTGCAGCAATGAGCTTTTAAGGGTTATGATTCTATGATGTATATCAACTAACATTGACGTAGCAGCCTTATAATTGCGCCATTAACAATTGCGTCATGGGTGACATTTTGCCGCCTTTGAGAATAGGGACCCACTCCTGTTCTAGATTAGATAGTTTATAATGCAATATATTTAACCAAAATACTTTAATGTGATATAATGTCTTGCAATATTTTCTGCCAAAAACTTACACAATTTCTTATGAATTCAAATAACAACTTAGAAGTCCTTACAAGTTAACCACCCGGCCTTCAAATTGCTACAATTTGCAATTTCTTTTAAAGTTTACATCAACTTTTAAAGTTTAGGAAACGTCAAATTTTAAAGTTTACGACTTACAAGTTCTTACAAGTATACCATTCAACATACAAGAGAATTCTGCGAGACATCCCATCGTCCCTGAAAGATTGATCTTGTCTAAATGTGCAATAATTTGTTCAAAATTCAAATTTGCGCGATAAAAAAATGAAGAATACACCAGGTGGCTCTGAATAAAGATAACTGATACTGCTAATTGCATTATAAACAATTAAACGTATAATTATAAAATTGGGCAGCTGCATAAAAAAGTGTTAAAAAAGTGAGCTATAATCAAGTTAAACAACAGAGAAAAGGCTATTTTGTTTGACACAGTTAATTTAGCTGAAAAAGAATGTAAATTCCTAAATCAGAACATTTTTTTCGGTACCAATTTATATTAGGGTATTGCTTTAAACAAACAACTGTTTGCTGTCGATATACGAGGAATTAAATAGACGTGCTCACAAAAGTAACAATGAGAATAAAACTTAACCGGAACAGACTTGCGAGAATCTTTCAAATTTGTCATTTGACGGGCAAGTTCTTATACTCTCATAAGTTAAACATTCTAAAGGCGATAAAAACGAATCGTAATCTTTATTCGTTTCAAGATAATGCATGAAAACTGTTCGACCCCGGGTCGAATTTTTCCGCCCAAAATGATGTAAGAGTGGGGCTGAAATGGGAGGATTTTTTAGGAAAATGCAGCTGAAAACTCTTACGTCTTTTTGGGCTGCATTAGGCTTCCAACGGGGGTAAAATGGTGTAAGATCGAGGGTGTAAAAGGCAAATAAGCCCCCCACTCTTACATCGTTTTGATCTGTCAAGAGGGAAAAATGATGTAAGAGTTCGGGGGTAATAGAGAAATTACCCCCGAACTCTTACATCATTTTACCCCCCTTGACAGACCAGAAAGATGTAAGAGTGGGAAGTTAATTTGGCTTTTACCTCTTCACTCTTACACCATTTTACCCACGTTGGAAGCCTAATGCAGCCGAAAAAGATGTAAGATTTTTGAGCTGCATTTTCCAAAAAATTCCTCCCATTGCGTCCCCACTCTTACATCATTTTACCCCCTACCCTCTGAACAAGCTATCCCATCACTCTTACACCAATTTACCCCCTTGGCAGCTCATCTCTTAGTTCAATTTAGCCCCTCAATCTTAAATTGTTTTAGCCCTCATACTTGATGACTGCCAGTTTTGAACCCACAATCTCTGTACCCTCAGCTGGTTTTCCTGAACCTCCAGACCATCAATGCTTGTCCAAATATTGACGGTCAATAAATATGAATAATAATTGTTAGAATTGCCCCCTCTCGCCAAATTACCCCCTCACTCTTACATCATTTTACCTCATCAGAACAAACTATCCCCAAACTCTTACATCATTTTACTACCCTTGGCAGCCCAATTCTTACTCCCAAAGAACGAATTACCCCCTCTTTTTACACCATTTTATTTACACCAAACTTTTTTACACCAAACTCTTACTCTTAATTTCAGTGGAGCTCACTTTTGGGACTCCTTTGGGTGAGAACATTGAAAATTTTTTCTTAACGGAACGATGTTCAACTTTTACGTCAACTCTGGTAAAAAAAATACAAAAAAACCTGGTTATTACATATCCGGCCGATTGATATTTTTGAGATAAGTTGTCTAGAAAGTAATTTCTCTTCATCTGAAGACCACGTTTTGGTGAGTCTTTTGCAGCTGATAATTTTTTCACGACTACCAGATAAATGCTTTGTTGTGGACAATGCCTCAATGTCAACATCATCGGGTAGTCATTGGCTACTGATTTGCAATTATAAAAAAACTAATGTATTTTGCTGGTTCACTTGGGCAAGCACTAGTTCGCTACCATTTTCTATACAATCGACTGCTGCAGTTATACTTAGAAGACGAAGTTGTTGAATTCCCCAGATGAAAGCCAATTCAGGGTGTGGACACTTTTGTATTTATAATGCTCATAAAATTTTCACATATAATTATCCATATATACACTACATGAATGATGATGATTTACTACGATTTGCTAAGCGTATGATATCAAAACAATCAATTATTTATATTTTTCAGAAACTAATGTTTTCATGAGTTATGGCTTTTTATTGAAAATTGTGTGACTAAATTTTTAATTCAAACCGAAAATTGGTTTTTACTTTCTCATTAGCAACATTCAGGGAGCCATATCCACTAATAATAATATCAAAAACTTTTTAAAGTTCTGCATAAGAATTGTTCTAATAAATACTTAAAAATTGTTTTAGAGTACGAGTCGGTATGAAATCAGTTTGAACAAGAACATTCTCTTTGACATTCTCTAGTTCAAAGATAATTGGAAGCTATGGAGCTTCCCTAACCCTTCTTATGGAGCTAAATAATATAGCCGATGTTGGCGATTGTAAATGCTGCTTGCTTCCATTTGTCAAAAACTTCCCCGTGAAAAGCGTTGTTGATAGAATGTGTTTTTTGTGCAGCAGAAGTCTGATGCATGTGCACAGGCAAGGAAATGAATAGTGCTTTCAAGCATTTTTATGAAAGTCTCTGTTAATTGATCCAAAGCTGCAATAACATGGCAATGTTGTTCTGTTATTCTAGAAAAGTTGTTTTTTTTTTCATGCAAACTGTAGGCAAAATTTTTACAAATTGTAGGAAAAGTTTTACGGATAGGTATCTTCCAGTAGAGTCGTAAGTTTTTCATACAGGCCACTAAAAATTTTTCTGTACAGGTAGTATCGTAAGAAAAGTCGAAGAAGAAACAACTGACACAGTGTCTTTAAAAATCATTCTCTAACTGAAATTGTAACAAATTCTTGTATTTACTCTGTTAAATTATAATAACAACACTACCCGATACAGACAGTTGAACATGTAAACATATTCTGAAATACATTTTTGACACGCTCTGCCGATCGGTCGTCCAAATACACTCGAATACGACAACTACTTGAATGGAATGAATTTCAGTAACGACTATATTAATAGTCATAGTATACAGTTAATACAAAAAATAGATTGGTGACTCAGATAGTTCTAGCAGGAACAAAAACAGATCAAATAAAGGGTCAAATAAAGGGTTAGAAGAGGATATGAGCGGACTGACAGATCATACATAAAGAATACCAAAAACAGTCAACAATTTTTTTCAACTAGTTGGTAACGTGATTGATTACAATGTTTGATGTTAAAACATTTGACAGAAATTTAAATCCAGGTAAAATGATGTCCACAAAATTTAACTTTCAGACCAGAAAAACGGTGCAAAATGCATTTGGTACAGTTCTAATACCTTAAAGTTTTTGACCTATATTTTTGATGTTTTGTTTCGATGATGAGGCTTACCAGGCAAGATAAGGTCAACAAAAATCGTCTTTGAGACTTGAAACCCTGCGCAAAAACATTTCACGCAATCTTAAAACTTCGAAATTTTCAATTTTTTTTCTTTTCAAAGAAATTTTCTTTACTGATGAGGCTCACCTGGGCTGGTTACAAAATGACAACCACTAAAACAGCAGTGCTACTTCTCAACTAACATTCGAAACAAATCATACCCATCAAAAACATCAAAACTTAACAAATTTTATCAAAAATGTGTCTTCCCGGGAACGCAACGGTGGGGGGGGGCATTTGTGTAACCCTGTGTTTGAAACTGGGTCGGGCACACGAAAAATTTTTTGTAAAATTTGGTAGTTTTTGGCGTCTTGCACCGCTCTTGCCAAAACGACAAAAACTACCAAAATTTTGAAAAAAAATTTTCGTGTCCCCCCATGTTGCAAACACAGGGTTACACAAAAGCCCCCCCCCGTTGTGTGCCCAGGAAAACACTATATCCTTTAATTATAAGTCTGCAAAAAGCGGTTATTTGAAGCGCACTTAAAATTGGTGCTCGAACTGAACGAGCAAGGCTTGCGTTACTAGCTATCCAATATAACAAGAATGCACTCAGACATTTTATCATATTTATTTTATCTGGAAACAAAAATACACAAACTATTGTCACTACGAAAATTGATGTTCGCTATAGTAATAATTTCATGTTCAACCTCCATTTTGTTTCGCAGCAATGAGTTTTTTTAGGGTTATGATTCTATGATGTATCGCGTAACATTGACGTAGCAGCCTTAACAATGGCGTCATCGGTGACATTTTGCTGCCTTTGAGAATAGGGACCCAGTCCTGTTCTAGATTAGATAGTTAATGCAATATATTTAACCAACTTACTTTAATGTGATATAATGTCTTGCAATATTTTCTGCCAAAAACTTACACGATTTCTTATGAATTCAAACTACAACCTAGAAGTCCTTGCAAGTTAACCACCCGGCCTTCAAATTGCTACAATTTGCAGTTTGTTTTAAAGTTTACGTCAAGTTTTAAAGTTTACGACTTACAAGTTCTCACAAGTATATCATTCAGCATACAAAAGAGAATTCTGCGAGACATCCCATCGACCCTGAAAGGTTTATCTTGTCTAAATGTGCAATAATTTGATTCAAAATTCAAATTTGCGCGATAAAAAAATGAAGAATACACCAGGTGGCTCTGAAAAAAGATAACTGATACTGCTGATTACAAGTTGGGAAACTGATACTGCTGATGGCAGTAAAAAGGAATTTGGGAAACGGCTTTGAAATTCTGGGCGCTGCAGTTGGTTCAAAAGAGTTTGTCGCTTCTTGTTTGAAGAGGAGAGTTCAAAAGATTTTATCTATGCTGGATAATTTACATCACCTCAACGATCCTCAATGTGCATTGGGTATCCTTCGCTACTGTTTGGGAACTCCGAAACTAGTATACTCATTACGAACCAACACTCCATCAAACGAGATGCTCGAAGTATTGAAAAGTTTCGATGACGGCCAAAGAGAAGTGTTGGATCAAATTATTGGCTCAATTATTGATGATGATGCATGGCAGCAGTCTTCCTTACCTATCAGTTTGTCGGGACTAGGCGTCAGACAGTCACAAGAGCAATACAAAAGTGCATTTGTGGGCTCAATTTTAGCCTCAGACGAGCTGGTGAACAAAATAACAAGTAGGCGTCCCTCAGAAAGTGACACTTTTAAAGAGTTACAACAGAGTCTGGAACAGTTCAATCTACTTTCGCACACGCAAAAGAAGATCCAAGAAGCACTTGATAAAGAAAAACTTGCTGACTTAATAAGAAATCAATCGTCAACTAGGGAAAAAGCAAGACTACAATCACTATGCCTGCCTCATTCAGGAGCATGGCTTGCTGCGCCTCCAATTCCCGCTCTAGTTCTACACCTTTCGGCTAAGGAATTTCAAGTCAGTGTCAAGTACAGGCTCGGGATCGCGGTTTATGATCGAGAAAGAAAATGTCCTTATTGTAAGTCAGGTACATTGGACACGTTTGGTGACCATGCAGTTGCCTGCCATGGAAGAGGAGATGCGATTTCAAAGCACGATAGAATTCGCGATCGCATAGCTTCTGCCTGTTCAGCAGCTAATTTGTCTCCAATAATTGAAAAACGCAATCTCATTGCGGAAAACAACTCACGCCCAGGAGACGTCTATCTTCCTTGTTGGAAATCTGGCCAATCTGCTGCTCTAGACATAACCGTGACTTCCTCTCTGCAACCGAACATTATTTCTCATGCGGCAGAGAAGTCAGGCTATGCAATTGAAGCTGCCGAAGATTGAAAATATGCTCAGTATGAAAATAGTTGTGCTCAACAAGGAATTATGTTCGTCCCGCTGGCAATTGAAGTTTTGGGCGGTCTGTCGAGGACTCTGAAGAAGGCCTTATTGGGCATGTCGTTGTTAGCTGATAGCAGAAATTATCAGTCAGTGGGACAATCCATTGCCTTCGACAGAGCAGTTCAGTCACTTTCTGTTGTCATCATACGAGGATCAGCTAATATGCTGTTGTCGCGAGCTCCGTAGTTGAACGCAGCAATTAGTTGAACTGTCTGATAATCAGCGACCCGATTGTGTGGGACGCAATGTGAAGATAACTTTTCCTAGACGCTTGTGTTGAGCTGAATCAATCTCTTGATGAATTAGAAACAAGCCCGAATTCTTATTGTACTCACCCAATGAGAGGGGAGTATTTTCGTAAGCAATGTAAATCAACAGGAGGGTACTTGAGCGCAGTTCATTAACGCGAGGAAATTAAAAAACGAGAATTAAAATGCTGAGGGAGAGAGGAAGAAATGTCAGAGATCGGAGATAACCTTAAGATTGGCAAAAAGAAATAATCAGCAAACATTTAAATTTTAGATCAATATAAACCAAGATTATTAGATAATGGAGACCACGCAGATTTAATTAAAAAGAAAGATCCGACTGAAAAAAAAATTAAATGTATAAATATAAAATTGGGCATCTGCTTAAAAAAGTGAGCTATAATCAAGGTAAACAACAGAGAAAAAGCTATTTTGTTTGACACAGTTAACTTAGCTGAATAAAAATGTAAATTCCTAAATCAGAACATTTTTTTCGGTACCAATTTACATTAGGGTATTGCTTTAAACAAACAACTGTTTGCTGTCGATATATGAGGAATTAAATAGACGTGCTCACAAAAGTAACAATGAGAATAAAACCTAAACGGAACAGACTTCCGAGAATCTCTTCAACTCAGTCATTTGACGGGCAAGTTCTTATACTCTCATAAGTTAAACATTCTAAAGGCGATAAAAACGAATCGTAATCTTTATTCGTTTCAAGATAAGGCATGAAAACTGTTCGACCCCGGGTTGAAGTTTTCCGCCCAAAATGATGTAAGAATGGGGCTGCAATGGGAGGTTTCTTTTGGAAAAAGCAGCTCAAAACTCTTACGTCTTTTTGGGCTGAATTAGGCTTCCAACGGGGGTAAAATGGTGTAAGATCGAGGGTGTAAAAGGCAAATAAGCCCCCCACTCTTACATCGTTTTGATCTGTCAAGAGGGAAAAATGATGTAAGAGTTCGGGTGTAATAGAGAAATTACCCCCGAACACTTACATCATTTTACCTCCTTGACAGACCAAAAAGATGTAAGAGTGGGGGGTTAATTTGCATTTTACCCCCTCACTCTTACACCATTTTACCCCCGTTGGAAGCCTAATGCAGCCCAAAAAGGCGTAAGGGTTTTGAGCTTTTTTTCCTAAAAAATCCTACCATTGCAGACCCACTCTTACATCATTTTGCCCCCTCTGAACAAACTACCCCATCACTCTTACACCATTCTCCCCCTTTGGCAGCTCATCTCTTACATCAATTTAGTCCCTCAATCTTACATTGTTTTAGCCCCCATACTTGGAGACTGCCAGTCTTTAACCCACAACCTCTGTACCCTCAGCTGGTTCTCCTGAACCTCCAGACCATCAATGCTTGTCCAACTACATATATGAATAATACTTGTTAGAATTGCCCGCTCTCAACAAATTACCCCCTCACTCTTACATCAATTTACTCCATCATTACAAATTACCCCCAAACTCTTAAACCTTTTACCCCCTTGGCAGCCCAACTCTTACCCCCACTGAACAAGTTACCCCTTCTTCTTACATCATTTTATCCCTTTTGGCAGCTCAAATCTTACATCATTTTACCCCATCAGAACAAATTACCCCCAAACTCTTAAACCTTTTAATCCCTTGGCAGCTCAACTCTTACCTTATTTTACCCCTATGATTAATCTACCCCCTCAATCTTACACCATTTTAACCCACTTGTAAGCCCAGCTCTTACCTCATTTTACCCCCTCTGAACAAATACCCCTCATTCTTACACCATTTTACGCCCCTTGGCAGCCCAGCTCTTACCTCATTTTACTCCTCTGAATAAAAACCCCCTCACTCATACACCATTTTACCCCCTTGGCAGTTCTACTCTTAATGCTTTTACTCCCTCTGAACAAATTACCCCCATTCATGCATCACTTTAACCCTTGGCAGCTCAACTCTTACCTCAATTTACCCCCTCTGAACAAACAGACCCCTTTCATATTTTTACCCCCTTGGCAGCTCAACACTTTGTTCATTTTTATCACTCCCCCCCTTGGCAGCCCAACTATTACATCATTTTACCCCCACTGAACAAATTACAAGACAATTTCAGTCAGGGAGGTAATTCCTCAAAAGTCCTCCCATTGCAGCCCATTGCACCATTGCAGCCCACTCTTACATGACAATATCAGTCAGGGGAGGTAACTCCTCAAAAGTACTCCCATTGTAGCCAAATGCAGCCCACACTTGCATGGCAATTCTAATCAGCTCAAATGCAGCTCAAATGCAGCTTAGTCAGGGGAAGTAATTTCTCAAAAGTCTTCCCATTGCAGCTCAATGCAGCCCACTCCTACATGGCAATTTTAGTCAGGGGTAATTCCTCAAAATTCCTCCCATTGCAGCCCATTGCAGCCCACTCTTAGATGACAATATCAGTCAGGGGAGGTAACTCCTCAAAAGTACTCCCATTGTAGCCAAATGCAGTCCACTTTTGCATGGCAATTCTAATCAGCTCAAATGCAGCTCAAATGCAGCTTAGTCAGGGGAAGTAATTTCTCAAAAGTCTTCCCATTGCAGCTCAATGCAGCCCACTCCTACATGGCAATTTTAGTCAGGGGTAATTCCTCAAAAGACCTCCCATTGCAGCCCATTGCAGCCCACTCTTACATGACAATATCAGTCAGGGGAGGTAACTCCTCAAAAGTACTCCCATTGTAGCCAAATGCAGCCCACACTTGCATGGCAATTCTAATCAGCTCAAATGCAGCTCAAATGCAGCTTAGTCAGGGGAAGTAATTTCTCAAAAGTCTTCCCATTGCAGCTCAATGCAGCCCACTCCTACATGTCAATTTTAGTCAGGGGTAATTCCTCAAAAGTCCTCCCATTGCAGCCCAATGCAGCCCACACTTGCATGGCAATTACAGTCAGGGGAAGTAATTCCTTAAAAGTCCTCCCATTGCAGCGCATTGCAGCCCACTCTTACATGGCAATTTTAGTCAGGGGTAATTCCTCAAAAGTCCTCCCTTTGCAGCCCAACTCTTACATCATTTTACCCCCTCTGAACAAAATACCCCCACACTCTTACATCAATTTACCCCCCCCCCCCTCCCCCGTAGACAAATTACCCCCCATTCTTACAACAAACTGGGAGGATTCTAGGGAGGACATTTGACCCGGGACGTAACATCAATGCTAAAAAGCACATCGTAAGGGCCGGACAATCTGTTTTTGTTAACAGGAATTTTGTCTGAGGCAATTTTCGGCTCAGATCGGTCACCGATACGTTTTCGAAACAAAAAACTATTCGGCCTAAAAAGAATCAATCGATTTAGTTTATTAGGCTCAACGAAAATTATGTTAAACGAACTTTTTCTGTTTTTTGCAAGCAATTTGTAAAGCGAACTCAGATAAAATGACGTAATAACTTTCTTGCTTTCAAAGTTTTCAGATCCTAAGAAGATAACCAGCCTGTCTCAACCTGGAATTTTGCTAGCTCTTTTTTGTCTGCAAATTGTCAGCATGTTCTCAGAAGCGACGGTTACTGAGTTCTGTACTTAGTTTATGCGTCTGCGCAAAAAGTGACAGAGGTCAGAGGTTTTACGTTTGGGTCTCAACAGTTTCAAATTCTGCTGCAAATTTCCGAAACTTCACAAATACATATATTTTTCAATAAATTATTGCTCACAAATCTGCAAAAACGCATACAATCAGTTCAATGTGAGGGAACTGATTTTTGTTTCCGGGCTATGGAGAAATATTTTTTGGCAGTCTGAACCGGCTATTAATGTCTGCATTTTTCTTGTGTTGATTTTAACTTTGATAGTAGTAGTGGCAGCTGCTGCGAGCTTGAAATTCGCTTGGTTGTCTCAGGGACTGGGGATGTCATATATTTCACTCAATTTTACTCTACTTTCTTCTAGTTTTTTATTATTTCTAATGGTGCTTCTAAAATATCTTTCCCGTTGCGATCTTTGAGGATTCGCTATGATACTATTGTTTGTTATGCTTACATGTGCGTGGTCCCAGTCTTTTTACAGGTATAATGCTAACTCAATATTTCTTTTTTTTTCAGAAGAAACTAAAATACTCCTTAACTAACTTAAATAAACTAACTTAAAATACTCCTAAGCAAATTTTTTCCCAGTAGATTGTTTACTTATCCAACTTATCATCTATTTATCCACTGTCTGAAGGAATAAATTTATAAAAAAAATAAGCGAAGGTCAATATACATGCGCTTTGTTATTTTTTCATAAATTTGTTTCCTTTATTATAAATATTGCGTAAAGCCTGACAGTTTTAGTTTTAAACGTTGATCTAATAAAACCGTTGAGTTATCAACCCGCAATTGAGTCTCAGAGCATTTCAGCGCAGAAACAGCACCTTTCAATAGTAAACACTTAATTCAGTTCCGCAATATTGCATCCACAGAATATTTTGAGTTCCTCTTGGTGCAATTTTTCTTCAATATGATTATCTTGAGGTCATAGAGTTCGCCAGGCTAAACTTATCCTGTAAGGTCTGAAAATTACTCATTTCCCGAAAAGAAGTCTGCTCAGAACGACGTCATACTTTTGTAGCTTATAACTTGTATGTACTATAATAAAATACACACTATTTATACTTAAGCTGGTTTGTAGGCAATTACCACAAAACCCATTTAGTCTAATGGTTGCTATTTGCTACGCCAATTAAATGTTAATAAAAGTACCCACGCAGAAGGTCGAATCGCACATAAAGCAAACCTTGTTGGTGGTAGTTAAGCTGAACATAACTTTATTCATGAAGTAAATTTTACCCGAAAATCGGACTTGCCGTTGTAAATTGTGACATGAAACATGTACTGACCATCCTAAAAACCGAATTTCTCTAGACTGATTCAGCCCTGATTTGCTCTGCCACCAACCTCCCGGCCAAACTTTTGCAATTCGTCCTCGTTTGAAGACATCAATCAGTAAGTGAATAATTTGACAAAACACATTTTCTTCTAGGTATGAAGTTTCGTTGATTTCGTAGGAAGACTATATATTGTTCCGTACTTTCCATATTTGATTTTTTAAGTACGATCATCCTACTATGAAACCAAAGTAATGCAATATATGCTTTTTAGGAATTGCAGGAAATTATATTTAATTGTGTTATGGTTACCAGAAACCATACCTCTTCCTTTACATTCATTAACGTTTTTTTTTTAACTTATGAGGTCCCTCGCTCTAATTTTGTTTTCCGCTTAAAGACCCCAAAATGCTTTGCTTTTGTAGAGATATTTGCTCAATAAAAAACAATTTCATATATGGGACTAAAGTTGAGGAGTATAATGGAGCCAGGTTATGTCTACAATTGCTTATTTGTCAAACATGAAAAAATATTTTTATTAGATGATATCGAAAGCACGTTCTCAACTGGTATTCTCACATTTACCATGCAATTCAAGTTAGAAAAAGTGATACCACCAAATATAACCTAGTTCGCAAATCATTTGAAATCAGCCTGCATTGTTTCTGAAACTCTGAAATTTTCTGATTGCTTCGAGTTGTTGCTTTAGAGCTAAAAAAGTTAAAATTTTGGGTAAAAGCAAAGAAACTGAACAACATAATTCAATGAAATAAGGTTACTGTTAAGAGGTACTCCTAGTTAATTCAAGGTGATTATCAGGTTACGTCTACCGTTAAAGTTCTTCAGTAGGAAAACGACAAAAAAATCACTGTTCTATTGAAACTGAGTTTCATCCGAGATTCGAAAAAGAATGAGAAAAATGGAGTGTTCCGTACAAGCAGACAATATAAAAACAATCAGTGTTAGCCATAAGTAAAGAAGCTTCTTAAGCACAATGTCAAACATCGTTGTACGGTAAGCAATGAATGCAATTAGTCTACACCATAACCGGAAATATACAAAAAAAAACGTTTGTGTAACGCGAAAACCGAAAAACTATAGCATTTGAGTAAGGATGCGTTTACCCCATTTCCTTCAACAGCAATCTTTTTGATGAATAAAAATATACAGTAATTATACGAAAATAACTACCTAAAATCAAATCTGCAGGGTTTAAGGACAATGGGCCATTAACTAATTTAGTGAAACATTTTTATAGGAGGCAACAAAATCCAAACTTATACTCAAATTTGTTCAGTAGGATAAATAACAACATTTTTGAGTTTTCTACCAAGTTTTAGATTAAAATTTTCTATCGGATTGAGTCAAATAAACTAGAACAGCAATCGATCAACCACTAGTAAAATTTCCTCTCTAGAGATGTCCTGTTCGACCTCATATTGCGTTTTTTCTACTGGCTCTGGTTCCGACGTACCCAATACATTAGCTGACTGGGACTCCTTTCCAGTTGTATTTCCCGTCAATGCAAATGATGAAGTGGCATACTAAGGGCTATAAGGTTCTTTTTTTAAAAAATTTCAGGGGATGCGATGGTCGCGTTCAAGTCTGCGGTTGCATTCTGGACCAATTCCATTCTGGAAGATTTGGATAGGAGGGGGGGGGGGTATCTGTCCATTAACAGTTGGGTGCTAATATTCTGATGTTTTAACTTTTTGCATGATTTGCCGGACTGTTTCGAAATTGGGCGAACTTGTGCTTAGGACTCTTTTAGGGCGTGTGGTCAAAAATTGCCGTCCTCTGAGGCTTTTGTGTCTTTAAGGGCTGGTGGCTTTTGCTAATTGATGCACCCAGATCCGATACTGAGGCTATTTATTTGAAATTGGGCTGTCATCTAAGAAGCCTGAAAAGATTTCAGAATGGAAACTTTGGCTTGCAGTGCTCTCCAGATATTCGAAGTTTCGCTTTCAGCTTGCGTTGGCGTGTCGGGTTTTCAGACTGTTTTTGCCTCTTGAGCAAAAATTGTGAACCAATGTCTGAATGTTGTTTTCAACCAAATTGAATGCTCGATGATCACTTACTGAAATTAACCTAAATTTAAAGATTTTAGACCTGCAGTCCTCGAAGCCACTATTTTGAGATTGTTAAGTTAAGGCTCGTATTTAGGGCTCTTCTGGATTGTTTTTTCAAATATAGCCGTGACTTAATGCACCAGTGTAAGTACGAGTTGGTTGGATTTGGTACTTAATGAATACTGATCCGATGCCGAGGTCTCTTGTTTTGAGATTGGGCTCTCTACAGAGATTCGTTTCGCCATTTCTAGCATGGGAACTCTAATTTTCAAGACTCTTCAGTTTTGACTTTTCAGTTTTGACCTGATTCGGCACGGTTGAATTTTTGGTCGGCTTTTGCTTCTCGAGTATAATTTCATCGTATGTGCGTTTTCTCGAATATGTCGAAATTGTCTCTAACTTCTCCTCCGTTGAGTTCTTAGCATTTTTGTCGAATCTACCTTCAGCCTAAATAATAAAATCTGTTGCTCGTTTTAAGTACCTCAGTCTATTTTATTTAATTCTAACATACAGCACTTCGGTTTGGTTATTGATGCAAAGTCGCGTATCTGTAACGCTGCGGAAATCTATAATTCTGATCTGTCGGGCAAATTCATTTCGTCAAATTGTGACTCGATCAGCGAGTTGACTGCTGAATTATCTGCATTTCTTTTGTTGCCTGTCGATCTCCGTTAGTTCTGCATCTTCCTAGGTCCTGGGAAAAATAATTTGTTTGAATTTAATGTCCAGAATTTTGAAGTTTTGCCATATCCGTCGACTTGTTGCCTGTCGAGTTTGTAATATTACGAAGATTGCGAATACTGTGTGCTCTCAAAAGATAAAACTGTGTAGAACCAGAGTGTTCCTTGGTTTAGGTCCGTTGATTTCATGATCATCGTGGCTCCATTGGTATCTTTGAAATGTAACGCCGTTTGCCCTCTTTTCTGCACCACAGCGTTAATATACGCTTGAAAGAAGCAAATTTCAAGCGAGAAAGCGAGGAAAATATATTGCATGGGCGACTTGAAATTACAATTGACCAGTACTGATTTACACTTGGAGTTCGGTACGGGCAATCACATCTGACAATAAAAATACATTGTTTTTGCCGTCTCATAATCCAACCCGGGTCGAGGTTTAGCGGTGAATTTTCGTAAGAAATGCGGTGAAATGCGGTGAAAAAAAATAATTTTTACCGCGTATTTCTTACATCTTTTTGCGGTGAATGCGATGAATCGCGGTGAATTATTTATTTTCACCGCGTTCTCAGTATTCTTACAAAAAAGAAGCTTCCCCAGACGGGTTCGAACCTTTGACCTCCTGCTTGCCTGCCACTGCTCAGTCCACTGCGCCAACTTTCACGTACATCTTTGCAATTTCTTGTGAATTTAAATCAGATTGAGTAACTTTTGGAAATCATATGCGGTGAATTTTTGTAAGAAATGCGGTGAATTTCGCGTTGAATTTTTGTAAGAAATGCGGTGAAATGTGGTGAATTATTTTTTTTTCACCGCATTCACCGCAATCACCGCATTTCTTACGAAAATTCACCGCATTCACCGCATTTCTTACGAAAATTCACCAAAAAACCTCGACCCGGGAAGACGTGAATGTGACTATAAGACCAATTCATATTAATGAACTTAGCCATGCTTTGTTTTGAGCAGAGTTGCTGATCTTGTTTTCCAAAAATCTTCAATATAGCTGGGAGTCATAAAAAACACTGGGGGGGGGGGGGGAACAGAATAGATCCGACCTTTTTTAGCCTCCTAAATTGACTAAATTTTTGATTGGTTAATAGCACTTAGCACGTTTCCAAAAAATACCTACAGTCCAAAAAATGGTTGTATTTACTTGAAGCTTATGGGTGCTTCTGACTGCAAGATAGTCGGGTATCTTTTTTTTGAAATTAGTGTATTTTCTCCCATGAGTTGGAAATGGTGTTTCCTAACCAATCGCTGGTTCGTTTCCCAAAGCGAATTATGGGCAGTTTTATTCAAACATTGCCATCTTTAGTGCTTTGAGACTGCAATTTTCGAGCCATTTTGAGAAACTTCTTCCAGATGTTCTGTTCTAGATGTTCGGTTTATAATAAATAATCGTCTACGACCGTCTAAAGATTTCTGAGGGTAATTAAAAATCTATATGTACCTATATGTACCCGTACAATCTCATCTGACAACGATGAAATTACATTGTTTTGCCGTCTCAGGGTCAAATTAATGTGACTATTCGACTAATTCATATCCATAAATTTCACCAATGCTTTGTTTTGAGTAGAGTCGCTCATCGGGTTCCCCAAAAATATTCCGTATAGATTCAACATTGGTCTTATGATACTTTTTTGCGTATAACTTTGTTCAGCACCGAATCTAAAACCAGCTCGATATTCTTGTCTTCTTTGTCGTAAATAATAAAACTGAAAAAAAATTTGACGATTGTCTGGTGTATTTTCTACTTGTAATCAGTTTTGAATTCTCAATTAAACATTTTTGGTAACTGGTTGCGCTAGTTCGGGGCACTGTCTTAATTAGGAGATAGCGCTGAACACGTTTGTTCGCCCGGGATATCTCTAGAGTCTTCAATGACTCAAATTTTTATCACTTTGTTTCGTTTGGAAAACTCCTTGTTCCGAATAATTTAGGCGCACTAACTAAAACTTTCTTTTTTTTTCAATTTTTCCTTTCCGTTTCATTTCACTTTTTGACGTGTAGATACTCTTCAGGTTGATTTTTTTCAAAATTATTGAGGGGCTTGCCAAATTAGCAAGTATATCAGTCTGTTTTTTTAATTCTAATATACAGCATTTCGGTTTGGTTAACGACGCAAAGTCGCCTATGTGTAACTCTGCGGAAATCTATAATTCTGATCTGTCGGACAAATTAATTCGTTCAATTGTGACTCGATCAGTGAGTTGACTGCTGAAATATCTGCCTTTTATTCGAGCATTTAACTGGTCCCCTCTAAAGATTTTTTCATTTGAAAGTTACCATTTTCACAACTCCTGCAAATTGATTTTATAAGTTGCATTTCCTCCAAGAGGGTTCAATTGATGTACAATGGGCCTGATGATCTTCACATAAAATACATCCCAATTTGAGGCAAATATTTGGTGATGATTTTGTTTGAATAAATTTTTATTTCCAAATTGTTTAGTTTTACCCCTGACCGGTTGATCAATTTTTGAATGCCGATCATAATTTTGTACTCAATGACTGTGAATAGATAAAGTCGCTGGTGCAATTTCTCTAATGTTTTTTTCAGGCTGATTATTTGATCAGTTTTAGTTTTGAGCTTATTATTTTTGATGAGTTTGAAGAGCCTAGAAATAGATTTAAAAAAGTATAGAGCAGGCATAGAAAATTCTCAAAACTGCCTTCGAATGACTAATCTAAACTGAGATAAAGAGAAACAATAGATTAATTAAAGCGTTGAATTGGGGGGACTAATTGATTGAAGTTATGGTTCAAACCATTTTCGATAAAATTTTTTTCGTGCAAAGAATTTTGATAAAAGTATACAAAAAAATGCGGTCAACTGATGCGACCTCCTGCAAAGTAAAATAATGCATATATCTATTGTTGGCAGAACTTATAATGCCATTCAAAAACTTCGCAAATTTTCCAGTGTAACAAACCTCGATATTTTTTCGGGCTTCCCAAATTAGTTTAATATCGAATTCTCACTCAGAATTCAGTGTTCTTTTTTTCAGTGCTAGAAAGGCAGTTTGGTATGAGAGTGGGCCAGATGACGTCAATACACGCAGTTTGACTCAGTTTGCAGTTGACATTTTTGAAAACACTCATAGTGAGAGAAGATGCGGACTTCAATGTACAAGAAAGGAATATTGCAAATCGTACAATCATCATGAGAGTGGGGCTGTTTGCGAGCTTATCATGACTGATCACCGCCTTCTGGGAACAACGAGCAGTTTGTTAATTTTATTGCAATAAAGTTTGATTTATTGAGGTATCGTAATCGACACTGAAAGAAATTTTATATAAAAATTTAACTTTTTTTAGTAATTAGTCCAGAATTTTTTAAAGTAAGTTCATTTCATTTGTTTTTCTCACAGTTAATTAAAAAATTTGATGAAATTTAAAAAAAGATGAAATTTAGAAACATTTCACTCCATTAGGTCAAACATTCTGCACTAGATTTTCTTAGATAGATAGTAAAATAACTCATAGTCAGAGAATGTGACTTTTTGTTCATCTTGAAAGTATAACACAGGTTTTTTGCTATAATGATAAAGTTTGTTAATTTCAAGTTTAGATCTTAAAATATGATTATTGATTCTTAATCATGGATGAAAATGACAAAAAATTTAGATTAAGAAATAGTAAAAAAGTCGCATTGTCTTAAAAGATTACTTTGAATTGTTGTTCCGACTCCACTTTTTTGGGGGTGGGGGGTAGGAGCTATATACTCCTGGGTTTTTCATTCAGTCAATTATGCCCGATCCATATATTCATCGTAGAAAAATGTGAGTGGTATTGTTATAAAGCTCGCCCAAGGTAGAATTCGAAATAAAAGTAAAAATGATTTTTTGATTTTCATTTTCTTTCGAAGAGTTATCGAGGCTTAGAGTTTTGTGTGAACTTGTGATTTTAAAAAATAGAATTAAATTTAAAAAATTGTTTTGTTTTACCATATCTCTGATATTAAAAAATAGAAATAATTAAACTAATTAGAACGAAATAAACAAATATAAAAAATAAAAAAACTTAAAGTTCTCTCCAAAATAAAAGTAATTATAAAAATCTCTTTGCTTCATTAAGGAAAGATTACTTGAAAATATTTTTTTCGCTTATTGAGCAACGATCTTCCAGCATTTAAAATTGAACCTCTCTGTACCCTAAGAATCACACAACATGACAGGTCAAAACAATAACGCTCGATATAAGAAATAGGTTTTTAACTGATTCTTTTGTTGTACAAGCCATTCCAATTCATAATAGTCTGCCTACTAATATTAGACTGAGAACAAAATCGACAGCTTCTTTAAAAAAAGAAATGAAAAAAAAATTGGAAAGAAATTTTGAAGGAACCAAAAGTAACTGATATGAAAGGTGACAATGAGAGAATTATATTTTTATTTTTATTTTGAATCTTCATGATGTACATATAAAATTGTGAGATCATTTTCTGCAAGCATTTCAGGCCATTTTTTTACTAATGTAATGTCAAAATGTTAGTTAAGCTTTTAAAAGATTTTATAATTTTACATATTGTTAAATTGTTAACTTTACTTTGCCTATTTTACCAATTTCATTTTTTTTCTTATGTGTATCAGAGGAAATAAACAAGGTTCTTTTTTAAAGAAAAAAACTACACAAGTTTTGGTGAAAAATTCCATAAAAACCCAGAATGAATTAACATCTGGGGTCAAAATTAAAAAAACACTTTTCTTCAACTTAAGGTCAACCTTTTGAAGAACTTGGTAAAGAAATTGTTTTTTTTTTGGATGTCGGGTAATACAAAAGATTGAGGCTGGCCTGTTTCTTATTTGTTTCAATGAGATCCGTTTTCAGAGTGCCTCGAAAAAGATTTTGGACCCAAACTTGCGAAGAGGTCAATTTAAAAATTTATTTGTTCAGATAACTTTGAGTTGTTTTTCCAACCCCACTTGCTGGGGGGTAAGAAATACATACTCAAAAAAATTTTTTTCAATCAATTGTGGTCGATCATTTTTTTCATTGTAGAGAGATGTGAGTGGTGTCATCATAAAGCTCGGCCAGGGTAGAATTCGAAATAAAAAGATTTTTTCAAAATTTGTTTTTTCCGAAGACTTATTGAGGTTTAGAGCTATGTGTGAAAATGTGACATAAAAAAACTAAAAAAAAACAAATTAGTTCTACTTTGAAATATCCGTTATACTACATAATGGAACTAATTTAACAAAATAGAATTAAATAAACAAAAATAGAAAAGGGTAAATTTGAGGTGCGCTTTAGAATAAAAGTTTTCATAAAAAAGTCCTTGCTTAAAAAAACTACACAAATTTTGAAAAAAATCTTTAAAAAGCCAACATGAAATGACTTCTGCGTAATCGGATACTCTAAGTGAAGGCTGCCGAGCAAAAATGCATTGTCTTAAGAAAATTTTGAGTCAAAAAAACTTTTGTTTGACTTTAGGTCAATCTTTTGAAGAACTCGGTAAATGTATTGTTTTTTGAGTTCGCGTAATAAAAAAATGAGGTCCGCCAAATTCTCATTTGTTTCAATGAGATATGTTTTCAGAGTGCGTCAAAAAATATATTGCATCAAAATTTGCGGTCAATTTAAACATTTTAAACAATTTAAACATTTTAAAATTTTAAAATGAGGTCCGCCAAATTCTCATTTGTTTCAATGAGATATGTTTTCAGAGTGCGTCAAAAAATATATTGCATCAAAATTTGCGGTCAATTTAAACATTTTTTTTGTTGAAAAGACTTTGAATTGTTGTTCCCAACCCACTCGACGGGTAGTAGGAAATATATACTAAAATGTTTTTTTATGTCAGTGTTTGCCGATCAATTTGTTCATTGCAGAGAAATGTGCGCGGTATCATTATAAAGCTCGTCCGGGGAAGAATTCGAAACACAAAAGATTTTTTCGAAATTCGTTTTTTTCAGTCACTTATCAAGGTTTTGTGTGAACTTGTGATGTTAAAAAATGGAACACAAAAAATTAGTTCTATTTTTTAATATCAGTGATATCACTAAATAGAACTGATTAAACAAAATAGATTTAAATAAACAAAAATAAAAAAAGGGTAAACATAATAAGCTCCCTAAAATAGAAGTAATCATGAAAAACACTTTGCTTATAAAAAAACAACACAAGGTTGGGAAAACATTCAATAAAAAGCCAGCATGAATTGACTTCTGCGTAAAATTAAACTCTGTGTGAAGGCAACCCAGCAAAGACGCTTTGTCTTGAAAAAAAAATTAGTTCAAAATTTAAAAAAACTATTGGTCAATTTTAGGTCAATTTTACTTAGAACCCGGCAATGTGAGTGGTTTCTTTAATAAGCTACTCCAGGGTAAAATTTGAAAAATGAAAAAAAAAGATTATTTTGCACTTCGTTTTTTTTTAAAGAACTATCGAGGTTTAGAGTTTTATGTGAATTTGTGATATTAAAAAAGAGAACATAATAATCAAATTAATTCTATTTTGTAATATCTGTGATATTACAAATTAGAACCTTTTTAAAAAAATAAAACTAAAAATACAAAGAAAAATTGTAAAAAATGCTCCCCAAAATAAAAGTAATTATAAAGAACTACTTGGCTATATAAAAAAAAGTTACAAAAGTTTTGGAAAATATACAACCAAAGACCAGCAAGAAATTACTTCTGCGATATACGGAAACACTGAGTGAAGGCAGCCAAGCAGAGACGCATTGTCTTGAGAAAAAATTTTGTTCAAAATGAAAAAAATTATTTTTTGGTCACTTTTAGGTCAATGTTTTGAATAACTCGGTAATTGTGTTTGAGGTCGGGTAATATAAAGGATTGAAGTCTGCCAAGCTCTCATGTGTTTCAATTAGATACGTGTTAAGAAGGCTTTAAAACAAGATTTTGAACGGAAAAATAGGAGCAGGCCAAATTCGAGACTTTTTTATTCAGATAACCCTGATTTGTTGTTCCCACGCCACTTGTCGGAGGGTAGGAACTATATACTCAAAAAGTTTTTTATGTTCAGTCAACTTTTGCCGATCGATATATTCATCGATATATTCATCGTGGAATTCGCCAAAAACCAAGATTTTCAAAATTCGTTGCTTTTTCGAAGAGTTATTGAGGTTTGAATTTTTTTGTGAACTTATGACATTTGGCATGATTTTGTTAATTTTTAGGGGAATTTTTGTTCAAATTATGATTTTTTCTTTTAAGAAATTTCCTGCTCTTAATAAAAGAAAGTCATTAAATGGGCTAGTAATGGTCTCATAGATATTTTACTATTGGAAAAGTCTAATTCTAACTGACAGCTGTTTCTTAAAATCTTCTTAATTTTTGTTTTTTGTTTCAATTCACTTCGAGACTTTTTACTTTTCGTATCAAGGTTCCATTCAAGACAATCCTCCTCTAAAGTCAAATCATGTCCCATGAACGGATATTTTGTTTTGAAGGAATTTCTGTAAGGAAAGCTTTTTATGGCTTTGACTCTGAATTTTTGCAATTTTGAATAAAAATTTGATTTTCTTTTTGAGTTTTTAAAATTTTATGTAGTCCTGTGGCAAACTCGTTGAATAAAGTTGAAATAGGCTCCTTTATGAGCATCAAAAAACAATCTAATGCTTTGAGTGGGCAGCTAATAGCTGTTAAGACTTCAAAAACAATTTTTCGAAACATTTTTTCAACATTAACCAAACTTAAACTTATTTCTGTGTACTTGTAAGTCACTCTCAATAATGACTAAAGCAATTTTCTTTTGCTGCAACCAAAATTAAATTGGTTAGAAGTTTTATCTTCTAAAAGATGGTCTTATGACTTTGATGCCACGAGTTTTGAAAATTTTTTCTAGAAATTTTTGGATATTTTTTCTGATATTTTTGGTTCCTTTTGAAATTTTATCTTTTGCCTCTAATACTGCCGGCTCTCATTTGCTAAAAGAAGTCGTTCAATTGATCATAGATAAAAAATTCAGAGAAAAACATATGGTTTTAATTTCTTCTCGCACATTATTTCTAATGAATTTTTTTGCCTGTATTCGTTGTCGTTTTCACAGTCATAAGACTTACTGTGATAATTTTTTGACAAAACAGGAATGACAGATGTCGCTGCAATCCCAACGAGGCGGAATTTAGCCTGTTTTTGAGATTTGTTGAAAGCTATTGATTTGAATGGCTGTCAGACCACAAAATTTTTTCAATTTTGCGTGGTTTTAATACATCTGTTCGTACTTGTTTTTTAAGTGTCATTTTGTTACGAAAGATATTGATTATTTTTCTTTAGTCACTTTTTGATGTTCCTATTGTTTTCAAAAATATTTGGAAAATAGAATATTTTTTGCTGATTAGCTCATTTTTAATGGCTGCGACACCTTTTACTCTGACTTTTTTTATTTGATGTTTTTGCCTCTTTCTGTTCTTTATGTAGAGCTAAAGTTTCCTCTAAAGACTGAGTGTTCTCATGAGTTTCTAATTCATGATTGAATTATCATTGAATTATATTCAACATAGCTGAAGATCTTAAAATTTCTGATAGTTGTTTTCAAAATTTTCAAAAAAAAACTTTTCAATTTTTTTGTTCTTTTCGTTAATTTGCAACGTGAGAGTTTCATCCCATTCGCTTTCTTGTTATTCAAATTTTAATGTGTTTACTGATATTGCTTCATAAGAGTTCTTTTGTTTGTTGGACAATATGAGTTTTCTTAAATTATTTGCGAGTGGTCAAAATTTGTGTTGTTTTCGTCTTCTTTTTACAAATTCGCGTAAAAACATAATCCAATGATTTTCAAATGAGGCTCAGGTGAACATATTTAACTTCCAACACGTTTCTTATTGAATTAATAAAAATAACAACTGAAAAAAAACATAATTTTCAGATAATAGCTAATGATTTTATTCATCAAAATAATTTGTCTTTTTGCATATTACTTGTTTCTTATTAGATATATTCTACAAAATTAGTTCGTTTTCATGTCTTAGATTAACTAAAGACAGGCCCTTTTGGTTTGTTAATGATGTTTGAGTAGAGTTATGAAGAGTTTTTTTGTTTAAAGTTGCTGGTTTTCAAGACGTTTGAAGTTAATTGGTTTATGAAAAGGTTGATTTTTTTTGCGTTTCGCCTTATTATTTCTTCTTTTTGTCGTCATGTTACCTAGTCTCAATTAAAAAAGTGCCATCTGCTTTGTAATTAAGAAAAAATAATTTTTTGTAGTGAAGGTTTTGTCTGATTGTAATTTGACGTTGTAACTACGTGCTTTTAAATTTGAATGTTGAGTTTTTGCCGTTAAAGTTGTATTCCGTTTTTGCTTGTTTGATGTTCGTTTTTCCTCCTCATAGTCTTGATAATGGTAGATCTCATTAGTGCTCTAATGAGGCATGGCATTATGTAATTCAATTAGTAGTTTGGGTGTGTCATGATTTCTTTAAACTCAAACATCTATTTTAGAATCTTTCTTCATTTGGTTGACAATTAAGTCAAAAATATAGATGAGCTCGGGTCGGAACACCATGTGCAAACGCTCATAAAAACGAAAAATGTTTGAGAGAAATTGTTTTTGGTGACGAAAATGAAACTATTTATTGAATATTTGTTATTTTGTCAACCATAGATTGATATGTTGCAAGATCTAGGTCCGACAGTTTACTTGGAAATCTCTGAAAAGAATGCATATCTTATAAGGCTCATAGTCGAAGAAAGTTAAACCAAAAAGTTTGCTAAAAAATGAATCTTAAAAAGCGTCACAAAATTTTGAATGACAGTAAGACAGCCATTCTCAGTTCAATATGTTTTGTAAATTTGCAACGAAGTTTTGAAAAATTAAATTTTTTGAATTTTATTATTTTTCTGATCGTTAAAGAAACCTTGCGGATTGATCCAAAAAGATAGATCAAAGATTTTCCCGCTTCACTATCGCATGATTGCGTTTTCAGGCGTCACAGATTTTTCATTTGGTTGGAGACACTATTCCAAGCGTTCCTTTGTGCGCGGTTGCGTGGAGGAGGATGCGAGGGAGTGTGTTCGAATCTGGGTCAGGACTGAATTGACAACTAATGTCTCTGTAACATGCGAATGGTCATTGGCTGATGGTGAAGGAACCGCTTTTTTGGCCAATCAGGAACGAGTTCATTTTAAAATCAGAAAATTTGCTCAACATCGGAATTTTAAAGTTTACAAACAAAAAAGTTTTTTCGGCTGTAAAAATGTGTTTTTTTTACATGATTATTAATGAATGTTTTACCCGCGAAAACTTTTAGAACCCGAATCATGACATTCTTGCATACTGAATTTTAGTAATTGAAATGATATCCAGCTTAAAAAAGGGCTTAAAATGACACAACAAACAATCTTATTGATTTAAAAAGAGCTCATTTTGCAGCAATTTACCGCTTCGAACGCGCAGCATCAAAACCAGTTTGGAAATCCAATTCCAGCAGAAACAGTGGTTTACAACTTGGAGAGAGAAGATCGCCAGTTTCAAGTGCCCGACGCAAATGTCCCAGGAGTTCATTATGATTTCACACTCAAGTAAGCTTTCACGATTCGAGTTGTCAAAGCTAAAAATTTCTAAAAAATTGTTCCACCCAATATTTTCTGCTCGACTGAAAAACAGAGTTATGAAAATTAGGTCAGAGCCAGTGACAAAAAATGGGTTGACCCTCACACTGAGAATTTGCTTGGAATTTTTCGATCAAAGTTTCCTCAATTCGGGCGTAATATTAAACAGCCATTTATCTAGCAAGCGTGATGGAAAAATTTGAACCGGAAAAATACTACATTTCCCAGCAGTCATTGTTCATGGAGCGGTATTTCATCGCCAATAAAACTAAAGAGTCACTTTTGCTAACAATGATGGGATGGGCGTGTATGTGTGTGTGTGTGTGGGGGGGGGGGGGGGGGGGGGGGACAAACATATAGTGATCAACACCTTTTCTTTTCAATCGCGCCAGCAACTTCTTATTCAAAATAGTTTTAGGATCTATTTTGTTTCAAAATTTCCGTGTTTTTGTGCCCCCAATACAGTTTTTGTGTTCTTATGTAGCACTGTAGCTCGTAATTATGATAAAAATGGCGCGGGTTATGAGACATTTTAGACTGGATTTTTTTTTACTTTCTAGGCAATTTTTCGGCGGCAATCTGGCTCAGTTTCAACTGGACACAAGCGAATCAACCTATCCTAGTGAAATCCACGAATTGTCTCACCTGCGGGTTGCCACAGAACACACGGTGGATATTCATTGGGTGTTTCAAGGAACAGCTGAAGTGAGTCGAAATTCTCAGCAGTTTTTTCCTATTGGTTTTTTAAATGAAACCCATAAATCAACTAGCATTTTTAGTTAAAAAGGTTTTAAAAGGAACAAGGAGGCTCGGTAATGTGCGTTCGCACATTAGGTTCCGACCCAGCTCATCTACATTTTTCACTGAATTGACTAACAAATGAGGAAGAGATAAAAAAAAATTAACATATCAACATATGGTACAAAAAACTAATAAAAGAATAAAACAATCTACTCTAGAGGACCTATGAGACCTGTGGCTACCATTATATGACTACCAGAAAAGCAATAAAAATCAAATAGTTACGAATATTAATTATGACCAAAACTTCTTGTCCATTTTTTGATAACCACTAATAACCAAATCAAAATGGCATCAGATAAAAATGAAACTCAGAAGATTAACCGGTACTTTTTGGAGCCAAATATGGTACTTTTCCTCAATGCGACTGGGCAACAAGTCGACTAGAAAGGAGCAAAAGCGGTAAAACTTGATTAAAACATTGCTTTTTTAAAAAAAGAATTAAAGTCGAACTGATTAGAAACATTGCGTATCAAATGAAGTCATTGAGAGAGTCTTTTATGCCTCAATAGAGAGCAACTGAGGCCTTTCATTATCCAGGATATATCGTACGACTACAAAAAGAACGACAAATGCTGGCAAAAACGAAAAAAAATGCACGAAAATTTATGCACGAAAACGATGTCCCCCCAATCGATTAAAAATTAAGCTGATCACTGAAAACAATAAAAATCTTAGTTTGCAATTTTTGGAGGTGACAAAATTTATAAGTAAAATGACGCTCATTATTGTGATACTATGAAAAGCAAACAAAAACCTACAAAAAAGGGGCAAATTTGCAAAAATCACCAAAATTGGTTTTATGAAAACTGGTTGTTCCAAGAAGACAGACAATTTGAGAAAAATAAGACCGTTATGAAGACCAAATTGTATTTCAAAAGATAAATGATGTTCATTGTATATAGAGATGCTTAGCTACAATTTAACAGAAATAAAAACGACAGATCTCAAAAATCTATCTCTTTTTTTATTAAAAACAAATATTTTCAAAATGCATAGCCAACAAAAGCTTTTGACTAAAAGAGCAGACATTTTGTCTGGCAACTACTTGGAAAACTAATTGCGACTGTTATGAATGAGATTAAACCATAAGGCTAAAAAATAACACTAAATACAAGCTGAACTAATAAGTTTCACATATAAATTTACGAAACCACAGTTTTGAAGCCATTAAATTTAACCGCGATTAACCATAAGATATTAACCTTGAGACAGTAATATCTTCAACTGCGTCTCTTTTGATCATCGTAACATCTTTTTGTTTAACGACTATCACAAAATGACAAAAAAATAACCAAAATAACTGAAAACTACCTAAACTTCAAAAAATACTTCTGAAACATAATGTCTAAGCCCTGAAGACCAGATTTAAAAAATTTAAACAACAGGAAAAATTTTGTTTGATTCAACAAAACATTAAAAGGAGCTTTAAAAAATGAGGTTAATTTACGAAAATGATACAACCTTGTAAAATACGAAAAAAATCCAAACCAGAACACAAAGGGAAAAGTTGAAGAATACTATTACTTTTTTTTAGAAATTTAGTTCGAAAGTCAAAACAGCCCTTAGTTGTTTACCGATATCAGTTATTTAAGTTCACTTGTTTATCTAGAGTTGGCCACTGAGACCTTTAATTACACAATATTTGGCATATGACAACAAAAATTAACAACAAATAAACGGCAAAAATAAAAATCTCTACTATTTTCTGCAAGAGAACGGTGTCGCAGCGCTTCAAACCATATGTTATGAAAACAAAATTATAATCGGTTTCAAATGTTGTATAGTTTTTTAGTTACATTGTTAAATAATGTGACAGTTTACAAAAGAAACAAGAACAACAGCAAAATTCGGTAATTATGCACAAAAATCAGAAAATTTTGTTTGAAATCTCGTTGTAACAAAAGCAAGAGAACCTTCTGTTAAAACGATCGGCCACACATTTAGTTTTTATTCTATAGGGAGGAAAAGTTGACCTGTATTTACTGAGAATAAGCGAATGGTTGACTAATACCAGAAGAAATAATAATATGTTGAATGTTGAATAATTCCAGAAGACTTCCATACGGCGCCTGAATGCAACTAGCACTCATTTTGCAATTAGGGAGTCTGTGTTAAGGTTTCTAGATCACTAAGTTTGGCAATCTTTAACAAAGTTGACCAAAAAAGCATATTTTAAGCCATTTTTGATAAAAAAAATTGGAATTTTGAAATTTTCATCAAAAATTTTAGCCAAAAAACTTCAATCAAACAATTAACCGACGCTCTTCTATCTTAACGGTAACAACAACACTCTACCGTTAAAAACTTTTTATTGTTTTGAAATACATTTGCGAAATTGTGCCAAATTTTAGCAAAAATTACTGAAAATGTGAACAGAAATGTTCACAATACTTTAAACTTCGATAACTCCCTGTAAAACAAGAAAATCGAAAAAAAATTAATTTTGTATTCTAAGCTGGACGGGTTTTTTAATGATACCACTCACATTTCTCTACGATGAATATATCGGTCGGCCAAAATTGACTGAACAAAAAAAACCCAGTTCCTCCCTCCCCACTAAAGTGGGGGTCGGAACAAAAATATCAAATTTAGAATACTGGCATTCGAACTTTTACTCTTAAAAGCTTTGAAACATGATATCCAATATTTTCCATCAATAAACATCAAAAGCATTATATTTTTGATTCGACCCATCTTCCTTGCATGGGAAAAATTTCTTTATTTTCTAAAAAAGTCAAATTTGCATAGGCAACGTGCTCATATTTGATTGACAAAAGTTTTAATTGAAGCTCTAAGCTCAAATGGCTAGAGTTTGATCATAAACAGTTTTCATTTCTAACTTTAATTTTGGAAAAGACCAGCTGTAATCATCCCTTTTAAATATCATTTACAAGTGTTTTCTTAAAACGATCGGATTTTAAAAAAAATATGGAATAAATATAACTAATCTCAAAACTTGAGCCATTATTCTGGCAGAGCGTTAAGTGCTCAAGAAAAATTAAGTCTTTGCTGGCAACCTTTACAAAAAGACGTTCAGAAAGCAAAGAGTGATTAACAAATATATTTGTGGTACAAATTGTGTATCATCTAAACAGACTCAATTAAATGTGAACAGTAATTCCGAAAAATAAATTTAAAGTTAGCATCTATTTCAATGAAAAGAATAATTTTGCTACAAACACCTGTAAAAAAGCCAAAAAACTCCTAAATGTTGAGGGCATGCAGCAGTTTTAAAATAATTGAATGATTTCAAAAATAATCTTCTCATGAGTACTGGTCGGACTGAATTTGAAATCTACTAATACCTATCAGAAAATTTACCTGCACAAGATTACATTAGTTACATTTCTCAAACGTTTTTTTTAATTGAAAAGCGACATACCAAAGAAAGACATACCAGATAATTTTAAACTACCGCTATTTACAATTATGCTTGCCTTCTAAAATTAAAGTTACTTTTACCTAGACCATTTTAGAGTGAAGTGAACACAGAAGGTGTTGATCAAATCTTTTTTAAATTAGGATTTTGTCAATGATCAAAAGATGTTCAGCGTGATCAGGTTGCGCGCTTCAAATGATATTCCTATCTTCGTAAATTTTTTCACATAGAGATTTCCAAAAAATAACAAGGGTCATATAAACAAATCTTTGAGACTCCATTCCTGTTGACAACAGATTAAAATGTGGTCGAATCGTCGTAAAAATTATTAAATGACTGATTCCGTTTTATGAAGGCAGCTTTTTCAAGCCAGACCAAATTGTCTTTTGTAATTTAAAGATTTGCAGTCTTGTCTGCTTAAAAAATTGAGCAATCATAAGCAAAAAAATGTTAAAAAGGGTTTTTCTGTCGCTGTTGAAATTAATCTTGTCTAATCGCCGACACAATGTTATCAAAAACAAAAATGCATACACTATTCGTCGATTCAAAGCCCTAATTTTTAGGCTAAAAATTAGAGGTTTTTGCATTATTTTAAATAGAAACGATCAAAAAACTTCTCCTGCTTTAAAAATTCCTTCAATAATTTTCACATGATTATAATTAACTAAAACAGAACGCCTAAAATAATCAAAATAACTTTAAACTTTCAACTTTGTGTTCGAAGTGTAAAAGTTTTGATCCAGTGGTGTTGGTTAATTTTTGTATCAATTTTTTTTGTTTTCTTTACAGATCTTGGATATCTGGAATGAGCCAGCTTTCGGATCCTGTCCTTGCTCTCTGGATCCCATCGGCCTCTTCTCGCATCAAGTGACAAACCTGGTAGCTGGACAGGACTATATATTCTACCTGCAATTAACAAGTGCTTATGGGAAAAAGGGACCTGTGACGTCATTCAAAGTGGCCACTTACACTGACGTGGTAAGTTTGCTTGAAATATAAAATACCTTTAAATAATATAATATAATACCTATAAATAATATAGTATAATATAATACCTTTAAATGAAAAAATATAAAACATACATAAATTCTTTCAAAAGTGACTTTGGGAAACAGGACTTTAAATGTCATTAAAAGTGGCAACTTACAGAGAACTGGTATTCTAATAAAATTTGCGAACTTTTCTATAACTGCATTTTTTAAAAAGAAATATAAATAAGAAGCTTAGCATTATATATTTTATTTGCTGAGGAAAAATTTTGCAAAATTTCACAAGTCTTCTATTAATTTTCATGCGAAGGAACTGTTGATAGCTGTGAAGTTACCAATAGATAACAAGGTAGAAAAATATCATTAATTCTTACTCAAAAGTGGATTTATTTTTAATTGATCTTTTGAATGCCTTTTTTGTTTAAAAAATTATTAAATTTTCAAAAAGAGAAATCTTTTGTTCATTTTTTAGACTTATCTGAATCAATACATAATTCTACAAACTTGCGGAGAAAAGTAGTTGTACCGTTTTGTGATACGCAAATATAAAGAACGTTAATGGTTGCCCCAAAAGAATTGACCATTCGTTTCAACTTCCTTCTTTTTGTCTACAGAACAGGATATCTCAACCTCCATTGAAAACAACATGTTTTTTTCCCTCTGGAAAATTTCAGTTTTATTTCGAGAAGCCCAAAATTTTCATTAATTAAGAATTCAGTATCACGCTTTGTGTGAAACTAAATCACTTAAAAACTTGTTACTTAGTCTTTTGACGGCAATGGGTAGTTTAAAATGTATAGTTTTTATAGGTAAAACAGTTTTTTCACTATAAAAACTACTTAAAAGTTTTTTTTCTCTGACAAAGTAGAGATATCTGTTAATACTTCTCAAATAGTTGTTTAGTGTAGATGTTATATTATCTCGTGATGAAGGGTTTTTCAATGTCATATAAAAATATCTCTCCTCACTTCCGAGGACGAATTGGAGAACAAATCTGACCAATAAATTGTTTTATTGGATCCAGATGGAAAAAAAATTGGCATCAAAATATTTGAATGCTAAAAATCAGTTGTAAACAAGCAATGTGATTTTTTTTGAAAAATTGAAGCCAAAAAGACGTAATTCTTTCTTATGTTTGTAAGAATATTTGGAATTTTGAGAACCTTTTAAGCATGAACAGAAATGTTTGTTTTTTGAGAAACCAGCATTGAGCTTTGAATTTGTTTTAAAATGAAAATGAGCACGAGTTGACATCATGAATTATTCAAAATTAGCAGTTTCTCGCAAAAAATTTCTCTCAAACCTTTTTACTATATCTGTATGATTACTAAATTTCGTTTCAAATGAAAAAAACTCGTAACTCCGATTTCATATTTTAATCAGAAACACGTGATACCTTTTTGTTGTCGAATCGTTGTTTCATATGTCTGGAACAATGTACTATTTGCAAAAAGTTAGCAAAAATTACCACTGAAAACAGCGTTCAGACACCGTTAAATGTTATTGTGTAAGGGAAAATCAAGCGTTTACAAAATTAGGAGCAAAATAGCAAAGTAAGCTTTGTGAATTCTGTCAAAATTCTGTCGCTAAAATTCTGCAATTTACTTAAGGGCAAAGAACGCGCTGCAAAAATAAGAGAATTTATGCATCGGTGAATTCCCTGCCATGCAACAGTTAACGCAAAAGAATTTTTATTCACCGCAATTCACCACAATATTTACGAACTTTCTCAAAAACTGCAATGTGGGTTTTTCAAAAAATTTATGGTTTAAAAAATTTTTTAGTTGACCAATTCGTCAAAAGTAGGCACTCGTGACCTCTTCTTGTCCATAGAGTTTGATTCTGGAACTGGAAGCGAAGTTCGATTGCGAATCAGAGGGGAATTTGGTGGAATCGACCGGCAGAATTTCTACAATTTTGCGTGAGTTATTGTCGACACTTTCTTTTTGAGGGGGGGGGGGGGGGGGGGGGTAATTGTCTTGACTTCTCGATTGTCCATCATAAAATTTCCTTCCTGACCTTGCTAGGTGATGTATGATTTGATTTGATTTGAAAACTTTATCATTCAGGCAGTTATGAAAAAATCTTAACCAAATTTAGAAAATGTGTAAATTTGGCTCATTCGCTCTGTTTTACACCCAAGTCGACGTGGCCAGACCGAATTGAGCTCTGATCAGACCATCTTCAAGCGCACAAGCGCACACATGCTGTCGCTGCGCTCGATTTACATGGTCTGGAAAAGGCTTCGAGCGCAATTTTGTCTGGACAATGGTCTGGAACTTGCCTGATCAGAAGTCACTTCGGTCTGGTAGGGTCTGATCCGAGGCAGCTTCAAGTGCACACTAGTCTGACCAGAGGCCAAGTCGAGCGAATTTTTTTTTGAAGTTTTGTTATTTTTTTACCGATATTTGTTGTCTCTGGTAAGAGTAAACAATAGGGCAGCATTCTGATTAGCACTCCATCTGCAAATCTGATTAGGTTGATCAGAACCAAGGTGTCCAGCTAATAGCAACTGAGCAACTGCCAGTCCCCTCAAAAAAGATTTCAGATCGAATTAGATTAAGAGGTTTTTATGCAAAGCTGTCTAAGTTCATTTATTCAGTTAAAAACATAAATTAATGGCATAGCCAATAAATTTTTTGACAGCTTTTTGGTTTATTTTCGTTAGCAATACATTTAGAATTGGTTTTTCGTTATTGGATTATAAAATTGATAACATCGATATTCATGAAATGAATATATTATAGCGATATTGAGAGATTTGTTCATGTTCAAAATCATTCTCTGATCATTATATTTTGAGCGCATTTTAGTCAACAGGGGCAACTTTGAGCGCACTTTTGTCTGATCAGAGGCAATTTCGAGCGCACTTTTGTCTAATCAGAGATGATTTTGAGCGCACTTCAGTTTGATCAGAGGCTATTTCGAGCTATTCTGATCACCGGATGACTTTCGAGCGCACAATATTCTGATCAGAGGAGGTTTTTGAGCACACTTTAAGCGCACACGGAGCTTCGAGCGCACGATGGTCTAATCAAAAGACACTTCAGTCTGTGTCGGTCTGATCAGAGGTCGCTTTGGTCTGAGACAATCTGATCAGAAGCAGTTTTGGTGTGGACCTCAACCTGGGCAGTCTTAAAATTGCAGGTAAACTACAATGCCACTAAAAAGTAACTTTTTTCGGTAATAATACAAGGTGACATATGACCTGTAGGATTTCTGTCGATCATTCAAGAATCACATGTATGTTTTTTCCTTTTTCTAAAAATAGAAGAAAAAACTAATAGCTAAAACTTCAAAAACCACTGGATTAGTAAATCACGTTTTCAAAAAAGATGAAAAATTCGGACATGCAATTTTTCAAGGTCAAATATTGTTGTATTGTACGACATCTCGGTTAACGTTTGAGCAAAAACATGGCCAACTAAGCAGGCAAGTGCTGAGTTAATACATGAACGCACACGCAATCTTTCAGAATTTTTATTTGGCAAGAAATAGCCAAAATGGCACCCAAATTATAAATTTGTAATACATGTTCGTCTGTTATCCAAATCATAATATCGTCTTAATTGGTTTCCGTTTTTCATAAATGATTTCATGGATGTTGTCATGCATATTTCATACTTGCATATTTGAAATCCGTTTGAACTTAGAAATACATAACGTGCGGGTAAGAACAATACTCATAATTGAATTTCTGGTATCCTTAAGAAAGGACATATGTTGGTTTGTTAAGGACATAGGGGGTTTCCTGGTATTTATACAAAGATCATACATGATTTCCCCAATTTCATACTATGACATCAATGAATTAACTTGATTTTCAGAGCTGACAAGCTATTTTAGAATTTTGTGAACGAAATCATGCCAGGATCATTTATGGTTTTCTTGTTTTAAGAAAAGACCATATACGATTCCTTTGAATGCAAGGATTCAACCACGAAATAGCTCGTGACTTAGAGGACATCAAATTCGATCTTTGTATGATAACGGGGAAAATTCAAACCAGATTTCAATCATTGAAGTTTATGCAATTGAAGTTTTTTTACCCAAAGCAACGCTTGCTGGATTCTTGTCTAGCTCCCCTTTTCGCAAATAGTAGAAAGTTAGAAGAAATGTCAAAAATCGTATTGGGAAATTTTACAAGAAATGCAGGTGCTTGTAAGCATTCGCAAGATCTTGCTCTTCCCACGAGAAAAATTAGGAAAATTTAAGTTTAGTGAGATTTAGCAGTGAAATAAATTGATAAAGTGACGCGCTTTTATCGGCAATTGTTCTGAAAGCAGAATTTGGGTCTTCATAACGACAAAAAAGGTTATTATCTTTGAGGTATAGTTCTGTTCAAATGTTTGAGAAACTTGCCAATAGTAAAAAATAGAAGATTGGATAGAAAGTCGGAGCATCAAGTTGATAAATAACGATCTTTTTAACTCAAAAAGTGTAGGATTATGGCTCTTAATAGATTTATTTGTTTCATTTCAGCCCTTTTCGGTTTCTTGAGCAAATAAGTTCAAATATGAAATTTTAGTAAACATCAATTCAACATGACAACCAAGATTTGTTTTCAAAATTTGGCCATTTTCTTTGTTTCTCTCTTTGCTATAATTCGTCTCGTATTTCACAATTAGTATATGCATTTCTTCTGAAGTTTTTGATCGTCTTTTAACTAATAGTTCTTCAATATTTCAGAAAAAAATTTCATGGATACAAAAATTTCAACTGAATGCGGGCTGTCCGACTGAAAAAATGTATTAATCGAGTTTGATTGCTTTCAAAGCCGTTAATGAAATTATCACCGTGTTCAAATACACTTGCAATGCGATTTTTTCTCACTAGTTTTTAATTCTAGGTATAATTAAAGTTGTGTTCGGATCTTTTTTTGTTCATTTAGTGGCTTTTTGTCTGTTTTTAGAAAAATTAACAATGATTGTGAAAACGAAATAATCAGAAAAAAGGAGTGTTTTGAAATCATAAAATATAATGGGTTTATCTGTTTTTCTACCCCAGCTTTAAGTGCAAAAACTCAGGCGCATCATACGCTGGGAAACGCTGATAAAGATTTAGTTTTTTATTAGATATACGCTAATGTATAAAAGATATAAGATTAAAAGACCAATGCTAAAAACGCTAATTTATGCAATATGAATTCTAAGAACTGTGACGTTTTCATTCCAACGCGTTCATCGTCAATCTTATATAAATTCAACTCATTCACCAACAATATGACTTAATTTTTGCAATTCTTGACGCCCCAGAATTGAAGAAAAATCAGGAAAAATATGTAAGATAAGCAGTGAAAAGTTGTTCTTTTTAGCCGCAAATTTCGTACATAATTTTGTGATGAAATGCAGTAAAATTATGTAATTTCACCGCTATAGTAAGAGATGAGCTTAAAAAAGGTGACCACTTTTCACCGCCCTTACACGGGTTCTAACCTCTCAACTCCGGATGTCATCCACTTCTTCTTCCACTGCGCTACCTCTCATTAACTTCTAGTATTTTTGTTTTGAATATAAATCAATTTCACTCTACTTTCTGTAAAACATGCGAATTGAATTTTTGTAAGATATGTAATTTTTAGTGGTGAAATTACATATTTTACCGGTGAAATGTGGTGACTTTTTAAGTTCACAGCTTACTCTAGTGGTGAAATTACATACATTCACCGCTTAGAAAAAAGTGTTAAAAAGATGCAAGATTAGGAGTAAATGAAGGAGGGTTTAATCTAACGATTCCTTCCTTACTCCCCATTAATTTCACCGCATTCGCTTCTTATTTTACACAATTTTTACACTTTTTTCTAAGCGATGATTTTTATGAAAGTTCACCACTAAGTTAAGCGGTGAATTCTGTAATTTCATCGCATTCACTGCTTATTATGTAATTTTACCGCTACCAGGCCATAAAGTTCTTTTTCACAGCATTTACCGCCTGATTTATGTAATTTCACCGCATTCACCGCTTATCCTACAAACTTTGCCGCATTCACCGCTTCTCTTACATAATTTTGCGTTGAATGGCGGTGACACCTCGAACCGGGCTAAAATTTCGGTCGATGCAAAAATATGCATTACGTTTGTTCCTAATTTCAGTCTAATCAACATGTACCAATTCGTCGACCTTGACCCTGGTGACTTGTACACAATAGAGATGGTTGTGTTGAGTTTGGGTGATGACGTCACAAGAGTGGAGAGAAGATACACATTCTATGACTCAACTCATCCTCTTCAACCAACTATTGTCACTAATGTCACTGTAACAGAACATGCTGTACATTTTGGATGGACAAACGAAATCTTTTATCAAGTACGTACACTTTTGTCGAGTAGATTTTCTCGAAAAACTCGGCAGTTTCACGAACAATGTTATAATATTATAGTTGTAAAAGTGTGTGTGTGACAGTGAACCAAATGAATAATTTGTTAAAAAAAGATGTTTCACTGTTATCCACAGTGCCTGTTTGTGGTCAAACATAAAAGCCAGCGACAAAGTTCGGTCGAATTTGTCCACATTATCAATTGTTCACGTATCCAATTTCATTTTCTACCATAGTTAAAAACTTGTCTGTTCCCTAGTGATGCGAGCGGATTCAAGTCTTGCATGATTCTTACAAGAATCTTGCAAGCTATCAATTCAGATAAAAAGACAAATCAGGGTACTAATGTTTTAAAAGACGCCTTTGAAGCAAATGATCGTTTATTAGAACAAGTTACAAAACTGATATCAATGGAAAAATATTTAGAGCGGATTCAAAATCTTGAAAGAGTCTTGCAAGTTTTTAAATTCTGAAAATTTGCTGAGAATTTTTGGCAAATAAAATCAATTGAAAACGAAATTATTTGACTACTAATGAATTTCAATTTGAAGAGCTGATTCTTCTTCACTTTTTTCCTAGAATTAAAACAAGAATTATGGAAAGCATAATTAACAAATGCCGTCCACTTTTGAAACGGCCACTGTGTATAAGTTCTGCTTCTTTACAAAATTAAAATAATTTGAATTGTATTGGAGCGCTGTGTTTCTAAAATTCTCTTCAAACATTTGCATTAGTGAAATCGATTTCGAGCAAAAGTTTCTGATTTCGAGTTCGTTGAAATTAAGCAAACATCAATTAAAAAACTTAATCAGGGAGGACTTGATAAAAAAAAATAGTCTAATTTCATTTGTCTTTTTAAAGAAAAAGTGCATAAATAATTGAGAAATTTGGGATAATTTTGTTTTCCCCCTAACCGTCTGAGATGACCAGTCTATTTGGGTTGGTCTAATACTTCCATCAGTTCAATTTCTGATTGTTCTATTACAAAATAGAAAGCAAACTTTGCTTTTATTGAACTCAGTTGTATTGGGTTCTTTTGAAAAGTCAATTGGACGTGCATCATCGAAGCGCAAATTACCTGATGTTGAAAACTTTGATAATTTTGTTATAAGTTTTCTTTTGTAACAAAGAAGCACTTTCAAAGCCATGAAAATAAGGGGATGAGTTATTTCGCTAGAATGCACTTTAGCGGTCCTCATTGTTTTGTTCCAAGTCATCAGGAAAGTGCGAGATTTTAAGTATGTTGGTATATTGAATTTTAAAAAAAAACTATAATAAATGTTAACAAAATATTGTCAACCTCGAGTGTGCCGCAATTTGAACTATTTTGTTATTTGATTACCAAAAAGAGTTGAGATGTAAGAAGGGTTTAAATTGTTTTAGAGGATTATAATATGGCACGAACCCGCTGATGGAAGCTGCCCGTGTTATCTCAACAACCACAGGTAAAAAATTATGGGATCTATTCTGCCCCCCCCCCCCCCCCCCCGCTTAGTGAGCATAAATTTTTTATGATCCCCCAGACGCACGTGCCATTTTCTTACATAGTGACGTGCTATATAACAACAGATAATTTGTAACTGGGGGCCATGAAAAACATCTGGAGGTGGGGGGAAACAGAATAGATACAAATTAAGGAATACATCCCTAATAAGGAGAAAAAGAAAGACAGGTTAGATCCTTCACAATTGCGTTGTTTCTTGTGTTTTATCGGTTCTAAATAATAATGAGTTATTTGAAGTCACATATTTTAGGATCTACATGTCTGATGTATGTAGCGGTTTTAATCATTTACACTGTTTTACCCAATTACAAAGAGTTTTTGGGTCTTTCCCATTATTGCCCCCCCCCCCTCCCCAGGCTTATTGGGCATGTAGCATTTAGCTCCCAAAAATTACCGTATTCATAGAATAATGGGGGCTATAAGTTTATGGGGGCAATTATGGAAGGGATTCGAAATTTTTACGTTCGAAAATATTCCTACGTGGTATGTAAAAGAGCAATTATTTTTCGAGGTGTTTAGGGGCTAAGCGACGTTTTTATGGTTCAATTAATCAAAATTCGATTATCGATAAAAAACAAACGAGGAGGCTCGTTAATGTGCGTTCGCACATGATGTTCCGACCCGAGCTCATCTACATTTTTGATTGAATTGTCCAGCATATGAAGAGAAAACAAAAATAGATGTTAGAGTTTAAAATAATCGTTACAAAACCTATCTACAAATTTAGTTACATAATGCCATGCCTCATTACAGCCCCGACGAGATCTGACATTAGAGAGACTACGAGACAAAAAAAAACAAACAACAAAATTAGCAAAAAACAAAAATTACACGGCAAAAACTGAATATCTAAATTTTAAAAGCACCTTGTACAATGTCGAAATGCAGTCAGATAAAACCTTAACTACTCAAATTTACTTTCTCCTAACTATACAGCAGATGGAAAGTTTTCCTACTAAGACTAGGTAACAAGTCGACAAAGATAAAGAACAATGTGTCGAAATTCAGAACTTAATCAACATTTTTTAAACCAAGAAATTTCAAGACTTTAAAATCATTAGCTTTTAATGAAATAATCCTTGATAAATAACTAAAAATCACGACATTAAATTCATTAGCTTTCAACGGAAGCCAGAAAATACGTTCAATTATGCCTCGAAGGGAAAACAAGTTTGTTTGCCACTTTTTTCTTATCAACAGGTCCTTACAACAAGTTATTTACTATAAAAAAGACAGGCAAAAACCAACAATTCGATAGAAAAGTGCAAGAAGAAAGTGTCGAAGCAACTTAATTCATAAGGTTTGCTCTGAAAATTTTATCTATGATTCGTTGAACGTCTTCCCTAAAACAGTGTGAACTATCAGTAATAGGATAATGTGATAAGATTCCAAAAGGATCCAGAAATAAGAAAAAAAATTTAAAAAATTATGAAAACTAGTGGCAATGAAGTTTTAAAACTAATAGGTCGGAGATAAAACCGCTAGCCAGATTAGTTTAGGCTTAAGTAGAAAAGAAAGGGTACCTGTCATTACTGAGACTGACTAACAATTCACGCAAAAAAAAATTGGACTGGTTAATGGTCAAAAATTTTTTTCGAAAAACTATTATTGAAGTCTTAATGGCCATTAAACTCAAAAGCTTTTAACGGAGGTCAATAATTACGCTCAGAAGGAACCCGATGGGAAGAAAAAGTTGTTTGTTATGCATAGGTAATCAGTAAGACATCACAATAGGTCTTATAACTATGGAAACAACAACAAAAACAGGCACAAACAAAAATTCGGTAGAAAAGTGCGATTAGAAAGTGTCGAAGACAATTAAACCATTAGCTTTTCTCTGAAACCTTCATCTGTGATCCACTGATTGTTTTCTCTAAGTCAATGGGATTAGAACAATTTTTGGATAATAAGTATAATATTTGGATAATGTGATAAGAGTTCAGAAGTAACCAATAATACAAAAATATCAAATTTTTTTTTTAATTTTTCAAATATTGTGTGATTTAAGTCATAGAGCACAAAGTTAGAAGATAAAACCGCTTGCCCGAATAATTTTGGTCGCAGTAGGAAGGAAGAGGATTCGGTCATCACTGGGACTGACTTACAGTTCACGATAATAAGTTTATGATTGGTTAATATTAAAAAAAAATCGAAAAATTAATATTAAAGTTTTAACAGTCCTTAGCTGTTCACTCAAAGCACTAGATATGTTCACTTAATGCTCATCACGGAACATACTGCACTGTTAGTCAATAAGTTCATGCCATGGGACTCCAAAAATTTTGTAAAACCTCAAAAAGATTGAAAGTTTCATTTAAAATTACGAACACTCAGAGTCCAAGCCAAGAAAAACATGAGCAATTACTTAATAACGATTTTTTTGATGATTGGGCTTCTGTTGACTGTAATGGAGTTTCTCCATTAACAGAACCTCGAAATGAAAAGTGACTTGTCTCTAGGTCACTTAAAAAGCAAAATAAAAGTCGAAAAGTTTTATAAAAAAGAGCTCTCAAATAGAATTCGAATTTTCGAATTTTTTTTGATAGTGAACTTCCCTATGACACGAGAACCAATCTTTTTAACGCCTTTAGTCAATCAGGAGCACAAAATTAGTTCATTTTTGGCGTGAAATTGTATTTTCAAATACTATTTTTATAGAAAACATCTTAATTTGAAGATAAATTATAATAAAAGTGAAAAAATATACCGTGTTCACACAAAACTTTAATCCTCGATAACTCCTCAGAAAAAAACGAAAATCAAAAAAAGTCTTCTTCATTTTGAATTCTACGCTAGACCAGCTTTCTAATGATAGCACTCACATTTCCCTGCGATGAATATATCGATCGGCCAAAATTGTCTGAACAAAAAAAACGCATTTGAGTATATAGTTCCTCCCCCCACCAGTGGAGTCGGAACAAAAAGCTTTGTTCGCTTAAATTTTCCAAATTCCTGGAGATTAAAAATTATGTGCCCAACAAATTTTGGGCGGTGGGCCGAAACAATAGATCCAGTAGATGCCAGCCAAATTTATATATATATATATATATATATATATATATATATATATATAAATATATACATATATATATATATATATATATATATATATATATGTGTGTGTGTGTGTGTGTGTGTGTGTTTGTGTGCTTATACTAATTAGATACCAAGAAACCGAGTTTAACCAAGAAACCGAGTTTAACCAATTTTGAACTAATTTGTGTAGATCGAAATTTTTTAGATCGAAAGATGTAGATAGAAAGATTTCAACTTTAACTGTTTCTGTTGCTTTTACAATCCGACGAGATTTTCGTCTTAATAGGGTGCTGTTTCTTTGCTATCAGCAACATTTAGATTTTATAGCAGATTCTCAGGCATTTTTTACGACGTGTTTACATAATTTGATCATGATGTTGAGCTTTCAAAAGAATAATAAGGTAAAACCGTGAGGATAAATTAAGTTTCACAAAATTCTGTTTGCTGGTTTTTGTATTCGATCAAGTGATAATGGCAGTCAAACTGTGGGAATCATTTAAATCATATTGAATTTTTTTTGAAGTTTCTACGCCTGAATCGGTTTAACATAAACGTATTGGTAAATGGTATTTGCGTTAATTAACCTTTTGGATTGTAATTTACAAATTATTGCGCACTATTTTTAAAGATCTTAATTTTTTGGGTTTTAATTTAAGTGAGCAGTCAAGTTGATGTGATTTTTTCAGTAACGCAAGAAAGTTATGAGACTAAAGAGATAAAATGTTTTAGAAGTGCTCTCTTTTTACAAAACTGCTTACAAGAAAAATTAGGATTTGGTTTTTGAAAAAATTTGCTGTGTTAAAGGATTCTCTTTTATGTGTGGCAATTAGACGTCGCTTTTATATTTTCCCCGATCTTTCTTGAATACTATGAAATGTGATACGTATGTTCTGTTGCTAACTAGGCACAGTTTTTTTTTAATGTACCAGTTGAAAAACAACAACTATTGTCACTGTGATGCTATCTGACTTCGGATTTTCTGTCTGGGAGCCCCCGGGATTGCGCGCCCATATTTTCAAGTATTAGATTTTGCCTATATTTGTTGATGTTGATACCAAGAAAAATGATTTCAGTAGCTAAAGTTTTTGTCGACTGAAACACCATTTGCATTCGAACAGTTTTTGGCTTTCCAAATTCTTTTGTTATTTCATGCTTAGCGGAATTTGTGTATGTTGATTGAGAAAAAACAATTAGAGTGCATAATGCTAATTTAGATTTAATCAATACTGCTGGAAAAGAAAAATAAATGCATATAAGATATGTAGTTCTAATTTGTCAGAACCCTGGCGAAACATCCAGAAACTGTAATCGGGTTTACGAAAACTTTCAAAGATTAACTAACTAATCTTTATATCGCTGATATAGCAATTTGTGAAAAATTCAGTTATATTTGTCTTTGGTTGACGTTTCGCAATCAAGCTCCAAATTTTTTAATTACTATTGTTCCTATCAATTAAATTGGCTATTAAAAAACGCAACAATTCCTCCTTATAGTTTTGATTCTAATTCAATTCGTTTGGTTCAGTAACTTTGCAATCTCCATATATAAGTTTTTTGATAAGCATAATTTCCAAAAAATTGTAATAATTAATTAGTAAAAAAACTGGTCTTTTGAATTGATCATAGTGGAAATATTTTGTTTATAGCTTACATTTTTCTCAGAAGTTTGTTCTGCAGTCTCAATTTTTAGTTAGGGAGATGCATTTGTTTTCATAAAGAGTTTTTAAAAATAAAGAATTTTGCGTGATTTAAAAGATAGTGCAGGATATTTTTTCCCGCACTTTAAAGGTTTTTCTTGCGTGCATCATGATGTAGATGTTAAATTACTTCACAGATTCCGTTTTTTTTAATTTTTTTTTGAAGATGTGCAGACAATTAATAAACTCAATTACCATGTCTGACTGCCTTGGTATCCGTTTTCATTTCGTAGTAGAAAACAAGAATTGATTTTTATGATACCATAATTATTAGTTAAATAATTTAGTTAATAATTAGTTACGCGAGTTTTGCCATTTATGCAAAAGTTTAAAAAATTTCTTAGTCAGTCAGTTGCAGAGCGTGGCAAATAGGATTTAAACATGTAAATATGAGATATAAATATAGAAAATATACAAAAAAAAAGAAAATAACATATAAAAAGGTACTAATTTTGGATATTATACAAACTTCAAGGGAGTTTTGAAGATAAGGAGTTTAATGAAACCAATTTGTCACACTCTTTTCATCTTCGAAAATTTTAAATTTACTGCTGCTTTAACATTTGAAGGTTGAACTTGGGGGTGGGCGAGGAGATGGCTCTATCAAAACGTAATTGAAAAGAATCAGAGCATGGATTCCAATCCGTAGACGCAAGAGTTTATGAGCTTGATCTCTGCTGTGCTAAAATCCTAAGTTTTTTGAGCAAGATCAGCCCAAAATTCTGATTTCTGTCTCCAATCTATACGTGGTCCTTGCATAATGTTAGGTTTATCTATTGACTTCTTTAAAGCCACTTAACCCATACATCATTATCACGAAAAAGGTTTTCAGACGAGGCGGAACAGGTTTCTTAATTGAGATGCAAGTCTGGAAAGTTTTTTTAGACAACAGTATAGCTTTCATCGTAACAAATGGCACTAAACCGTTCTTCAAAAGTTTGAACTCAAGTATTTATTGGTTTTTCAACATCAGTAATTCAAAGGCCCAATTTTAGTCATCTTAGCTTCTTTTCTGCAAATAAAACGGAAATATTGTCCGTTCAAAAATGAGGCCAATCAACTGAGCCAATAATCATGCGTTCCCAAAGCGCTCCTAAAACCAGTAATTTGGCATATAAAACCAATTTCCTCTTTTTAGCCCAAACAACCTGACCATTGAAAATTTGATTGCGGGCGCAGAATACACAATCCATATGCTCGCCGAAAGTGCATTTGGCCTAAATAGTTCTCAATTGACATTTGTTCGATCTCTCTACACTGATGACGTCACGGTGACTAACACATTCACAACTCACTCACTGAAAACTGATGTTGTTTTTGATTCTGGAGTCGGAGCAGCTGTTGAGGTGGAACTAGAATGTAACGACTTGCCAATTATTTGGAAAATTAAAAAAGAGTTCAAGTTAGTTGATTTTAATCAAAGACCGGGAAAATTTCGTTAGAGAAAAAGAGGTTCTTTTATAGCAAAAGTTTTTTCGTATACGGCTTTATTTCTAGAAAATGTGAGTTTTGTGTGTCAGAAATGCCGAAATTTGAAGAAACTCAAATAACTATAACTTATCGTGACAGATTCTGAGATGAAATCTTTTAGTTTGGATATGATTTTCGAATTCAATGACATCATCCCTGGGTCGAATTACACATGGACCGTTATTGCGACCAGCCGGGGATCGAACCCACTCCAGCGCATCTATACTTACTTGGGACAAAATCCTCCTATGGTTCCAATAACACTGATGGAAGCTGCAGCTACTCTTCAGAGCTACGACACTTTTGTTTTCACAATTGGAAACGAGTCCTTTGTAAGAATTGATGTTTAGTTTTGTTTAAGTTTCCGCTTGTTTTTTCTATAGTGCACATGCAATACTAAATAACCAGGACAAAAATTTTACACAGCCTTTAATCTCGTGCGATATATTGATATCGAAATTCAAAAGAACAAATTGTACATGGGTTGATTTTTTTTCCAAAAAATATCAACTCCAGAAAAACGATCAACTATGTGACCCAGAAATTTGATAGTATCCCAAGTCAAGGTGCGTGGTCGAAGTCGCCCTGGTCCAGACTATTTCGCGCGCACGTCTGATCATTGTGCGCTTGAAATTACAGGGCAATTTTGAACGCACTTCGAGCGCAAAGAAACTGTTGAGCTTGCTGGAGTCTGATCAGGGTTACTTTCGGTCTGGAGCGTTCTGATCAGAAGCAATTTTAGTCTGACACGGTCTGGATCCAGGTGATTTTGAGCGCACATCTCGACCTGGGAATAGCCCATCACATTTCCCCTCTGCCTTCACCTGGATTTATATTTGTTGCAGAAAACTATTAGAAGCGTTAGAACAATGGCAGCACCATAATCGTACACTTTTCAATTTTTTAATCTGTTCCTCAATGAGAATGTCATATTATCTCACCTTATATCAGCAAAGACCGGGACAATTAATCTGGAAAATCCATTTTTTGGAAAGAAAATATTTCTAGACAATTCTAAGTTTCTTCATACGCACTGTTTTGTTCAATAAGATTCAATTCAGACCAGTTGTACATGTTAATTCGAAGAAGTTTTTTCGCAAATCTGTAAAAACATTTTTCGCACAGAAAGCTCGAATTAGCAAATTAAAACTTTTTGTGGCCAAAATTTTTTTAGCACAGAAAGCTCGAATTAGCAATTTAAATTTTTGTGGCCAAAAACCCAGTCAGCTCATTATTTACTACTTGCTTTGCAATTTTGATGCTAAATCTGTAACCTGTCGTCAATTTGAATGCCATACACCAGGTTGCGCTCCAGACGCAAAATGAGCTAGGATCAAACCCAATTGATTGCAAAACCGTTTATCTCCGGTCTCAAACTACAGGGTTTGGACAGCGGTTCTATCGCACAATACTCTGGAGAGTGGTCTGATTTGTGTCTGATCAGACGTCAATTTGGTCCGGAAGGTCTGATCAGAGTCGGACTTGCGCGTATATTAGTCTGATTAAAGAAGATTTTGAGCCCAATTGGGTCTAGTTTGTAATCACTTCAAGATCATTTTAAAAAAATTTTACTAAGAAGCGTTCGCTCTGCTAACAGGCAACAATAAAACAGCAATTTGATCAGATACTCATACAGAAAGTGCGTTTACAAATAATTTTGAATAACTACATATCATTTCATTTTTTATTAACAGCTTCAAAGTTCGTCTATTGATTTTTGTTCATTGGCAATGCCCTTAAGACGGGCATCTCCATTGTTGATTACCATACTGAAAAAACAAATTTCTATATAATGAAATATTGAATAGATTTTTAGGTGGATCAATTCTTCTTGAAAATCATTCTCTGATCAGTCTAACTCAAATATCTGATCGGAGGCATTTTTGAGCGCACTTCGGTGCCATCAGACTTAACTTCGAGCGCATTTGTGTCTCATAAGAGGCAATTTCGAGCGCAATTGGTTGTGATCAGATGTAATCAAGCGCATTTGAGTCCAATCAAAGGTAATTTCGAGCACAGTGGAGTCTGTTCTGGGGAAATTTCGTGAGCACCTAAGTTGGTCAGAAGAGGTTTTGAGTGCACAATAGTCTATTCGGGAGTGATCTTCGAGTGCACTATAAGACGTAATTATTCTGTGACTATACTGTGACTATATTCAGAAAAGATTATGAGCGCAAAAACGTGTGCACAATAGTCGGTAATGTCGGTCGATTGTCTGGAGTTGTTTTGTTTGTCAACAAATTGTCTGATTAGAAGTCATTTCGGTGCAGTAGGTCTGATCATAGTCCACACACAGTCTGAATAGTAGTCCCGAATTTAAGTGTGCTCAAAGCGCACTATAGTCTGGACCATGATTAGAAGTAATTTTGGTCTGGAAAGTCTGATCATAAGTCAATTTGGTCTGACAAGCCTGATAGGAGCTCATTTATGTCCGGATATTCTGATCACAGATAAAATTGGGTCTTGACCCCAACCTGGGATAAAATTTAATGTAACAATTGTGGTCAAACTAAACATAATTTCCGAGAACAATAAGTTTTTTGCTGCTTTGATCTCAGTTCAATGTTTGACTATCTTTCTGCATTTGAAAATCTTTTGAAAGCACACGTTACTTTTTTCCATTAATAACTGACGTAGTTTCCGGAGGCAAAATCTTGCAATAATGTAGAAATTCCTTTTTGTTTTTTTTTGCTAGGTTTGACGTGAAACACAGCCGCTGTGGTGGAAAGAAATTTCTAGTATATCAAAAAAAGACTTCAGCAAATTCGATTTCTTAATATTTTTAAATTGAAAAGTTATTCTTTTAACCCACACGAAGAATCAAATGTGGAATGCAAATGCGACATAATAATTTAATATGTCCTCTGACTACCCTATACGGGAATTTTTGGAACCAGTCAATATATGACCTTGTTTGATTTCCATGATTTTTTTTCAACGTCAAATGAAAATGAAAAATATACAGTTTTTTTAGCTTTGAATTTTTTGTATGATCCCTGTTTGATTTTTAGGAAATCATATATGATCCTTGTATGACTATTAAGGATTCATACAAATCATATATGACTTTGTATGATTACTAGGAATCATATACGACCTGTTATTAATACTAGGAATTATGTATGATGAACAACCCGGGCACTTACAAAAGAATGCAAATTTGCTCGCAAAATTTAGGGTCATATAGAGAGTAAAGAGCGGTTCAAAAGGTCATTTCTTTTTTCAATTCGAAAATTTTCAAAATCAATTTAAGCACTAAATTTACCTCAATCCGAATGCAAAATTCTCTGTTTTAAACTCAGTCAAATTTAATAGAGGCGCAGACTTCAAACAGTAAACTCGGTTTTGCTGCAGTTTTTAATATTTTTTGTGTTCTTACAGGTAGAAGGGTCAACCTCAACACTTCAATTCACATTAGCCCAAGAGAGAAGAATTGATGAATACATAATCAATGACGTCACTCATAACCGACAACTGACACATGTTATTGCTACAGATGGATGGGCGTTGATCGATACAACTGTTCTATTTCCTGGAAACAAGTATACATATCAGGTTAGGCAAATTTGATGCTTTTTTTTACCAAAACTTGATGAACACAGAATGAAAACAAATAAACAATATCTCCTTCTAAAAACTCAGGTTTAGACCTCGAGTACTGAATAAACTTCAACGCTCAGGTTTTTGAGTTTAAAATTGAATATATTTACACTATCGACTTAGTCCAGACCTAGACTTATGAAAAGACCCAAATTGTCTTGTGTGGGGGGGTCAATGTTGGCCAACGTTACACAGTCGAGGTTCGTATTTAAGGTCCGACAAAAATCTTTTCTTTGAAAATTATGGTCCAGCACGATATTTTCATGATTCGAGCAACACTCATTTCCTAAGTTTGTTTTCGGAAAGTTCGAAAAATTTTTTTGCTTGCTGTTGCACATAATGAAGCAGCAACCGAACAAAGCTATACAGCATTGCACCACTGAAGTGCAACTTAAAACACAATTCGAAAACTGCCGAAAGTCTTAAGAAAATGTGCAATTCTTAAGGTAAAGCAGATCTACTATATTACCACATTACTTGCTTGAACGAAACTAGGGAGCTTAATTATAATGATTTTCTTAGCGTAGGCCATAATGAAATTTTTTAAATGCATATTTTCGACAGATTGATGATTCTTCAAAATCACAAACGATGAAGGAGCACACATGCAGACTATATTAGAAGCAATAGTGAGCAAAAAACTTACATAAATTTTTTGAGGCAAAAGTGCAGACTCATTAAAAGACTTTCGCTCGACCCATGATTTGACAGTTGATTTTACCTGGTCAAAAAGACAAATGAATAGAATTTTTGTTGACTCATGATTTTACTTTTACTCAACCCGTATTCTTCGCCTCAAAAATTTTGGTCAACGAAAACTCCAGCTTAACTTTCGGAGTCAATGTAAAGTCCAGTGTGACAAAACCGGGGTCAAAGAAACGTTCCATTGTAACTTTTCGGGTTGAGCAAATGTCCGGAATGAAAAAATTTAGGTCGAGCAAAAATCCGGGTGATTAATAAAGCCTAGCAAAATTCTTTTCATTGCTATTATTGGTCCAGCATGGTGTATTCATACCTTATTTTGGCCGAGCTTTTCATAAATTGAGGTGTAGGCTAGGACAAGAATCCCGTTTAAAGTCTAAAACAATTGTTTTATGCCTTTTGAAGTCTGCTCTTTAACAATCAAGTCAAGAGACTTCAAATTTTGTCGTGAAATATTTCTATGAGCCTACATGTATCTCAGAGGCAAATCTATATCAGTGTTTCACAAGGGCAAATCAACGTTAAGAATAAATTCTGTTACCGTCAAAAAATTTAGCAAACTCGTGAAAAGACTTTCGCTCGACTCATGTTTAGGCAGTTGATTTTACCTGGTCAAAAAGACCAATGAATAGACTTTTTGTTGATTTATGGTTTCACTTTTACTCAAACCATATTTTTTGCCTTAAACATTTTGGTCAATGAAAAGTCCAGCCTATTCTTCTGGGTCAATGTAATGTCCAGAGTGAGAAAACCGGGGTCGAGAAAAGTTCCATCGTAACTTTTCGGGTCGGGCAAATTTCCCGAGTGACAAAATTTAGGTCGAGCAAAAGTCCGGGTGATTAATAAAGTCTAGCAATGTTCTTTTCATTGCTATTTTGGGTCCAGCATGGTGTATTCATACCTTATTTTGGCCAAGCTTTTCATAGGCGGAGGTGTAAACTAGGGCAAGCATCCCGTTCAAAGTTCAGAACAAGTGTTTTATGCATTTTGAAGTTTGCTCTTTAACAATCAAGTCAAGAGACTTCAAATTTTGCCGTTAAATATTTCTATGAACATACAAGCGTCTGAGAAGCAAAACTGTCTCAGTGTTCCACAAGGGCAAATCAACGTTAAGAATAAATTTTGATACTGTCAAAAGACTTTTTTTAAAAAATAATTGAATTGTCTCAATTAAGATATCAAGAACATTTGTGTGCTTGAATGGATATATGTACTTAACAACTTTTTTTGTACAAATGCATCTTTGACGGAGTCTGTTCAAACAGTAACAGCTTCTAACTCTAATTTCAACAGGTTTTCTTTTTTCTCTGAGTTTCTTGTTCATCCTGTTTACCTTCATTCTTTTTAACATTCAATTTAAAGGTTTTGGTTTTCCAAAATGCAATAATTATGCCTGCAGCTTCATGCATTATGAATTGAAACCTAGGTTGCAACTACAGTTAGAGCTACCAAATTTTCCTGCGACGTTTAGTTTACAAGAATTTAAATCCAAATTGAATCCGCGCATTACCAATACTGCTGGCAAAATGCACTAAAATTGAATCAGTTTTTTTAAACATTTGTAGTTTGAAATTTAATTACACAAACGAAAACACTCAAATACTCGAAATTTTGAGGCTCTCAATACAATTTCACTATTACTTAATTACATTTGTACTAATTATAAGAAATTAAATTTCAAAAATCAAATATTTTTTTTTCTGTTTGCCTTGCCCGCTAAAATTGGTCACCGACAGTACCCCTATGAAATCTGTATGAACATCTATGCATAGCCACACATTTCGTAACAAAAAAATGTGTGAACAATTGCTCATAAGAATTCATTGTTTACTTAAGAGTTGCATTTTTAGCAACACTTTGCTCTTAGAAACAGTTTCTTTTCAGAATTTCTGAACAAAATAAAATTTGTCCTCAAAAATGTTGGGCAAATAAATACTCCAGCTAAACTTTTTGTGTCAATGTAATGTCCAGAGTGAGAAGACCTGATTTGAGCAAAATTCTAGCGTAACAGTTTTGTTTTTTTAGTATCTCTTTAAAAAAGTTAATATCGGTTTATTAACCATTGGTCAGTTAACGAGGCAATGAACTATCACAAAATTTGTCTGAACTAGTGTTGCGAAATGGGAATTTTTCGAATTAAAACCCGTCATTAAATTACACCCTTCATTCAGATTTAAATACAATAAAAGCTGGAGGGTGCTGTGCGTTACAGGCCTATTAAACGGTAAAGGGGCATAATGGGAAAGACCCGTACATTTCACATTAATATAATATTTTTGCACTTTGAAATTCAGTTTAAACAATGTCATAAAATTAGTTAGTTTCTGAATTATGTTATATTTTTTTATAATTTAATATTATGACTTCCAAGAATCAGTTATGTTTTATAAGATCCAGTTGGCTCTTACGATTCAGCACAGGAAATAATTCAAAAAACAAATTTTTTCTTCGCCGTACACAGCAAAAAGTACACAAAAACAAGCAAATTTGTTTGATTGTGTTGGTTTTTTCAAGGCACATATTTCAAAATTAAAGTTATAAGCGAGCATTGAATGCAATGAAAACAAGATCAAATTATTTGACATTTGAGAAAGTTTGAAAAAAATCTGTCACCTTTGTCCACAATCTGTGTTTTTGAGCTATTGTCTATCGGAAACTGCTAACAAAGTGCCATGATTTCATCATTTTAATAATTGCGGTTTGAAAAAAGCAAATTGCTGATTTCAACGTACTTGTAACTAACAAACTTTAGTTCTTGAATTATATCTTAGATTAATTTCAATAAAATCGAGAAATCTAGATTGAGGCTAATTTGCTATAGAAAGACAGTGAAAACAGCGACATAAATCCAAGACAAATGTGACGAGGTTATGTCCTATTTGTCCAAAATTTGGTCAATTCGGTCAACAAATGACAAATGTGCTTTTCGAGACCTGATGAGAAAATAGATAAAAACAATATTATTGGGGGCTGTATATCACAAACAGCAAATGATATCATAACTCCTCATTGGCTGAAGTAGGAGTTAATCGGAATTTCGCATAAAATTGCTGCAGCTCTGCCATGTGCACGTCTTAGTTGCCCGGAGGTTGGTTACAGAGCAAATCAGCACTGAATCAGTTGAATGATATTCTGGTTTTCTGGATTGCCAGTACTCTGTTCACGTCACAACTTACACTGGATTTCTGAGTAAAATTTAGTGCTTGAAAAATAATATGTTCAGCCTAAATCCCGCTAACAATGTTTGCTTTATACGCGATTCGATCTTCCGCGTGATTACTTGTAACATTTTGATTGCGTAGCAAGTCGTAACCACTCAGCTAAGTGGGCTTAGTGCTAATTACCTACAAGCTACCTTAAAAATAACTAGCGTGTATACTTTTACAGTAATTACCAGTTCTAAGCAATACAAGCTTAACTTTATGCTGCGCAGACTTAGCTTCGGTGCATGAATAATTTTCATACTATATGCAATAAATTTTGCATGGGCTAATGATATCATCTCAATATAATCATAATGAAGGAAAAGAGCTTCTAAAGAAACTTAAAATAATCTGGAGATGCAATGTTTTGGAATTGAATTAATTTTTTACTCTTGAAATGTGTTGGTTCAGCGCTGAAATGCTCTGAAACTCAAGTCCGCTTGTCCATTGGACTTGATGCGAATCTATGAAAACTTAACATATTATCACAAAATTTAATAAGATGAATCATAATGACCGATATGGAACTCAAAAAATCATTAGCGAACTTTTGTCGTCCCGTCCCACCGAATACTGAGTCAGCACACACAATTCTTTGATGTTACAAACACAATCAAATTGATCAAAACGTCTCCTTTTCCCACTCCACTTCTCGTTCATTCTTCAGGTTTACGCCTCGACTTATGAAAAGACTATGCTCGACCTATTAAAAGACTATGCTCGACCTTAATTGGCTATGAAAATACCTTACCTGGACCCATGAAAAGGCTTTACCTCTACTTTAATTAGGAGCTGTATTTGTAGTCAATATTGGACACCCCTACTAGAATTATAAAGTCTTTTCATAAGTCGAGGTCTAAACCTGCCCCCCCCCCCAAAAAAAATATCACCTGGATAAAAAACCAACAAAAAATCGTGCTTATTTCTCTCGGTGAAGTTTCTTTGTATTCAAAATTATTGGAAAAGCTATGCAAATTTCCAAGACCATAATGGCTTCTTGGGTACCATATTCATGACCATAAAATGCTCCATTGGTGGGAAAAACATCGAAAACCTGCTGCCGTGCCTAAAAATCTTGAAAATGATACCAAAGATCTTCTATGGCTTCTTAGAAACCATAGCAAGATCGTGCAAGAAATTTTACTTAGACTTGGATGGAACCATATATGGTCTTTGATATGGTATCTAAGAAGGGTCATCCCGGGTAGTTTAGATCTATTCTGTGAGTCATGGCTTGTCGAGTGACGTCATAACAATTGAAGACTCAACCCATCCTCTGCCTCCGACAGAAGACAGCGATGCTAGATTTGTCACTTCAACCGAAATCTTCTTGAAGGTCGAATACTTCGAGACTGTTGAGGTACTTTGACACTTAAATAATTTGTTCAAATTACTGGGCAAAGTTTTGTTAATTGTGAGTAAATTGGACGTACATCAAGGTTTGATAAGGAACGCAGGTTGGGCAGCTGAACGATTGTTTAATAACATCAACCGAATTAAAAATTTTGGCAGGTTCGTGAAAAAAGTTTGATCTCACGTGGAAAACGGTGCAAAACTTTTTTTTCCCGGAAAAAAGTTCTCATGCAATGATGAAGTTGTTCAAACACAATTATTATTTCAAATAGAGTTCCTAATTTTTTGTAAACAAAGATATAGGAGAATTATAAAGGAGGTTTTTTTTACTTCAAAATTTCGCAAATTTGAGTTGCAATTATAATGAATTTACAAAAAAGGTTTGTATTTACTTCTAGCGTTTTCATTACTCAAAACAGGTTTGATAATTTTGATAATTTGACTTACAAGGAGGCTCGGCAATGTGGGTTTGCAAATAAAGCTCCGACCCTGCTCATCTACATTTTTCACTTAAATGCCTACCAAATGAGGAAGAGATAAAAAATAACATAACAACATATCGTTCAACAAACTACTAAATGAAAAAAACAATCTACCTAAAAGCGCCTATGAGACTTGTGACTAACAAATATGACTACCAGAAAAGACAGCGATAAACATCAAATAATTACAAATATTAATTACTACCAAAACTCGTTTGTCCATTCTTTGAAAAACCATTAATAACCAAATCAAAATGGCATCAGATAAAATTTATACTAAGAAAAGTTACTTGTAATTTATTATAAAAAATATGGGACTTTTCCGCAATGTGACCTTGTAACAAGTCGACAAGAACAGAGCAAAAGGGCAAAGTTTAATAAAAAACACTTCTTTTCTTGAAAAGAATTAATTTCAATCTAATTAGAAACTTTTTGCAACAAATGAAATCATTGAGATCTTCTTTCAAATCTCCATAAAAAGCAATTGAGATCTTTCATTATCCAGGATAGGTTAGACGACTACAAAAGGAAACAACAAATATAGGCAAAAGGACAAATTTGCACGATAAAATTTGCAAGAAAAAATTTGCACGAAATAATTTGCACGAGAAAGATGTCTCAGTTAATTAATCATTAGGCTGTTCATTAGAAACATATAAAACTTTCGATTGCGTTTTTTATACATGACCAAAAGACCGCTCATCATTGTGATAAGAAAACAAAATCCTGCAAAAATGGGCGCAAATGTAAAGATCACGAATATTTTATGAGAAATGGTTGTATCAAGAACAAAGACCATTTGAGGAAAATGAAACAGCTTTCAACAGCAAATTATAGTTCAATAGACGAGGGATGTGATTTGTCTACAGAGATGCTAAGCTACAAGATAACAAACAAAAGATTCTAAAATTAAAAAAAAAACAAATGTTTTCAAAAATCATAGCCATTATAAACTTTCGACTCAGACAGTGAACAGTTTATCTTGGAACTTCTTGGAAAACTAATTCTGCGTCTTATTAGTGAATCTAATTTATAAGACAACATGACTATGAAACAACACTGTATACAAGTGGAACTAAAAAAGTTCACGAACAACTTTGCGAAACCACCGTGTTGGAGCCATTGAAATTATAAAATAATGAAATATTATTTGTAAAATAATTGAAATAAAATCTTCATTTGCGTCTCTTTTGATCATCATAATTTCTTCTCAAAAAGGCTATCAATTAATAAAAGCAAAAATGAACCACAAAAATTGAGAAGTATATAAGTTTTAAAAAATTCATCTGAAACAAATTGTCTAAGCCCTGAAGACATCAGTTAAAAAGTTTACACAATAGAAAAATAACTGTTTGATTCAACAAAACTTTAAAGAAACTGCTCAATGGAGAGGCTTAGTTACGAAAAAGATACAACATTTCAAACAACACAATTTCAAAAAACGTAAACCAGGACAAAAAGGGATAAGTTGAAGAATATTTTGGCTCTTTATTCCAGAAATTAAAATGACAGTCAATAAAACCTTTAGCAATATACCAATTGCAGTCATTAGGCTCAATAATGTATCCTTATTTGGCTACTGATATCTTTGATTAACCAATAATTGGCACACGACAACAAAAATCATCAACAAACACAGGGCAAAAATAAAAAAAAAATCTACCAAATTCTGCAAGAGAATGGTGTCGCAGCCCACAAAAAAATATGTTATGAAAACAATAAATATGTTCAATAAAAAGTTTAATAAATTTCATTTTAACTTACATCTGTTAAGTATTTGACAATTTACCAAAGAAACAAAAACAACCTCAAAAATGGGCATTCAAGCACAAAAATCACAAATTTGTAAGAAAACTCGTATTACCAAATTTAAGAAAACGTTTTTCTAAAATTATCAGCCGAAAAATTAGTTTTTATTCGATAAGAAGAAACATTTGACCTGTGTTTAATGAGAATATGCAAAAAGTTGACTGATTTAATATAAAAAGAGGACCAGTTCTAATAATCAGTGAAATTTTTTTAAGACAAATACATTCAATGACATGAGAAACGTTAGGTAACAACCGATTGCATGGTTCAGTTTCACTAACCCCTCATGAAGAAGCCATTTGGACCTTTGAATGGTTAGACTTAGTAATCAGACTGCAAAAAAATAGAAAATTAAAAACAAAGGCAAAACCCAAGATTTCAATCAAAGTTTGCTAAAACTCTTGCTCAAAGACATAAAAACCTTTATGTTCTCCGAAAATAAACTATAACTACAATCGGCTTCCTCATTTTCACGTAAATGGGAGTTGTCATCAATGGAGCCGTGAATAAAGAAACAGAAAAATGGAAAGCAAATTAATTTGAAAAAAGGCAGCGTCAAAATAAAACTTAAAAAAGTTGTGATTGTAATAATCCATAACAAGATCAAACCTATACCTGATTTTGCTGGGCGCCAAACAATCCAACCAATTAATCCAAATGTTTGCAAAATAAACCAACTGTTGAGTGAGGCTCTTAAATAAAATATAAATGATGCAATTTGTATAATTATCGACTTAAATCTTCAAAAACGGCTAAATTTCAATTCTCGCTTAGAGCGCCTAATTTCGACTAGCGCTCTGTTGGCGATTGAGGAGTCTGTGTCAAAGTTGTTAGGTCACTACGTTAAGATAGTAAACCAATAATGCTTATTTTGTGCCGTTTTTGATGAAAAGAGTTTTCAAATTTTGAAAATTTTATCAAAATTTTAGGCAAAAAAATTCAATGAAACGATTCAGCAGCGCTCTTCAATCTCAAACAGTAACAAAAAACTTTGCCGTTAAAAATATTGGATTGTTTTAAATTATATTAGCGGAATTTTGCCAGGTTATAGCCAAAATTACTGAAAATGTGAATAAAAACTGTCGAATACTCACAAAATTCTAACCTCGATAACTCCTTGTAAAAAACGAATATCGAAAAAATCTCTTTAATTCCAGATTCTAGGGTGTACTTGCTTTGAATGATGCCACTCACAACTCTCTACGGTCGGCAATATATTGGTCGGTTAAAATTTTCTGAACAAAAAAAACCCAGTTGAGTATACAGTTCCTGCCTCCCCAATAAAGTGGGGGCCGGAACAACAAGAATGATATCCTCCGATGGAAACGTTTTTCCACAAGGTATAAAATAGAAAAATTTATTAGTGAAAACAACTAAAATTTATTAGTGATAACAATTAAATCATAAAACAAAAAGACTGAAATCACATGACATGAAACTGAAAATTAGACTAGTTTTTTTCCAAATTATCGAAATTGATTCAGAAAGACCGAGTCAACTAAAAAGTGTTAGAAATTGATCAGAAAATTACTGAAATGCGACAACATATTTGAAATGCTACATGATTTCAAGACAAGAAGATATGAGCAAACTGGCGAAATCATAAGAAATCATTGTAGAAATTTAAATTTCTTACCTATCTTGAACTAATGATGTGTTTTGAAAACAATATTTAAAAAAATAATTAGAAAGTAAATTGAAACAATTCTATTTCATTGGATCTAAAGTAAAACTCGCTCACAAGTTTTTGAAAGAAAGAACAATAACCATAGTACTCCTAAATAAGAGGTTGGTTACAAAAATCCTTCGCACAGTTTGCTAGTGCGTGACGATTATTACAAAAGACATCAAAAAATAAATAAAACTATGACTAAAAGGGTCAGAAAATTGGGCAAAAATTTCAAAAAACGAAGCCCCAGTGATAATGAAAAATCAATCGTATATTGTCCGATTAATCTTTTTCCGAAAAAAACTGTCTCATAAGAACTTGCAGGAAGATGCATCGTTTACATGAACTTACAAAAAAATGGTCAAATCTTACACAGTAAAAGTTCTTTTTAACCTATCACATATTACTCAATTACTTGGAGATAAGAGGCAGTGGAAATCAGCCCTGCATAAGTCTAGAGACAATCTGGATTTTAGGACGGCCAGTACTTTGTTCATATCCCAATTTACAGTCCTGATTTCACAGTTAATATCACTGCAAGAAAAATAATATGTTGAGCTGAAATCCCGCCAGCAGGGTTTGCTTTATGTGAGATTTGAACTCTCGTGTGGTTACTTGTAACATCTAATTTGTGTAACAAGACGTAGCCGATAAGCTATATGTGCTTTGTGGTAATTGCCTACACGCCAGGTAAAGTATAAATGGTGTGTATACGACTATAATAATTATCAGTTATGTGCTACAAATGTGTGGCATTGTTCTGCTTAGACTTGATTTTGGGGTATGAGAAAACTTCAGAGTATACAGGATAAGTTTAGTCTTAGCGAATTCTAGGACCTCAATATAATCATAATGAAGAAAATCTGCACAAAAAGAAACCTGAAAAATAGTAGAATGCATTGTTTCTGAACTGAATTTTATGCAGTTGAAATGTGCTGGATTGGCGCTGAAATGCTCTGAGGCTCAAGGCCGGCTTCAGCTACAACTGCCGCTGAGTCAATTTATTCCTAATTGTTGATTAGATATCATGAATAGTTTACATTTGGACTGCATTTATTTGGATTGCCTTTATTTGGACAGCAGAATATCCAGTACAGTTTTTTTTATACAAAATGTTTAATTAGTTCATATGGTACTCATGAGAATTTGAAAAATCGGTGCGTTTTCTTTCGATGATGTTATATTTTCCCTTCCCTGTCAACCAAAAGCTATTAGGGATCAAAATCATAGCGACAGAATTTTTGATAAATTTTTTAAAAGTTCTGAGAAACTTCGAAAAGCTCATCTGTTTAATTTCTTACCAAACTATACCAGTTTACCGGGATACTTTGGGGTTTCAAGTACATGGCAAACATTTCAAACAATAACTTCAGAGATAACAGAACAGATAATTGAATTGAACTGCATTAATTTTTCACTTCAGCCTAATCATTCTTTTCGAAGTTTTTTCTCATGAATAGTTTCGATTTTTTTTCTACACCAGCAGCTGTATATTTTACAATAAGATTCCTAACTAAAGATAAGCAATTCCATGTAGAGAAGCTCTTAAAACCTAAAAACAACCTATAATATAGTTAATTGACCAGAAAAATGCAATCCTATTGTTTGAATGAACTCTTCTAGAAAAAGTTGATAACAAAGAAAATACACAAGATTGGCTTTTCAAAATCGAAGCTGGCACTATCAATTGATAAAAAAAAACTGTCGTTTACTAAGTTATTTTTGGAAAAAGCAAAATACCTTGCAGCTTATTAATTTTTAGCTCACGCGTTGCTGAACGTTTTCTAAATCGTTATTTTTTAAGAATAAATTCAGAAACTTGAGAACCTATCATAATAGAAAACACGGTTACAGTTCTTCGTAATCATCTTTTCAGATAATGCACAAAAATAACTCCAGAATCACGGGGCGATAACAACAGTTTCTCATTGCAAACCTGTATTAAAAGCAATTAAAAGACTAGATAAAATACTAGCTGAATAAAATACAAAACTTTAGATGTTTAATTGTTTTACTGCCTGGCTAATATTTAACCATTTTAATCTAACAAGGATTACATCTCCAACGTACGTGCGAGCCTCTTGTTGGAGCCCTGGAACTGGCCTCCTCTTATAAATTGCATCAAAAAGTTGGAGGAACTGGTAATTGTAAGCAAGCGTATTGCAAATCCAAAATAAAACTTCAATTGCAATTCTAATGTAAATATTATTTTGCAATTCAAAAATAAAACTTAATTTGTACATATAAAAAAACTTATACTGCAAATCTAATACAAAACTTATATTGCAAATCTAATAAGAAAATTATATTACAATACTAAAATGAACGTTATATTGTAATTCTATCAAGAAACATAAATTGCAATTCTAATTTGATATTTTGCAATTCTAATATGAAGCTTCTATTGTATTGCTATTATAAAACTTATTCTACTAGATTCTATTATTCTTTTACACTATTATATTTGAAACTTAAAATGAAATTCTAATATGAAACTTATATTGCAAATCTAATAAGATTTTATTTGCTATTATAATATCAAGCTTCTCTTGTTTTTCTATTATACAATTTATTCTATCAGATTCTATAATTCTATTGTATTTGAAACTTAGAATGAAATTTTAATATGAATATTGTATTGCAATTCTAATATGAAACTTATATTGCAATTTGTTGTGAAGCTTATATTGCAATTCTACTACGAAGCATATAATGAAATTACAATATTAAATTTTCATTGTAATTCCAAAAGGGAACTTATTTTGCAATTCTATTATGAGACTTATCTTGCAATTTTATTATGAAATCTATGTTGCAGTTGTAATAAAAACATTATATTGCAGTTTTAATATGACACTTCTATTGCAATTCTAATATGATAAGTATATAGCAATTCTAATGCGAAACTTATTATGCAATTGTAACAAGAAATTTATAATGCATTTCTAATGTGACACTTATAGTGCAATTCTAATTTTAGAATTATATAGCAATTCTACATTGACACTTATATTGTTATTCTAATATGACACTTACATTGCAATTCAAAAATAAAACTGATATCGCTATTCTTCTAACATAAAATTTATATTAAAATACTAAAAAGAACATTATATTGCAATTCTATCATGAAACATATATTGCAAATCTATTTTGAGACTTATATCCTTTTTCTGATATCAAAATTATTTTTGATTCTAATATGAAACTTATATTGCAATTCTAATATGAAAATTATGATACAATTGTAAAAAGAGACATATATTGCTATTCTAATATGATTCATTTTCGCATTTCTATTATGAAGCGTCTATTGATTTTCTCTTTTAAAACTTATTCTATTAGATTCCTTTTTTCTATTTTTCTCTCATATTTGAAAATTAGAATGCAATTCTAATATGAGATTTATATTGCAATTCTAATGTGAAACTTTTAATGCAATTCTAACAAAAAACCTATAATGCATTTCTTATTTGACACTTATAGTGCAATTCTAATACTAAAATTATATAGCGGTTCTAAAATGGCACTTGTATTTTTATACTAATTTGACACTTCTATTGCAATCCTAATATGGTAATTTTATAGCAATTCTAAGGTGAAACTTTTAATGGAATTGTAATAAAAACTTATAGTGCAATTCTAATATTAAAATTATATAGCAATTCTAAAATGACAGTTAAGTTGCATTTCTAATATAAAAATTGTTTTGATTTTCCAATTTGAAAATTATAATTCAATTCTAATATGACATATATATTCCAATTTGAAAATGAAACTTTTATTGCAATTCCAATATGAATTTTTTTGCAGGTCCAATGTGAAGCTGATATTGCAATTCTAATATGAAACATATAATGAAATTATATAAAACTTATTTTGCATTTCCAATATAAAATTTACTTTGCAATGCTAATATGAAACTTAAAAAGCAATTCTAATTTATAGTGCGATTCTAATTTTAAAATAGTATTGCAACTTTAAAATGACACTTATATTGCAATTCTTATGAGAAACTTTTTTTGCAATTCTATTTTTCTAACATTGCATTTCAGTTATTGCATATTATACTGCTTATATAATTCTAATTATAATATTGCAATTATAAAATAGCAATTTTAATTTACATACTATTTTAGTATCTAAAAGTGTCTCTAGTACCGGCAGAGGGCAACTGTGCAGCCGGATGCTCGTTTCCTGCCCCTTCCACCACTTCTGTTCAACTAACTGGACTAGCCCCCGGACAAAGTTACAACATTTCACTCTCAACTGAGAGCAATGGAAAAGACAGTGAGCCAGTTATCGTGAAACAGGCAATGGATCCCGGTCAAATAGTTGCGTTTCAGTCCATAACTTCGTCAGACAAGGTTATGTAGTCAGTTTTCAGGATATGAAAGGCAAATTTTTTAACAAAATTTGTTGAAAAGATGGTTCTCTTACTGCTTTTTTATTTTCATAGGTTCACTAAGACTCCTTTTTAGCGTTGACTGAGAACGTCACAATTTTTCGCTAAATTGGTTTACAAAAAAAAACATTTTAAGAGTCTCGATAAAAGAACTTATCACGAAATTTAAGATACTTCAACACATGTATATATACAGATTTAAGAAGTTGTTTACTTATTGTTGGATGTCCGGAAATTTTTTTTTTTGCAGAAAAAGTAAGAACAACCTCTTTTAACGCGTATCATCATTGCGAATTTTGATTTCAATCAATGTTTAATTGCCGTCCTCATCTTCTCAGATGGCTATAATTGCGCACCTATTACAATTCAAAGAATTTGTGTTGCTTTTGACACATTAAGACAACCGTTTTTAGCCGTTTCTTCGAACATATTTCTTGATTTTATAGTTATTTTTTTATGATCTGTTCACACATTTTCATGATTTTTGAAGTCCAGTTCCAAAACAACGGATGTGGAGCGAAAAAGCAAGTAAATTTGGGGTGAGAATTCCTTCACTCAAATTTTGAAGTGGAAAACGTTATCTGAACAAAAATTTGCTTTCTCTATTGTGATTTTTTTGTTCACAAGCGGAAATTTGTCTCTGATTTTTACTGTTTTTCTCTTCAATGTTTTTCATTGTTTTTTTCTAAATGGTTTTCAAATCGATTTATAAATCATTCTAGGTCTAGTTTTTTTCTTTAGTCAGAGAAAACTCAAGAGCGTCCCTAGTTCAAAACAAATGTTAAATTTGCAAATATTTGCAATAATTTGCTCGATAAAGTCAAATTTTTAAAAATTTGCAAATTATCTCTTCGCAAAGTCAAATTTGCAAAATTTTGCAAAATAATGTTAAGTTTGCAAATAATTGCAAACGATCGGCCCAGTTCGTTCTGGTCGAGCTCTACTTAATACAGCAATGAGTTTTCTTTTCCTAACCATTTCTCTGAGATGGCCAACTACTAACCATTAGGGACAAAAATATTTAAACGTGTTTGCGAATATATGTAAATTTATTGAAATATTTTACAAAATTTGCAAATTTCTCTATAAAATTTTGCAAAATTGACATTAAGCATAGGGTTTGTTTTAGTAGCCTTTCATATGTTTGTGTGCTAAAGCTGCTGAGAAGCCCTATACTCAAGGTCAAATGGTTATTCTAAGTCCTCTAAAGCTCAAAATGGTACAGTTAATATAATTTTTGTCATATTTAGTTTTAGATTAGACTGGTCTTAATTGATATTGATCATAGTTTTTAAAGAATATCATTTAAACACAGAAAAAAAAGATAGATTTTGCAATTGCATTAAAAAAGTTATTTTTAAGCGTTTGTCAATTTGCAAATTTTTCATCGGTCATTTGTTGACCACGGTCTTTACGTACTTCGATTTTAAAGATTCCAACAGTGAACCGCATTATGCGGTATTTTTAACCTAAATGCCCTCCGACTACGTTATAATCGAATTTGTGGCTAAAGTTTGCGTTTTATGCTCCGTATTGACGAGAATAGAGGGGCACGCAGAAATACGCAGCAGTTCAAAACTATAAGTAGCGTAAATTAGCCGCCAAAGCTTGATCTGGATGTGTGAAATCAGCTTGATGTTAGCGCATGAGCTTTCTCACTTTTTATTTTTGACCTCATACAGAAACCCCCCTTCGAGCTAGGTTTCACCCAGTAGATTTGTACGAAACTGTGAGTGTTTTCTTATTCCAAGCGATTTGGTCAGAATATCTGTAGGCATGTTTTATGTTGGGAAATAAGACAGTTCAAATTTCTAGTTTTCTACCAATTCTCGCAAAAATTTTAGTTTTATAGCAAACTGTCTAGTTTTTCCACGATACATAGAATACTTACTAAGGGCAATACAAGTCTGGTTATCCACAACAATTTTCAGAGGTAATTTACAGAAAAATACTAAATCCTCCAGAATTCAACTTAGGTGGATGGATTCTTTTTTCGTTTCAACAACAGAGTTAAAATTTTCTTCAGCAGCTGTGCAAAATATGTTGCTAAAGTCTTTTGGACCTTACAACCCCAATTTATGGCTCCAGGCAGCTCACTTAGCATAAAACAAATACCTGAATTCCTCCTCCTGTTATCTATGTTCCGTGCCAAATCAGCATCAGAAATAGTCAACAATTCCAGAACCTGAGTTATAAGGAAATATAAAGTTTGATTCCTTTTTCCTCTTAAATATCTAAGAACACTCTTAGCCGCTTTTCAATGAACTTCTCCGGGATTTTCAGTATATCTTAGAGCAATAGCAGCAAAACAAATATCGGGTCTACTTGACAAAAGTAAATAGTTCAGACAACTCTATCAAACTTCGAAAATTAGTTTTACTCAATCTAATTTCTTCCTCATTTCCCTCCTAAAGACAGTCGGTTTTTTGAAATTTTGCAGTTTTCCTCTAATGGTATATCAATTGGCTTGCAACTGTTCAATTTGAAAGTTTCTAAAATCATTTCAAGGTATTTCTCTTGGCTAATTTTTATATCAGAGGAATTCAATTTTCATTCCTAAGAACGACGGCTAATCTGAATAATCACTATTTTTTATCTTTCTCGGAAACTTCAGCATGTAACCAATCACAATATATTTCAGAAAGGCCGCAAACTATCAAATCATCTACCCGTAAACAAAAAGAAACAGTTATTTTTCCGTCCTGCTTTTTTATAAACAAACAATGGTCATGAAATGAGTTAACAAAAGTTAGTGCAATCAACAAAACCTTCAAAGTTAAAAATCAGTTTCTTCCAGGTTCTTTAAAACCATGAAAACTTTTTCAACCTGCAACCAAAGAGCTTTTCATTTTCATCCAAATTTTCAAAACTATCAATTTGTTTAACAACTAAATCTTTTTCAATTGGAGCATTTAAATAAGCAGTTTTTATGTCAATTTTTATTAATTAAAAAGCGTTAAAAATAGCCAGACTCATCAAAATTTTAATGGTTGAAAGAATAGATCTAGGTGAGTATGCTTCAAAAAAATCTTTACCGAAAATTTTGATAAAATCTTTTGAAGAAAAGGAGCTTTTTAACGACATATTTCAAAATAATATTTCAGGACCAAGTTTCAAAGCAAAATGCCATCTAATTCCTATTATTTTTTTTATCATTTTTCACAAAGGAGCAAATATTTTTCTCAACTAAAGAGCCGTACACTTTTTGCATTGCTGTGAACCAATCTGGATTTTGCAAAGACCCATCAACTTTCTTTGGAAGCAAACGATCAATAGGAAGTTGACTCAAAGAAGAAACTTTTTTTGATTCTTTATCAGTTTCTTCTTCCAATTTTTGTGTTTTCGTATGTTTGAAGATAAATTCATTTTCAATAGACCTTACGTTTTGCCGCTTTGAGTTTTGAATTCACCTTTTTGTTTTTCAAACCCAATCAAACAGCACTTACTATTATCAGAATTCGCATGAAATATTTCTTTTTTCGAGGCTTGATCTAAATTTTCGCGAGCTGATTTTTCAATTTGCTTAAACGGCACACAAACAAAATTTTAACAAAGATAATTTAGATTTTTTGCACATCATTTCAAATATGAGTTTTCTCCATAGCTGAAAGCAAAAGCATGTTTTTGACGTGAAAAGTCACGTTCAAAGCATATGTCCGATATTCTTTGTCCAAGCATGTGTTATCCAAAAAAGCGAGCCATAGCAACAGGGATTCACCGTTTTCTTTCAATTTTTTCCTGTGTTGTATATTGAACAGAGCTTTCAAAACCAATTCTTTGGTTCCTACAATAGCGCTTAAACTCATTTAAAATGTATTCTCCCCATCCATCAGAAACTAAAATGCCTGTTCTTCTAACATCAACACAAAACTGTTTGAACTTGTCCATGACCTCGTCTTCCGTTTTTTTTCGTAAAGTAAACATTTGAGAAACGATTGGAAGCATTTACATGTCCAATGGCATAATAATGGCCATCAACAGCTTCGGGAGAAATTTTTCTTTAAGACATCTGTATGCACAACGTCCAGAATTTTGATAGCTCTTTTAATGCAATCCTTAGGAAGAAGCTGTTTTTTTTCGATTTATTCAACTAATAAAATTCACAACACTCAATTTTTGAGTCATTTTTTTCTTTCCCTCAACAAATTCTGGCAAGCGTTTCAAATCAAGAAAGATAATATGTTGCATCATTGGATGCCAGATTTAAAAAATGTAAATATTAAAGCAACTTTCAATTGAACAGGGAAATTTTTCTTCAGTTTTTCAACAGAGAAACAATCAATTTTCAACTTGGAATCAAAACGAGATTTTTTTAAAAAACAGTTTAAGTTTTTCACCGGAAGAAACATCAAACCCACTTCTCTAAGTTTTTAAAAAGAAATTAAGTTTTTTGAGTTATCAGGTACGATTAAAGCATCATTTAAAGCATACTCTTTTTCAGTTCTTCATTGCTATTCTTTGCAAATTTTTCAACATCCACTTTTCACTTTTCCTGATATTGAAGAGTGCGTTTTGTTGGCATTGTGATTTATGCCAGATAAATTTTCATCCACGTTACTAAAAGTGTTTTATCTTTAATCCTGTAGTTTGTTGCGCCAGAGTCAATAAAAAAATGTTGATGATCGACAAAGATCTCACTCGAGAAAAAGCTGAAACTTTCCTCTTTTTGTTCATCCAAAACTAATTTTTGACTTTCTTTCGAAAATTTTTTTTGTTTTTTTTTATTGCAAGGGATTCAAATTTCTTGTAAGTGAAACAATTTACGGGCAATATGTCCAATTTTTGCAATTAAAACATGTTTTTTGTTTTCATGTCGTTGTGCTCGACAAAATTTCGCAATGTCAACCCTTTTGCGACCACTAAAACGATGATCATTGGCAAAGAAAACGGATTCTGTTTTTTCTGTGTTCCTTTTGTTGCGTATCTCAATTTCAAAGTTAAATAAATAATTTTCAATTTCATTCAAGTATTTAACTTGATCATATTTTACAAGAGTAAAAAAAATTCACATTCACGATGAAATCCCTGCAAAAATATCGCGACAAACAATCTTTCACTTATTGACTAATCATTTTTGAAAGGTTTAACTGCCTGTCTTCGGTTCTAGTAACACAGTCGACTGTATTTTCGTTTCTGTATTTATCTAAATTTGTTAAATCAGATATCAGTTTTTGTGAACGCGTTATCTCAAAGCTTTTAAACTTCATACATAACACGTTCCAAGCTTCAGATGCTTTTCCCATATACGGTCGCAAAAAAACTGATTTCTTGTCACGAACAAGTTCATACCAAATGACCATCTGTTTTTCCTCAAAAAATTCTGATGTTTTCTGGTCGGCCGGGTTAATTTGCTCCTGTGAGGGTTGTCCCTTCAGCGTAGGTATGAACTCATTGTATCCTACACTGCCGTCAAGAAATTTATTTAACTTCAAAACATACGTTTGTGTCTCAAACTGTTCAGAAAAACAAGCAAAGTCCTCTTCTATACCGCTAAAGAAAGATTTATCTTCCGTTTTGTCATCCATGTTTAGAGTGGTGATTTCGTATTAGATGTTAACAAAAAATTAAACTTAAAACTAAAAGTTTGAACAGAGTGAAAAGGAAAGTTCAAAATGAAATTGCACACTCTTTTGAACACACAACGTAGACAAAAATTTCTTGTTAGTGAAACAATTTTTGGGCAATATGTCCAATTTTTTGCACTTAAATCATGTTTTTTGTTTTCATGTCGTTGTGCACGACAAAATTTTGCAACGTCAACTCTTTTGCGACAATTAAAACAACGTTGATCATTGGCAAAGAAAACGGATTCTGATTTTTCTGTGTTTCTTTTGTTGCGTATCTCATTTTCAAAGTTAAAAAAATAATTTTCAATTTCATTCAAGTATTTATGTTGATCATATTTTACAAGAGTAAAAAGCTTCCAAATTCACGATGAAAACCCTTCAAAAATATCGCGACAAACGATCTTTCACTTATTGACTAATCATTTTTGAAAGGTTTAACTGCCTGTCTTCGGCTCTAGTAACACAGTCGACTATATTTTCGTTTCTGTATTTATCCAAATTTGTTAAATCATTTATCAGTTTTGTGAACGCGTTATCTCAAAACTTTTAAACTTCATACATAACACGTTCCAAGCTTCAGATGCTTTTCGCCTATACGGTCGCAAGAAAACTGATTTCTTGTCACGAACAAGTTCTTACCAAATGACCATCTGTTTTTCCTCAAAAAACTGTTATGTTTTCTGGTTGGCCGGGTTAATTTGCTCCTGTGAGAGTCGTCCCTTCAGCGTAGGTATGAACCCATTATATCCTACAGTGCCGTCAAGAATTTTATTCAACTTCAAAACATACGTTTGTGCCTCAAACTGTTCAGAAAAACAGGCAACGTCCTCTTCTTTACCGCTAAAGAAAAATTTATCATCCTTTTTGTCATCCATGTTTAGAGCGGTGAGCTCGTATTAGATGTTAACAAAAAATTGAACTGAAAACTAAAAGTTTGAACAAAGTGAAAATTGAAGTTCAAAATCAAATTGCACACTCTTTTAAACACACAACTTAGACAACCCAATTGAAGAACACCAAACAGGTTTTTACTTATTCAAGTTTTCATCAAATATGAGCTAATTTTGTAAAATGAAATTTTTTTCTTTAACACAAAACATCCTAACTTTAAATACAAAAAGTATATTGGACTTTGGAAACAAAAAAATAAAAAGATTTTTTAAACGTAAAACTATTGTCCACCAGGCAGTCTGTATTTACAAAGCTTTTCCACATTTATTTGAAACTTATTGATAATAAAGCGGAGCCCCGAAAAAAACCTCGTTAAACGAATTGACTTTTATTAGAAAGCAGTGCTGTTGAAAAGAAGCTAAATGAAAAGTCATGTCTACTTAGTATAAAAGAGCTCATTGGGTTTGAGAATGTAGTATCTTTGACAAAATTGGAGTAGACAAGGAACAATATAGTCACTGATTCCCCCACTGTGACTAAGCACGATGAGGACCGATCCTCCATATAATTTCTCAAACACTTATTTAAACTTTTCTCTTACGCATGGGCCAACGTTTGCAATATTATTCAAGCAAGATTTCTATACATCATGTTTTACTATTCTTTTACTATCTTCACTTCTTTTGTAAGTTTGCATATGTTTTAAATTTTGTACACAATGTTATATGCCCTGCACGGACTCTGACCAAAGTCTTTAAAGAATTATAATGTTCTACAGATCGATTTAACTTTTTTGATAACCGGACTCTTTTAATCGGCACTTTTGTTTTTGTTTCAATCGACCGTTTTTTTGTTAAATCACTAGTGTTTTGCACAAACCCGTCATCAAGCTTTGACGCTAAAATCTTCAGCTTTATAGATATCAAGCATAAAAAGTAATTTATTAAACCAAAATATTCAATGGTTTTAACTCCCTCTCTCTCACTGTCTTCTTCTCTCTTTATATTTCTATCTTTCTTTGTCTACCATTCTCCACGTCTCTCTCTCTCTCTCTCTCTCTCTCTCTCTCTCTTTCTCTCGCTCTGTGCGTCTTTTTCTCTGAAGAACACACACTCTTTCGACCACGGCTCTCTTTCTTTCTCTTTCTTTGTCACACTTTCAAACAGGCCACCCCATATGCTTCTGTCTTGTGTTTCACGTTTCAGTTTTCTGGGCCCATAACCTATTGACGAGTTTAGAGGAGCACGAAGTAATACGCAGCACTTTGGAATTTCAATATACTATTGTTTGATTATAAATGGCAAATGTACGTAGTAAATCAGCATATATTAATAGCGTAAATTGCCCCCGTAGCTTGATCGTGATGTGTGAAATCAGCTCGCAGTTAGCGCATTTGCCTTCTCAATTTTAAGTTTTGAAGTCATGCCTAAACTCCGTATATAACTTTTCCTGATTTACAAAAAGTAAACAACTTCTTAGAAAGAACATTACACATTTTTTGTTTTTTTTTTTAAAAACTGTTTGATACCTGCGACTTAAACGACAGAAACTAATCAGAACGAAGAAAACGACGACAAAACGACGAAAACGACGTCAAGAAGATAAAAACGACGACAAGAAGATGAAAACGACGATTTGTTTCGAATAGATTGTTTTTTTTTGTCGTTATCCTCAACACGGGGTAAATATTGTCCACGATATGTGTAACATCCTCTTCGTTTGTCAACTCAGAAATCATTGAAGTCAATTTTTGTCTGGTTTTATTACCAAGAATTTTATAGGAACGTTTCTGAGATCCAGATAACTTGTAATATGGGTGTGAAGATTGTGTTGGATAAATCATTTTTGGCATGTTCTGTCCATGTAAGACATTTCTTAGACAAGATTCATTTTTGCTGCGAGTTTTTAAACAGAGCTATCACTGCATAACGACTCAAACCTCAATATTAGTATCCATACAACCTTCATGGCAAAGTATAGCGCGTCCCTCTTCGAATGGCTAAGTTGCCAGCCAGTAACCAAATGAGCATAGAGGTGTATAAATCTTAATTCTGGCCAAAAAATGGGAGTTTTTTTGTTTGCCTTCCCCCTTTACCCCCAGTTACAAGGCACCTGCCATTACATAGTAAATCATTATGTAAGAATATGGCACGTGTGTCTGGGGGTGCAAACAATATGCACCCACTAAGCGAGAGGGGGGGGGGCGTAAACGGAGAAGATCCAGAAAATTTATAAGGTCTCCCGAGAAGTAATTCAGCAATAGATTGATTGCCCCTAGACTTGATTACATTCTGCGACCGAGTCGCAACTCCCCCCCCCCCCCCCCCCGCATGGTTTCACTGAGACATAACTTGGTCATACTATTCATGAAGTGTTACCTAGCACGATCTTTGCATGAAAGAAACGAAATAAAGTATGATTCTTAAATAGAACTTATAGAATCGTACATTAGACTCAGATTCTTGGTCATAGCAGTTGTCATATTAGTACAAAAACCACTGCAAAATGAAATTTAAACCGTAAAATAGGCGAAAAAGTTTTCTCAGTTATGACGATAGCTCGCAATAATTATGCCAAATTATGTGGTGCCGAAATTATGTTAAACTGGGATAAAGTCCAATTTCGAGAGACCTTAAAATCTAGAAAACTGTTGGGATTTTGCGAGGTCCCTTGTTACAATCAAGATTAGGAGTCGAGAAACAGCATGTATAACACATCACTTGCTCTTCTCACAGCTGCAGTAGAAATTTTTGTTAAAATTTGTCTACAACTTATCAGCTTATTCTAATTCGATTGGTTATGTTGTCAGCAACCATTTGAGCATAGAGAAGAATAAACCTAATTTCTGGCAAAAGTAGACAGTAGCTAGTCGCGAAAAAATATTTAGTAAGGACTTGCTTGCTTCAGACCAACCTTCATTTTGCTACTGGGCCGCAAAATTTGATTGCAGTATCGTTAGGTTGCAATTAGAGATAGTTTTTAGGTGATTTGAATGAGAACAAATTTCCCAGTAAGTAGTATACTAAAATGCACGTGAAAAATCCCCCCCCCCCCCGTGACAAATCGTGCATAACGTTTTGTCACGGGTGGGGACGTCCCCACCCGTGACAAATCGTGCGGTACATTTTTGAGGTCGAAAAATTTTGTCTCTCAATTTTGCCGGGGGACAAAACTTGTAAAAATTTTCTCGATTTGTGCCGGGGACAAAAACTTGTAAAATTTTCTCAAATTTGTGGGGGACAAAAACTTGTAAAATTTTTGTCAATTTTGTGCGGTGAGAGAAATTTTTGCCGAATTTGTTCGGTGGGCAAAAACTTACAATTTTTCCAGCTATTTTGTGCGGGGAATAAGAACTTGTTAAAATTTCACAGTTTTCTGGAATTATTGAAAAACTTGTGAAAATTTTGCAATTTTTGGGGGTCCCTTAAGTTGGTTTTAAAATTTAAAAATTCTTAAACCATTTTTTAGTCAAAAAGACTATTCATGAGTTTTCAAAAGACAGAAAATTTACTAACCTTTTCATTATTTCAATCTCTTGATAAGTTTTATGTAATTTAACAAGATATAAGTAAAATGGAGTCAAATTTTGTTGGTTTTGATCCAACATCTGGTTTTGATCCAACATCTGGTTTTAATTTGATAGTTTTATTGCCCATATGTTATCCCAGATTAGGGAGTGTGGGCGGATTAGAAAACCAATAAAATTTAAGTGCCAGGGCTCCAAATTGAGAATTATTGTGTCTGATAAGAAATTTGCAGCGTCCAAGGTGAAAAGAATGCAACTTTGCAGAAAATGAGAAGAAATATACGTATGAAATGGACAAAACAAATGCTCGAAACTATATGAATTGTTCCAAAAAAGTACTGAAAAAGTGTTTGAAAATGTGCGGTATAGCAATTCATATACCACAATTGTATGACGGGAGAGTTAAAAATCGAGAAAAAAATAGTGTATTTTTAGAGTAAAAATTGTTGTTTTTGAACAATTTTATGCAAAATACTTCCTCAAAAAGCAATTCCATTATGCACAAACTGTTTTGCATTGTAAATGACAACAAGTGCAGACCGGTAAATTCTGTAAAACAAGGTGTTTGAGGGACAATGCAAATGTGATCACGTAATATAGTGTAAAACTTGGGGAAAACTATAAAAATGACAAAAAATTAACGGGAAAAACTGATGTCCGACTGAACCTTACTGCGTAACTTGGGCAAAATGATAGAATGAGCAGCCTATTTCCCTTAAATATTTAAGAAAACTAACTTCTATTTTTTTTGTGAATGATATTCTATTTTTTTCTTTACATTAATAAACAGTTTTCCTGTTCTGTTTTTGTTCTCCAAAAATCTTCATAGCACTAACAATAACTTAACTAAAGCTGTATGTCTACAGTGTTTATCAATTTTTATCTAATCTGCACTTCTTTTTTCCGACCTGTGATTGGTTGAAAGCTGACTGAAGATTAATTTTAGACTGGTGCATATGACAAAATATGTTTTTGATTTTTGTTTGTTTTGCAAGTTTTGGTCTAGGCTTTTGTGAATGGTTGGCCGAGTTCTGGAATTATTATGTCTACTACATGTGCCAACATATGTCTTTCATTACCATAAGCAATTCAGTGTGGTCGTCTCCGCCTCTCTGATTGGTCAGTCGAGTTTAAGCTTTATCACTGTCTTGCACATGTTTGAACACGTATTGTTTTATTATCAAAGACAAGGTGTGGTCACAAGTTTGAGTTTGTATTTAAAAAGAAAGTAGTATGTCGTCGTCTCAAGATTACTTTGATTTTTATCACGATATCGCATGTTCAATAGAATGTGTATACTGTTTACTGTCTATGAGATAAAAGTGGAGTGGAAGCAAAAATTCAAATTCAAGTGGAACAATGTGCGTTGAGACAAAAAATAGAAAGAAATATTAGGCTATATAACACGGAACAAACAATACTAACAAAATAGTTTTCTCACTAGAAGATCTCAGAAACAAAAGAAGCAATGTCTTTAAATGAGTATTAGAAGGTGATATCAAGCTTTCGTTTCTTTGGAGCAAAGCAAAGGCTCACTGGTGGCGTCTCGAGACTGCTGCTGGCAATTATGGAAACTTCCGCTACCTTGGGAGTTGAGGGAGTTGGCGTTGAGTCTTGTAGAGGAGAATGTGACCGACTTGTAATGTCTGGGCTTTCGGGGCTTTTTGGCATCCGCCAGAAACTATCAATAATTTCCAGGTCCCTCCAATAGCCCTCTTGATTTTCGTATAGAGGAATCTCTTTGATATCATAGTCGTAAAGAATTTTCCTAACATTTTCATCAATCGTCTCTGGATTGAAAACAAATTCTCTTACGTAGCCGGTAACATGATCGATCGTGTACTGTGCTCCTTTCATCAGCGCCTTTTCAAATCTGAATGATTGGATGTAGTCGAAAATTACAATTGGTAGCGCCATGTGGTTAATTGTAATCCACTCGTTGTCCCGCAACTCTTGTTTAACAATAACGACTTTCTCAATTTTGTAAGTTCTATATGCTATTGTTCTCAAATCGGAATTGGCCTCCTCTTTCAGAATAATTGCCATCTGAGACATGTTCAAACTTTGAAGACAATGCTCCAATTAATGATTTATTGTGGTAATTTGTCAGGTCGTGAAAACTTTTGGTCAGCTTTTCTATATAATCAAAAGATAAAACAATTTGTTCTAAGACTTAAAAACCTTGTATCAATCTTGTTTCGAGAATAATTAGATTGTTATCAAAGGTGGAGAAAGACAAAAAGATATGAGGAAAGACTGTGAAAAGAGTTCGCAAACAATTTTCAATTTGTTGTAGAGCAAAGATTTGGATTTTGTGAGCAACCAAACAGTATGCAAGAATTGAAAAAAAATGATTATTTGTGTTCAATTGCTTTTGCTGCATGTTTAGGCGTGTTGCTTCTAAGAATAGCTCAAAAACTTGTCACGTAGAGCATAATAGTTTTATATATTTGGTTTTTATCTTAGCCAATCAGAAAACAGCAATAACTATACTTGTCACGTAGAGCATAATAGTTGGATATAATTGGTTTTTATCTTAGCCAATCAAAATACAGCAAAATTTTGAAATATAACCTTAGTTCTAGTAAGGCGAAAGGAGAGTGACTACACAGTATACGAATGCGTTGTTCTATGTCTTATCATACCCAATTGGAGAATTCATGGACAAACAAAAACAACATGCAGTCAGCATTGCGGTTATTGGTTCTTAAAGTTTAAAACTATAAAATTCAAAACCCGATAAGTTAGTCTGTCGCTATTATTAGAATGACAAAATCTTATTCACTCTTTGTTTAGAGATTGTTAATAAAAAATGTTTTAGACTCTTCAGCGAAAAGCATTAAAAACTTTGTTAAGTTGCAGTTTGGTAAGTGAGAAAAAAAGACTTGGCATGCGTTTTGATCAACCAGTTCTTTGTAGAAACTGTTTGGAAAACATTCACGACAAATACTTATCCATTTCTACATCTTCTCCTGAAAAATCAGTAAGATTAAACAATTTCCTGGCAGCAAGTGAATATTTTAGTGAGTTGGACTGCTTTGATCATGATATTGCTCTAAAGTTGCGTCCATATGGAGGTCTAATTGGCATCGACATTTCATATCTCGACAAGTATCAAAAATTTTACGTTTGCACGCTATTTTACACGACGCAGGAGGTTTCATATACGAAATATATAACCAAGGACCTGGTTATTCTTATATGCTTCCGTGGAAAAGCAGCAACTGTTTTAGCGGGCATTTGTCGGGAATATGATTTTGCTTATATATAAAGATTTTTCATCCGTCAATTTTTCTTTTATTGGAATGCTGAGCATCAAAACGGTTGTGTTAGACGTTGAAGGATTTCGTCACAGAAAATAAAAATTTATTGTTAAAGATTTTGGAATTTGTACTGAAGACTACCTTGACTGCGTGTCATTTTTACCACCAACAAGTTATAGTGAGTTAACAGCTCAACAAAAGCAGTCTTTCAGTTGGTTGAGTAGAAATTTGCACGGTATTGATTGGGACATAGGAAATTATCCCTATATTTATCTAACACAACTAATTCAAAGCGTTCGCTTGCGGAATCCTGGTGCATTATTCTACGCTAAGGGAGCGGAAAAAGTTAAGTTTTTGTCAGAATTGCTTGAATGTCCTGTTATTGATATGACTTCACTTGAGTGTCCTTCAATATCTGTGAACTATTTTGCACAAAATTGTCAAAATCATTCAAAGGGCAAAAACATTTTCAACAAACATTGTCCAAAAGAAAAAACCATTTTCTATTTCAACTGGTTAACCAATGAGAGAGGAATTGACGAAAGTGGAGGCACCGTTGTCACCGAGTTCAACAATTTGTGCCTTGATTACGGGGACGGGAATCTGAGTCTTTCAATTTCCAAAGACGAAACCATAAAAACCGGAAATCAGTTTTTACAGAGAAAAGTTAAATTGTTGCTGACTGAGGACGAAACTCGCTCATTCACTCATTTAGTGTATTATATTGAACCTTTTCTTCAGTGGAGAAAGCAGAATGTCAAAAAATCAACCCAGAATCTGTCCTCCGAAACTCTTACTGATGTCGAAGCACCCGGATGGTGAGGAAATTGACAAAAACGATCCTTCACTGCCAAAAGAGATTCAACTCTTGGTGAAGGAAGAAAGAGTGCACAAAATTGTTCATTATAACAAAACTGAGAGACTCTCTGAGTGCTTCATGGTTCATATGAAAGACTTTCTAACTGAGTTTAATTGCTTTGAGTTGTTTTATGTAATCTGATACCCAATTGATACTTTTTTAACAAGTTTTTATTTTTTGTTGAGATGGAGGGAGTAACAGTCGATCAAGTTGACGCTGTTGTAGAGGAAAATTATTTTGAAAAAGAAAGTGGCAGCAAATCGTCCTGGAAATTTTGTAACCAAACAATTTTGCCACGCTCGGAAGTTGTATTTTTTGTGCAAATGTTTTTTATTTTACTACTAATATCACTTTGTATTGTGAAGTTAACCGTGTTTAAACCAAATTGTGAAGAAACCTCAGTTTGGATATCTATATTGTCAAGTTTAGTTGGATACATTTTACCAAATCCAAGACTACGAATAAAATTATATCTACGCAAGATAGAGTCTTCATGGCCGTTGTAGGGCCCTCAGGTTGTGGCAAAACAGAGTTATTTTTCAAAATGTTGAGTGGAAACACATTTTTCCCAAAATTTAACCATATTATATTTTTATCCCGAAAAATGCAACAAATATACGTCAAAATGGAGCAGAAACTTGTAGTTAATTTCAAAAATTATGCCAATTTAGAATTTTTGAATAACCTTGAAAACTGTCTTTTGATAATCGACGACTCGTGCGAAGAAATTTATAACGACAAAGAATTTGTTAAGCTGGCCACTGCAGGGCGTCACAAAAAGATTAATGTTATTTACATAAAGCACAATCTTTATCAGCAGAGCAAGTGGTCTCGTACAATAGACTTGAACACATCACACATCATTCTGTTCAAATCAGTCCGCGATATTCAACGAGTCGAATTTTTAGGCAAGCAGTTAAATCTTGTTAAATTTTTAAAATATTGGTATCAATTGGCAACGAAAGAACCATTTGGGCATTTGCTTATCGATCTTGATCCAAAAACTTCGGATTGTTTACGATACTGTTCAAATATTACTGAGCCAGGTCCTACAGTGTTCTACATTCCATCTGATAAAGCAGAAACAACCCCTCTAAACAATGAAAGAGAAAAAATTATCTATACTGAAGCAAATGGTGCCTTTGCAACCAAAAAATTTAAAGAAATACCTGCGTAATTGTGATAGTGATGTTATACTGGTTCTATGTGAATGCCTTCACAATGTCTTGCTGGGTCATGTTAGAGTGAAAGTAAGAGACGATAAACGACGAGCGCTTTTTCTAACAAAAACCGGTTTCGAATTGATTCAGCTCATTATAAAATTTTGTGTCATCCATTTGAGTTAAACCATGTCAACTGCTGAAGAGTTTATTTTGATTCCCAAAATCAATATATGAAAGAGCAACCATATTCCTCACAAATTCTAAATGATCCCAGAGTTCAGCATAGAGGTGCTCAATTTTCGTTTTTGAACCGTATGCGACCAAATGAAAACACTAATAAAGAGTACCAGGAAATTTTAGATACAAGGGAAACAATTGATCCCACTGAGTTGTCAAAAGTGAAAGCAGACAAAATGCTTCAAAATCTTAACGTTTTAGCGCCAACGAAATTCACCAGGACGGAGAAAATAGTTAGCCTCATTAAAGAGTCAAAAAAAGTTGTAATAGACGAAAATGAAAATTTCATTGTTGACGGAACAGCAACAGGAATAAATGTCCCTATTTTTCTCTATGATTTGCAACAAACAATTAAAAAACTAAGTAATTCAGATTATTTTAAGATTCTTGAGGTTTTAAACATAAAAGAGGACTTGGTGATCAACAGAAAAGCTAAAATTGCGATCCGGAAAAGAACTCAAAGAACTGTCAAAACAAAAAGGAAAAGGAAAACTATTTCGCCAAAAAGAATCAAGCATAAAGAAATCAGTCAATTACTTACAGAAGAATCCTCAGACGCCGGAAGTGGTTTCGAAACTTCGAAGGAAGGCAGAACTCCGCAAGAGGAGAAGAACTGGGAGTCTTTCAACAAATGAGAAAAAATTGCTTGAGTTGAAATATACGAAAGGTCCCGCAGCATATGGAAGCGTAAAAAATCTACAAAGAATCACAAACTTGAAACCAAGTAAAGTGAAATTGTTCCTGGAGGGCAAAAATGCCCACACAAAGCATAAAAAATATAGAAAAAAATTTCCAACACTGAAGGTTATTGCCTACGATGTAAACGAAATTTGGTCGCTAGACTTGGCTCATGTGGATAAATTAGCAAAAGAGAACAAAGATGTAAAATATTTATTGGTTGCGGTGGACTGTCTCTCACGTTATCTACGAATCGAACCCTTAAAATCAAAGTACGCCACAACAACAGCAGATGCGTTTAAGAAAATGATAAGGAACAAGCGACCTAAAAAAGTGTGGGTAGATGCTGGTACAGAATTTAAGGGCTCTTTCAGCACTCTATGTCAGAAAAATGAAATCGAAGTTTATAAAACTTTCAGCGAGAAAAAATCAGCATTTGCGGAAAGAAATATACGATTGCTCAAGAATTTGATATACAAGTATTTAGGGGACAAATGGACATACTCGTATATTAATCAATTGCAGAGCTTTGTACAAACCATTAACTCCAGAGTCAACAGAGTAACGAAATTGGCGCCGAATAAAGTGACAAAGAAAGACGTTCCTTACTTGATATCATTAATTTTCAATGATTCAGCAAATCTAGTTCGCCGACCAAAGTTTTACGTTGGGGACTTTGTGCGAATATCAAAAGCGGATCTTCCTTTTAGAAAAGGATACAAGCAAACATTTACCAACGAAGTTTTTGGGATTTACTATATACCTACAACAAATCCTCCTACTTATAGTCTCATTGACGCATCCCAGGAGCCAGTCAAGGGAAAATTTTATGAATTAGATTTGGTCAAATAAGAGACAACAGTAGTGAAATAACAAAACATGATTGAATTCACGGTTCACTTAGTTTCATCAGCCTCTATGAATATTTTTCCTCGAAACACCTTGTCCTCATTCAAAAATTATTTCAATGAAGAAATTAATTTGGAGGGGGATTGGCGAGTTGCACTAAGTGAAATTATCTTCCCGGCAAAAATAAATCAAGTGAACAAAAGTGATTTAAAGATATTTTCTTCTGAAGGCCTTAAGTTTTATGAGAAAAGTATTCCATTTGATGCTGTCTCCAGATCATACGGTGGAGAACGAGCTATTATTGGAACTGGTTCCTATGAAAACCGTGATCATCTATTGAGATCCTTAAAAACAGCTACTAGATTGCCTCATTTTGACTTTCATTATAACAAAATCAACGGAGTTTTATTCCCCGTTTTTTGGTAAAAACGAAGGAATTACTTTTCCAGATAACAAAATTTCAAGCATACTAGGTTTCAACGGTATTCATGATGGGTCTGGTTATCATATTGGATACAAGTTTTTGGACACTTTTGAAAATCTGACAATGGCTGATGACAAAGAAAAAACGTTTGTTGGCGATTATCCTTTTGATTTGTCTAGAGGGAGGCAACTGATTTTTATTTACGTTAACAGAATTGAGTATCAATACGTAGGTGATACTAAAGCTCCTCTTATTCGAGTCATTGATTCAAAGCAACGCCTGAAAAACGGTAGCCCCTGCGAAATAGAGCCAACGCACAGAATTGTCTTCAGCAACCTGGAATACAAAAAGATATTACCAAAAAATTTTCATTCAATTGAATTTCAATTGCGGACAGAAACTGGAGAATTAGTTCCATTCGCTGGAACAGGAAAAGTTATTTTGACTTTAAATTTTAAAAAATTCGACTAAATAGAAGCCTACTATCAGCAATCGGTGTCACCATACTTTTCAGGACACTATCGTCAACGAGGAAGCGGTTTTGGGGCTTTAGCAGCAGGTATTGGCAGAGCGGCATTACCGATTGCAAGAAAGTTTCTTTTGCCTGTAGCCAAAAAGATCGGACGTGAATTAATTGTTCAAGCAGCTCCTGAGCTGGTAGAGGTTGTTAAAAAGAAAAAGTCTCCAAAACAAGCACTAAAATCGACTGTGCAAAAAACTGTGAGAAAACAAGTGGGCGGATCAAAAAGAATACGTAAATTAAAAACCAACGGTGAAAACCCAAAACAAGGCATTCGTAAGAAGAAGCCCTTGACGAGAAGTCGGTCAAATTTCTTCTCTAAAGTTCAAAATGATTACTAATTTACTGCCCGCAGAGGCAACACACACCACACTTGATTTGTTTGAAAAACAGCCTCTGCTTATTACTTTTGACAATGCTTTTACTCAAAAAGTCGGACCATCATATTAACCGGACGGTCCAATGCTTGAGTTTGAAGTTTTGGGCGATAGAAACAATTTCATAGATTTACAGAAACTTCTCCTCGAAATTAAATGTAAAATCTCCCGAAACAATGACGGCGATTTAAGAACAGGAACTGATGCTACAAATACAGACGCGCCATACTTCAGCAACAACGCATTACATTCTTTATTTTCAGAATGCACTGTATCTGCTAACGGTGTTAAAATCTCCAATACAAACGGAAATTATGCTCACAAAGCATTCATTGAAACGGAATTTTCTTCAGGAAAAACTGCAAAAAACACATGGCTAGTTTGTCAGGGATATTATTACGAGGATGAGCCAGCTAAAATTGATGGCGCCGACGGTCGCGTGGACGACGTAGCGGCCAGAAAAGCTCTTGTTGCTAATTCCAAGGAAAACTATTTTATTGGAAAGCCGGCGAGTGATATTTTAACTTGTGATAAACACTTACATAGTGGTGTTACTCTGCGAATTTCATTTAGAAGGTCTACAAATCATTTTGCTGTAATTTCAGAGTCAAGCAAACATTACAAAGTCAAAATAATTGAAGCTAATCTCTACGTTAGAAAAATGACAATAGCGGATCGTGTTTTGACGGCAATTGAGAAAACTCTACTAAAAACACCTGCCGTGTATCGCTATACAGAAGTATTGCCGCGAACTTTTTTAGCTACAACTGGAATAAGAAGTTGGAGCCATGAGGATATTTTCTCGAAAGAACCTGTACGGCGTATGATAATTGCAATGGCAACAAATCAAGCATACCTCGAAACTAATCGCACAAATTCTTTTCACTACCAGAAATACAACTTGAGCCAAATTGTTGTTTATCGAAATGGTCAACCTATTGTTGGAACTCCTGTCTCAACAACTTTCAACCACCGCATTTATTTCAATACTCTAAAAGCCCTAGATTTTCTTGACAAAGGTGGGCATGGCATAACTCTGGACAATTATCCCAATCACTTTATTCTAGCTCTTGATTTAACATCAACGCAAGAGACTTCTCATGATTTCATTCATCCAGAACTTACAAATTGCTCAATTTCAGTTCAACTTACATTTGACGGAGCATTGGCAGCCAACGTAGAAATTCTATTTCTGGGTGAAAGAAGCTCAACATTCTATGTTAATTCGGAACAAAAGGTGACAAAAAACTGGATTATCACCTACCCCACAGATGGATAGTGATGAAATACGCTATTTGTTGGGAAAATGTATTCATTTGAAGCATTATTTTTATGGAAATTTTGCCGCGGACAATTTCCCAAAGTTAACAAGAGAAGGATTTATCATAGTCAATGCTTCACTGTCGCAACATGCAGGAAGTCATTGGATGGTTCTTTTGTTTCTTAAAAACAAAGTTTGTTTGACAGATCCGCTTGGAATCCCGATACAAAACTACCAATTATTGTACTGCCGACTGTTAAAATTTTACAATGAAGTAACTCAAATACTCAAACTGAAGCCAGTTCAAAATCAAAACTAAAAACTTTGTGGACTTTTTTGCATTTATATTGCACATGTGATGTTTGGTTATGAATATCCTTTGATGTTGAAAATGAACGATAATGATTTGCTACGTTTTGCTAACCATATGCTCTAACATTTTTTAATTAACTTTTTTTGCTAAATTCTTTCTTCAAAGACAAGAGAACGAGACAAATGTTAATTAAAAGATTTCGATTCCATATTAAAATTTATGAAAATCAAACTATTATCAACATGCAAACAACCATAGCCACTATTTAATATATCAAGTATTTTGGAAAGCTCACCATACATACCACCATTTTAAATACTATAAAATCTATCAATAGTGCAAGTAGATAAAAAGTCAGTTTGCGTTTGATTATCCTGTGTCATTAGCATGTTTACATTTGGTAATTTTTTCTTAGAAACTGAAACAGCTAGATTGTGCCGATCGTTGTAACTGACTGCCTCTTGAAGATTTTCCATCACTTCGCCATAATGCACTATGTGAGAAGACCCCCGAATGAGCAATTGAAAACAAGTGAAGAGACATGGTATTGTATATGGTTTAGAAGAAGTCTCCTTGAAGGACTGCGGTAATTGATCAACAGCAGCAATGACATGGTAATGAAATTGTTGTATTTTGCAATGATCTTCATTTTTGTGCTGGCTGTATGCGAAGTTTTTTGTAAGATTAGAATCAAATTGAGGCTCACTATTGCAAATAAAATATCGAAAAAGTTTTTGGAATTGTCGAAAATATTCAGGTGTACACTCAAACATTGCTTCAACCATTTTCATTTGCTATTTAATTCTCTTTGTCACTCTCTGAGGCTTTTTTTGATTTTTTGAATCTGCAGCTACGATTTTGACCATTCGTTTCTAAACTGGAACCAGGCTGTAACTTCCTTTTGCCAGAGCTGCTCTGCTCGTTCGCAAATTTTGTGAGAGCTATTCTTCTAATAGCATCTATATTTTCTCCCACTTGCTCCAATTCCTGCATAGAGAGAGTGAGTTTTTGGTTGAAACGAAATTCGTTGTCTCCGTTCTCTTTTTTGAAAAGTTTCAGCGATATATAAGTTCCAGTATTATCATATGTTTTCACACAGGCAACTACATATCGTTTTTCAGAACGCGCTATATCGTGATAAAAATCAAAGTAATCTTGAGACGACGACATACTACTTTCTTTTTAAATACAAACTCAAACTTGTGACCACACCGTGTCTTTGATAATAAAAGAATACGTGTTCAAACATGTGCAAGACGATAATAAAGGCTAAACTCGACTGACCAATCAGAGAAGCGGAGACCATCACACTGAATTGCTTATGGTAATAAAAGAGACCACACCTTTTCTTTGATAATAAAACAATACGTGTTCAAACATGTGCAAGACAGTGATAAAGCTTAAACTCGACTGACCAATCAGAGAAGCGGAGACGACCACACTGAATTGCTTATGGTAAAAAAAGACATATGTTGGCACATGTAATAGACATAATAATTCCTAAAACTCCGCCAACCAATCACAAAAGCCTAGACCAAAACTTGCAAAACAAACAAAAATCAAAAACATATTTTGTCATATGCACCAGTCTAAAATTAATCTTCAGTCAGCTTTCAACCAATCACAGGTCGGAAAAAACAAGTGCAGATTAGATAAAAATTGATAAACACTGTAGACATACAGCTTTAGTTAAGTTATTGTTAGTGCTATGAAGATTTTTGGAGAACAAAAACAGAACAGGAAAACTGTTTATTAATGTAAAGAAAAAAATGGAATATCATTCACAAAAAAATAGAAGTTAGTTTTCTTAAATATTTAAGGGAAATAGGCTGCTCATTCTATCATTTTGCCCAAGTTACGCAGTAAGGTTCAGTCGGACATCAGTTTTTCCCGTTAATTTTTTGTCATTTTTATAGTTTTCCCCAAGTTTTACACTATATTACGTGATCACATTTGCATTGTCCCTCAAACACCTTGTTTTACAGAATTTACCGGTCTGCACTTGCTGTCATTTACAATGCAAAACAGTTTGTGCATAATGGAATTGCTTTTTGAGGAAGTATTTTGCATAAAATTGTTCAAAAACAACAATTTTTACTCTAAAAATACACTATTTTTTTCTCGATTTTTAACTCTCCCGTCATACAATTGTGGTATATGAATTGCTTTACCGCACATTTTCAAACACTTTTTCAGTACTTTTTTGGAACAATTCATATAGTTTCGAGCATTTGTTTTGTCCATTTCATACGTATATTTCTTCTCATTTTCTGCAAAGTTGCATTCTTTTTACCTTGGACGCTGCAAATTTCTTATCAGACACAATAATTCTCAATTTGGAACCCTGGAACTTAAATTTTATTGGTTTTCTAATCTGCCCACACTCCCTAATCGGGGATAACATATGGGCAATAAAACTATCAAATTAAAACCAGATGTTGGATCAAAACCAGATGTTGGATCAAAACCACCAAAATTTGACTCCATTTTACTTATATCTTGTTAAATTACATAAAACTTATAAAGAGATTGAAATAATGAAAATGTTAGTAAATTTTCTGTCTTTTGAAAACCCATGAATAGTCTTTTTGACTAAAAAAGGGTTTAAGAATTTTTAAATTTTAAAACCAATTTAAGGGACCCCCAAAAATTGCAAAATTTTCACAAGTTTTTCAATAATTCCAGAAAACTGTGAAATTTTAACAAGTTCTTATTCCCCGCACAAAATAGCTGGAAAAATCGTAAGTTTTTGCCCACCGAACAAATTCGGCAAAAATTTCTCTCACCGCACAAAATTGACCCCGCACAAGTTTTTGTCCCCCACAAATTTGTCACGGGGGGACGCCCCCCCCGTGACAATACGTGCATTTTAGTATACTACTCCAGTACAAACTTTGCATATCATAACTGGTTCTTGAAGGAAAACTATAATCTATATATGATCATGCAGAAAAAAGTAAACAAAAATGTATCGGGTAGATTTAAAGTTTGGACAGCAACAGTTATCATCTAATATCAAAACTACAGAAAGATGATAAATTTAGTAAATAATTGGAATTAGAAATTGTGCTAAATGCGACAAAAGTTCTCATAAGTTATCACTAACATTTATTGTGAGGTGACAGAAAATATTTCAGCGCTAGAACGAGTTCAAATTAGAAAGACCCTAATACTTAATTTTTTTTTGAATTATCGGAAACCCTTGTTGCAGCAAGCTTGTTGCAAATTGAAATGACAAATACAACATGTTGCTTAGCTCTTCATAAGTTTAGCAGGACTATTCTAAGAAATGAGTCATATTCAGATTAAAATTTTAATTAATGTTATTTAATCAATACAATTCCTGAAACAAAAAATATTCCTCTGTGAAAACCCAGTTAATGTCATTGGTCTTGTAAACAGCGGTCAGTGTTTTTTAAGCTTCTTGTAAAACCATTTGGATTTAATTTTTGTTATTGGAGAAGCATACGCATCATACATGGCTTCGTGTGATCACAGGTAGAGTATCAAAATTCTTCACGAAAACTTTTGCGTGTCCTCAAATGTTTTAAAAACGTCCGTATTAGTCTGTCCCTGGCATTTTGAGAACCACTGAAAAAAGAAGATGATTCGCTTTTTTGTTTTGTTAAGGTAATAATAAAATACATATATCACATTGTTTGATTGTAGGAAAAACGGTCACAATTTTGTTTATCTTTCAGCAATTATTAATACAAAAAGAGCATATTTTTCGATTAGTAGTTTTCTGTATGATTTCGTTACGACTATCGGAAATCATGCAAAATGAATATATCTTTTTTCTTCTAGTAATCGCACTTATCGTTGTATCAAATTAAGCAAAATGTGTTATTGCAAACCAGATCAGTTCTTCGTTTTGTCTGCCATCTTTCGAGCTTTTTTATACTTAAATTAAATTGAGTTATGGTAGCCGCTCTGATTTTCTGACTGTAGAGACTTCTACTTTTATCAAGAAAGGATTAATGGAAAATCCGGGTCTATTCTGTCCCCCCCCCCCCATTGTTTTTTATGACTCTCAATTACAAATTATATGTTGTTATATAGCACGTTACTATGTGATAAAATAGCACGTGCGCCTGTGTGTCATTATGCTGACTAAGCTGGGGGGGGGGGGGGCAAAAGATAATAGATCCGAAAATCCTGATCAGCATGTTACTCAAAACTAACATTATCCTATTCCCTTTATCAGTGCATTTTTCAAATATATATATTTTATTCCTTATTTTTTTTATAAATGATGATTAACGTCAACAATTTCTTGTTTTAGGTGACCCTTCAATTCCTTATTAACGCTGGAGTTGGATCTGAGATTGTTGTAAACTACATTGGACGATACTCGGGTCACATGAACTATACCACTTTTCCATACAAGTATGTCTTATGGACCACCAAGCTATATTTCAAATTTTTATTTTTAGAATTTTTATTTTAATATCTCAGTCAGTCATCTATCAGAACACATGAAAAAGTTTCGGTCAAAACTTACGCAAGGATTACAAAAACCGTCTTTGATTGAAAGATTGAAAGTTAAAAGTGGATTTTTTGTTAGGATCTCTGATGAGAGCAAGTTTAACTTGATTGTATTATATAACTCTAGATTGTTATAAATAGCTGTAAATTTATGTGGAAAATTTTATGTAACTAACTGATTATCTAATGGAAAGCAAATTTTTTTTTCAATTTTAGATAAAAAGTTCTGTGGAAGCTTTCAGTGCTGGTGAGCTGTGATTTTTGTTTTTAAGAGCTATAGCAAACTATAGCGTTTCAATTGATACTCAATATAGTTTCCCAGAAATCTTTAAGAAAACAAAGATAACAGATGAGCAGTTCAATTTAGTTCAAACTATCAGTTCCATTTCTTTCTTCCTGAATGAGAGTTTGGTTTTTTTTCAATTTACTCATAAATTTTCTGTCCTTTTTCTCTATGCTTCATTGAAATATCGAGACAACAAATTGTTTGTGACAATTTTCATTTTAATTGTGAGCTCGAATCTGTTAGTGTTGTTTTTTTTACCTGTCGAGCAAAAATTTAAAGAAATATGGACAACAATGATCGGTTTGATTGTTTAAAATCAATTTTCTTTATGTCCTACAAAAATAGACCAGATCTTTTCGTTCTACTAAAAAAACAAAATTTCAAAAGAAAATCATGTTATTTTTTTCAAAGGCTTTCTTTTTGATGAGTGCTTTGCTGCTGACGCAAACAATGAAAGCGACGCAAGCATATTTGCATATTGTTCTCACAACACTCAATTTTTGTCAGAAAAAGAACATCCTTCAATGCGAGGTGAGGAAAAGCAAATAAAATTTTGCCCAGACAGTAAAATTGGCTTTATCGCCCATCATCAAAATTGACTGTCGATAAAGTTCACTATAATTTGTTGAAAGTTCTCTGGTTAGGAACCTCAGGGAGCAATTTTTTTGGTAAGGATTTCACATCACTCCAACAATCAAGTTTTCAGACAGTACAGTTTAAAGTTTGCGTATTTTGTTCTTGTAGCTTGCAGGAAACGTTTATCACAACGGAAAACGAAAAATAATTTTTTAAAGGAATTTTATATATCTCAATCAAGCATTGAGCAGAAAACAGGAAAAAAATTTCTGTAAAAAACTTACGCAAATCTCTTAAAAACTGTCTCACAAAAAAAACAACTAAATAGTGCTGAAGATAAATATTTTTACCAATGCATTGTTCAGCTGATGTGATGTGTGCAGCATGTATTATTGTGCTCCATATACAAAAAGTCTTCGCGAGAGCAACTAAGCCCCCAATTGTTCTGATTCCTCAAACAATTTTGACTAAAGATCTGTCTCTGAAAGGAAAATGACTCCATTTTTAAGTCCGAAACATCAGTTGATTTTTTGAATTTCTGTGCGCTATTGCGCTTTAATAGACGCTATTGTCTTATTTGATCAATTTACGCAAATTTTAAATTTTTGAGAACTAAAATTCAGCAATGAGCCGTCATAAGATTTGATAAAGTTTCCGAAAATTGACACAGACCAAATCAGAGTATTCTTTTCAAACTTTTCGTCATTCCTTTCCTCCTAAATAATTTGACGTTTTCACGACAGGAGAAGTGATTCTGTAAAATTATGAAAACTATTGATGTGTCACTTATGCTTTCGCGTAATCCGAGATCTCCATTCTGGCTGAAAAAAATACAGCTCACTTATTTTCAAAAATAAAATTTTCCTTTTTCAATTGTCGCCCTTCTTAAAAGTTTTTTTTACATGATTGTTAATTAGCCAAATCAATTTTGCTTGTTCATAATCATTTATTGTTCTTTTCGTCTAAATTGCAATTCAATCTATACTCTAAATTTTTGAGTCACTTTGCTCTATGCTTCATTGAAAAAACGAGAGAACTAACTGACTGTAGCAGCTTTCTGTTCAATAGCTAGCGTTGCGTTGTTTTTTCCCTGTCAAGCGTTGGAAAAATTACTTCAATTTTTTTATATAGGTGCTACGCAAGTTGGTTACAGATAAAAGAAAAGTTTCAACATCTTTTTAATCAAAGTTTGCAATTCATGGATGCATTGAGTATTTAGGTGTTGTTTTTTCTCAGTAAACAAAAAACACTGAGAGCCTTTCTCTTTAAAAGAAAATTACAAGAACTATGATTGAACAAAAAAATTTAAAAAATAAACAGTGAGTTCAACCTTTGTTCACGCATCGGTCTCAGCCGCGCAGCTTGAATGAACAAAAATAAACATCATTAAACTGCAGTTTAATGATGTTTTTTTTGTTTATTCAAGCTGCGCGGCTGAGACCGATGAGTGAACAAAGGTTGAACTCACTGTTTTTTTTTTAAATTTTTGTGTTCAATCATGGTTCTTGTAAATTTTTTAAAGAGAAAGGCTCTCAGTGTTTTTGTTTACTGAGAAAAAAACAACACCTAATTACTCAATGCATCCATGAATGCATCTGAGCAAGAGATGGTTGGTGTGACGTTCAAGTCAGACTTTTGAAATAACTTTAGTAGGGTTAAGTACTCGCTTAAAAAACGCACTTTGTAAGTTTTTATCTCTCGATGAGAACCTCCCACTCTAAAAACTGGCGTTTGTTTGATCTGGCATTTGAGAACTTGCCCGTTAGTGTTTTGGAACAGTCTGCGGAACCGGCCAGCTCTGATCTTTCTGCAAAAATATTGTATTTTAGGCTGATGAATAGACTAATAATACCCAGCCTGGAGCCTTCCGAGAGCTATACTATGACCTTGACCTTGAAAAGTGAAGGGGTCAACTTCAGAACGAGAGTGAAAACATTCGAAGTCCATTTGTACCCTTCCGATGTTGTGATCTCAAATGTTGTGGCGTCGTATCACGAGCTCGCATTTGACTATATAACAGTCGGGGATTTCGCAGTGAGTATCAGAAAAATTAAATATTTGAAGCTATACTACCTTCTATACCACTAACGTTATTTTGAGTAAAAATGAAACGGTTTTTTGACAATATTAACTAATTTTTGAACCTCTTTCCTTGAAACTGTGGCCCAGAATTATTTCTGTGTAGTCAGGTTAAAAGGTTTACAATAGTCTATAATTAAGCTGTTTGTATGCACAATAAGTACTTCTCCAATTTGAGCAAATTAGGGTTTTTAAATAAAATCATTTTCTTTGAAGGTGAGAATTATTCCTTGTTCTTACTAAAAAATCGTCCGGCGAAGTGCATTCTTCATTTTTGCAACTTTTTTGGTATGGTATAACTTTGCAATTAGTGTGTTCTGTTTGCAAAAAATAATTGAATTAGCATTGTAAATTTAAATTTTGACAACAATCTCTAGCAAATTCATCGCTGAAAAATGGTGGCGCGTTGCACTTCAAATTTTTTTACCGTTTTTCACTGCAATTTTTACATATTCTCCGAGAATACCTCGGTCCGGCCGGGAAAAGCTGTGTAGAATGGAATAAAAAAGCTAGCTTGGTGAAAAATGAAACAGCGACAGAAGATTTACGGCCCGGACCTTGCTCACAGTGAGTTTCAGCGCTGTACCATTGACTCTCAATTGTAACCAATACTGAACCAGTCAAATTGAAGTGTAAATACTTCTGCCAGTCTGCCCAGAGTCGATTAAGAGACATCCCAGTCTGTCCCTTTTCTTCGCAGCCTAATTTACATTATTGGTGAACACTGCACAGAACGTTTCACATCATCAGACTGTACATACAACGAACATAGCAAGTTTTGAAAATTTCGAATAGCTGATATCATGCTTAAAACTATTAAAATGGCGATACCGTCAAAAGCTATTCTAGCTCGAACTATACCATATATTGGTGCATTTACATCTGTGCGGTGGAAGCGGAGTTCGGAGGCGGAGGCGGGGGTCGGAGGCGGAGGCGGGGGTCGGAGGCGGAAGCGGAGCTCGGAGGCGGAGGCGGGGGTCGGAGGAGGAAGCGGAGTTCGGAGGCGGAGGCGGGGGTCGGAGGCGGAAGCGGAGTTCGGAGGCGGAGGCGGGGGTCGGAGGCGGAAGCGGAGTTCGGAGGCGGTTTGTTTATCAGTCTATTTCAGTTTATCTTTTTCCAGTGTCTGAATAAAAGGCTCAATGCTCATCATATGTTGTGTTTTTCAGATTGATTGAACGTTGTTTTTGACTCTTTTGGATTGTGTAAGTGAGTAGTTTGTTATTGTTGTTGTCATGAAAGTTGTTAAGATGGAGCAGAAGGTGGAATTGGAAGATCAGAAGAATGTAAAAGTGGAATTGGAAGATCAGAAGAATGTAAAAGTGGAATTGGAAGATCAGAAGAATGTAAAAGAGGAGATGGAAGACCAGTCAATGGAGGAGTCAGTTGTGGAAAAGTTAGAGATCAAAATGTTGATCCACGATTCTGTAGTACCAGCAGTTGAAAGCGGGCCGATCCTATTGGCTCTGGTTGACCCCTCTACGGGGTTTTGTCATGGCCTCGCTGACATTGGGAAAGTTCAAGAGCGTGTTAGCAGATCAACAATTGCCGGGGGAAAAAGGATCTATCACTGCGATAAATGCAACTACTGTAGTAAAGACAGATATCTGATCACGCGCCACGTTGCTCGAATTCACTCAAAATCTGTAGACAGTAAACGTTGTCGGTTCTGCGATTTTTCTACCATCTATCCTTCAAACCTCACTCGTCACATCCAAAGAGCTCATAGTAACCAAGATTCAATTTTGTAACCAAGCATCAGATTCATCTCGTTATTAAGTTTTGATTGATTATTTGCCTTAGTTATTTGTTTACTGTTATTTGTTTAGTAGCCTTAGCTGTTTACTGCCTTTGATAACAAGATGCCTATAATACTCGGCCATAATCTGTTTTGTTATAAACTGCCACCTCTATTTAACCGAATAGGAGATAACTATTTTAATTAAACCACAATCTGGGTTTTGATTTTCACGAAAGGATTACCTGAGCAATTTTATTGTTACTTTGATCAAAAATAAATGGCAAAAATCGTTAGTCAAATTTACCCAGAATTCGGCAAAAGTCGACATACTGTGTTATCACCGGAACAATTTGACGAAGCGGAAGCTAGTGGAGCCCTTATAGATCAAGCTATTATAAGCAGCGCTGAAAAACTAGTTAGTAAAGTTTGCACCCAGATAGATTTATTCCGAACCAATTTCACGACAATTAGCCACGTCAGAAACGAAAGCGTGACCCTTGTTGCTAGACTTATAGAATGGCCGCTGATTCAAGAACTGAAAAGGGGGATGCCCAAAATCGCTTCGCGGAGCTTCGGTTTTCTGGTTTTCAAGTTACTGACGCTTTCACTGGGACCCAGAATTTGATGAAGTTTTGATGAAGTTCAGATGAAGTTGGATTTATGATGAAGTTGGTTTTATGATGAAGTTGGATTTATGATGAAGTTGGATTTAATCTATTAATTTTACTTAACCCAAAAGAGGTCGGATTTGTAGTCCAATTCTTTATCTTGCTAGCAAGAGTAATTTGCAAGAATAAGTTAATTCAATTTGCGGCTAGCAAGAGAAAAATTGTTTTGTTCCCGGAGACCAGAATCAAAAGGTTAGAATCTGGAGGTCGGGTCCGGAGCTCAGAATCTGGAGGCCGAATCCTTAGGTCGGAATCAGGAAGTCGAATCCGGAGGTCAGAATCTGGAGTTCGGATCCGGAGCTCAGAATCTGGAGTCCAAATCCTTAGGTCAGAATCAGGAAGTTGAATCCGGAAGTCAGAATCTGGAGGTCGTTGCAGTTGTTCGCACTCCTCTTTGACGGAGATGAAATGCGTTGGACGTTGGTCTCGAATTTCGGTCAAAGTGATCGGACAGGCTCGAACGGGTGGGTAGTGGGTAGCCATTCTAAAACTAGCTTGGGGGGTGAGAATATATATTTGTTTTTAGTATGACAGTAAAACTAGATTGGGGGGGGGAGGTGATGGGGGTATAGCTAGCTACTAGCTATATAATATACAATGCTATGTGTAATATACCATCTAGTGTATTCTATGTCGTTTTTCAGATTGATTAGATAGTCAACTCTCTTGGTTGCAAGACACAGTGCAGTATCAAAAGTTCAATTAATCATGAGCCAAAACAGGAAAGTTACAGTTATTCCCGTGTCGGAACACAACGTTAACGAAGATATCCGGAACGCACTTGTTACGTTCCAGGAGGATGAACTTCAGATGAATAGCAACGGTACTCAAGGATCAAATGTTCATGTCGGTACTTCAATACACAATGTTAGTTATGAATAGTTTTTAGATACCAGCCAACAAAATGAAAAAGATCATACTTCCTCTAATTGTGTGTTCATTGTAATATAAAGATTGACTTGTCCTTGGAAGATTAAAACTGCTTGGCTAGTGTTAAAAAGTGATTGACTCTGGCGGTCTTGAATTTTTTACTGAGCCTGAAGAGACCTCTTGCTATTATCACTTATTAAGATTAACAGGCCGTACAACTACTTTTAGTGCAAAAATGGGGTTTAATCTTTTTCGGTCCCCCAGTTTTTTATTCCCCAGTTATAACTAAAGTGGTGTTGGTCAAATTGTATGTTGGTCAAATGCTTCTGTCGATTTCCGTATTAGTTTGACCTTATGGTTTCCCGTTATCTATCCCTCAGGCATGTTGATTTTTCAATTGCTCTCAAACGAAATTTGTAATAATTATACTGAACGTCAATTAAATTAGCAACCCTTCGACTTTTCGAATGACTTTTACGAAATCAGTTTTAACTGAATGTATTTTAAATTCGTTTACGCATTGAATTATGCAATTGAAATAGGCAACATGTATTATTATTATTAATAGCCGCACAGCAATAGCTGGGGCTATTATTGGCCTTTTCTTGATTTTTTTAATGGTTTTTTTATTTCGTCGTCGCGACTTTTGAAACGACCATATGACGTCAAAAACACTTCAAATCTGCTTTTTGTTCATTCGTTCATGCAATTTCATTAGAAGTACGTGTGTGACCTCATTTTTCGCTTGTATTGGAGCGAGCTTTTTGTTCATTCGCGTGATTAAATTTCTGGTCACACTTGACTTACCTCACTGTCAAAAATGACTAACTGACTTTTACATTACTTTACCTCACTTTGTCATTAATTTACTTTAATTCAAGGAGATAAGGCCAAATGGGTGTGTCACTCTAAATGAAGGTTATTTGAGAGCAGCTGATAGAGACAGCCAAATTGTATGCATATATTAAATCAAAATATAACATATCAGCCTTCAATGAACAGACGATTTTTTGGTCTGTCTTTTTTACCTTTATTTTTAGACTAAAGATTTACAAAGCTATTGCGGCTGATTTCTGGCAACCGTCCAGCCATGTTTATCATTTTTATTACTTTTTTAACCAGTTTTGGCATTACTCCTGCTCAGAAATTAAATGATACGTACTAGTATATATAATAGAAATTAATTTTTTGGAATAGGAGGCTGCAAGCAAGCTACCAGCACGTTCTAACCGCGGACTAGGGGCGGCTAATAAAGAGGCCCAAGAAAACGCCCTGAAGTTATTGAAAAAACAACTTGGAAATGTCTTCTGGCTTATATTGTTCGAAGACGACACTTGCAGTGTAGTTCACTCCCTATGCGGATCAGTTTGCCTCGAAATGACTGAACGTGCATCAATAGAAGTTAGTAAATTTCAAATTGTTTTTAAGAAAGGATGAAAAATTGAAATTTATTTCCACAATAATTCATTGTTACAAAAGTCATCGTTTGCTTTTAGCAAAACGACCACATTAATGTTAAATGGATTAAAAAAACCCCAGGACCAAATCGTATATTTGGACAGCAACCGTCTTGACAGTAGGACGTGTAAATTTTTGTCAGGACTGGGAACGAGATACTCTACTGCGAATAAATCATTCAGATGGGAACACGAGTTTTGCACGCTTTGTACCAGCTCGTGACCCCGATATGACTGTACATGAAGATATCAACAAGATTTTGTTACAGGAAAATTCTCAAAGTGCAAAGCGTAAACTTGAACTACCACAAGTATCTTCTGAAAATTGTAAAAAGAGCGTAAAAAATTCTGCTGAGGAGCTTCACGTTAGCCATGCTGAAAATATCGAACAAGAGGCAATTGCAGTGCTTGACCCTGAAGATGTCTCGAAAACATTCAGCGAGATAAGAGACGAAAACTGTGATCCCGAAGAACCCAATTGTAGCGCTATAGGAGGAAGCCAGGTAAAAACATATATCAATATCTCTGCTGCGATGGAAAATAAAATGTTTTTTTTTTAAAAATGGTTATCAAATTGAAGCTACTACTGCATCAAACTGCTAAGAGTATTTCTGACAAGTTGTTTCATGTTTCAAAAGGCAAAAAGCTAAAGGTTGGTTTCTTTTAGGAAAGTGGTACCTCAAAGGCCAACCCACTGATTGAATCATAAAAGCCACTGTCATCTACACCGGGAAATATAAAGAAGCTGAAAATTAGGCGCAACAAAGCACTTGACCCCGACGACGTCAGTCAATCAAAGCTTAGACGTGTTGATCGAGAGGCGTCAGACGCCATGAAAATGGCAGCTGACAAGATAATGGAGGCGGCCACCCTAATAGTCAACTGCGTGACCGAGCTACGCCCGGAGTTGAAAGCTCTTTCCAATAGGAATTATAGAGAAATCCAGATGTCTACGAACGCAGTAAAGCAGCTCGTACGGATATTATAGAGATTTTGAATGCTATTACTTTTGATTTTCGTTTTCGTGTACAAAAATTAGCAAACATTTTTAACTTATATTTGTTGCTGTGCAAAGTAATTTTTCTTCAGACAACAGAGGTATCAAAACTAGGAGTTCTACTGCCCGCAGCAAAGAGTTTTCCCCTAAGTGACGAGCCACTGCTCTTGATAACCAAAGGTCCTGGACAAGGAACCAATCTTGCAACAGTTGGAGGCGCAACGCCACAAATCATTAGGAGGAATGCTTGTAAGCTACTGTGGACTAAGGAAGAGTTGATGACTCACATGCTTTCACCGAAAGTAAAGCAAAAGCAAGGAGTCCCAACGCGCACAGATTTCTCCCCAGTTCGGAAGAACCTGCTGAAAAGTGATTTTTCATGATTCAAAAATTTGTACACTGTTTGTGTACAATTACCCCCATAAATGTCTAATTAAAAATTTTGAAAAGGAGGAAAGAATAGAGAAGCGTTTTTTAAAATCTTGTTGTGATTGTTTAGATCTGTTCCAATTGAAGTATGAAGATAAGTGGGTACATACATATGAATTAGCAAAAGCGAGCTTAAACAATCGAGGAAATGAGATACGTTGCTATGAACGAAGAAGCAATGAAATGAGAGAAACTGATGAGAATAATGACCACTTCGCTTCTAGAAATCCCAACCATGGCACATTTGACAATCAGGAGTCTGAACAAGCTGATTATTAAAGTTGATGAGTCATAGAAGTAAAACTCTGAACATTGCTTGTTGCTTTTGTCTTGTTGCTTTTATATATAAACTGGATCCTTCAGTTTTGTTTTTTTCTGTTTTCTGTTAATTTTTTTTAATTGTTCTTTTTCTGCTAGATTCTCAGAACTTTGATTTGTGAACTTTTATATTAAACAGTGTTCTCAATGTAATGTATATGTTTGTTCTATTTGCGTTGCTATTGGTTCTATATTTGACTGCTCAAAGTTCAAAATTGAAGCCGTCTTTTATAAAAGGTGGCAATAAAAGTCTGAATGTGTTGTTTGCAGTTTTTCGACGTCTTCGGAAGATTGTCCGGAATAAACACGCAAGTTACAAGGAAAGTGATAGGAATTTTGCTTTGTTTAAACTTGAGTTCAGTTTCACGTGCGAGACCAAGTTAGAATAAGTTGCATTGAATTTTAGAGGCAATGTTACCTAAGAGAATAGAATGGTCAATTTTGGCGCAGTGTGATTATTGTTCCGTTGAAAAGTACGTGAGAACGCCAGATAGACCAGCAAGGGCCACAATCGAGCCAATGAGAGAAAGCATTTTTCTCAGAAAAATCAGCAGAGATATCTTGTGGAAAGAAACGTACCAAGTCTTGTGTCAGTCGTATCAAAATCTTCAGCCTCTGTTTTCAATAGTTCATGACAAATATGGTGGGTATAGGCTTCTTTATAATGGTAAATCAGTCGTATCACCTCCATACGTTTTCAAGCGTAACCCTGTAGGCTTTGTGGCACCGATTCTTGACGGGGTTGTTACTGAACTTTCTGTCATGAGGTCTGAACGAACCGGTCAACAGTTATTATTACTTGGGCCAATCTGATTTGTGAATTCCGAGTGTGAGCCCAATTGTGAGTTTGATTTTGCTAGAGACTGCGGTATTGTGCAACTCCGTGTGAGAAAACGGATTGGACCTGGTGATGAAATTTTCGTGAAATATGGTCCAGAGTTTTTCGAAATCAACGCTTGCCTCTGCCGAACTTGCAGATTGCAGAAGTTAGAACAGAATGCAGCAGAGGTTTTTGAGAGTTTGCTAGAAGGTTGCATCTATGAAACACCTGATGAAGTTGTTTTTGAGCTGGGAGAACACATTGTAACTAATAGTTTGCCATCTATGCCTAAAAACGGAAGCTGAGAGGAAGTGCATTGAAAGAGTTAATGAGTTAACGAGTAGTGCCCTAAGCAATGACGGATCACCTTCTCTTAGTAGTAGGTTTCGACTTGTTCCAACAGTGGAATCAATTTTTCAGAATTACAATAGTAGTTCAGAGAATCTTTCATCTGACAGCAGTTTTTCTGAAGAGGCCTCGACGACAAGCGAGTTAACAACTGAAAAAACAGAAGTTTCAATAGAATCAGGACAAGAAGATTTCGAGTCTCCAAAGGAAACCCCTTTTTTGACTGGGATTGATTCTATATCAGCTATACATGAATCACAAAATGTTGATGTTCATCTTGAATCTTATGAAGTGCCAGAAATTGAGGAAGAAGACTTTTCCAACGCGAGCCCCGATCTTTTTGAGAGAAGTCACATCAAAGTTGACGAAGCTAAAGCGCTGGCTGAGTCGTTTTGTTCTCATTTTAAGCTCTCTGACGAATGCTCAAGTACGATGCATATGATGATAAAAACTTTTCTTCCTCATCAAAATCAATTTCCGTCTGGTTATCAGTACATTCGTCAAATGAAAACATCATTCACTGAAGAAGTAAGAGTTGTCAAAAACTCACCAAGACAATCTTTGTGCATAACTGGTTTTCGCTATCAATTGAGAGACATCATTCAGCAAAACATAAGTGAAATTTTTGATTATTCTAAGTATCGTAAGAAAAACATTTACAGCGACTTCAATTGTGTTCTATGTCCTCCTACAGAGGTGAAGCAAAACAGAGAACTTTTTATTAACTTGATTTTGTTTTCTGATGGTGTCAACATTGAAAAGTCAACACTTCGAAAACAATTGTGGCCGGTATGGTTACAGATAGCCGATTTGCCTCCTCGAAGAAGAAATTCGCGACAAAATATTGTCTTAGCTGCGCTCTTTGTGGGTTGCACCATTCCAAATTGGACAGATATAGTCCCATTGTTAAATGCAGAGCTGTTAAGTAGTGTTCAAGTTAGATTTAATGGTTTTTTCTTCAAGACGTTTTTCAAAGTGAAACTGCTTATAGCAGATTTGGTTGCAAAAAGCCACATGTTAAATATGTACAAATTTAACGGTTTCTATGGCTGTCATTTCTGCACGGCGCCTGGTAAAACGATTGGTAGAACACATTCATACTATCCGTTTCCGCAAACAGATAAAACTCGAGAACATGACGTTAATGATATGCTCGTTAATTATGCAGAGTTACTACCTGTTGATGAAAAAATCAATGTAGCTGGTGTGAAAGGCAAAAGCGCCTTTGCGTCAATGATCGATGACTTACCACTTACGGCACCGGTGGACTATATGCACTGTGTCTTGTTGGGAGTCTTTCCTGAGTTACTTAAACTCTGCAACAGAGCTCTATGTCCTAACGATCGAACTGAAGTTGGCCTTATACTTTCAAAGTTATCCTGTCCGCGTGAAATGGTTGCCTATTCTCGGAAGATCAGATCGTTAGATGAGATTGCGCAGTTCAAAGCGAACGAATATTTCAATTGGATTTTTTACATTAGCATTTTAGTTTTCCGTAACAGATTACCTCAGGATTTATATTTGCACCTTCAAAACTTAGTGTTTGGGGTACGACTTCTTTTCGAGTCAAGTGCTGCAACATCAACAGCTGCTGCTCGGATTCTGTTGAACGACTTCTGCAGGGATATTGTGTCAATGCACGGTGGAAACGAACGCATTGAAACAATAAATGTTCACTGCTTGAGGCATTTGGTTGACCAAGTTCAGCGGTTTGGACCACTCTACTGTTACTCTGCTATGAGTTTCGAATCTGCTAATCGAACCTTAAGTGATCTTTTTACAGGTTCACAATCGGAAATTGAGATCATTTGTAGGCGAGTATTACGAAGACACAAATAAGCGAGGTTAGAAATTAAAAATCTCCGTTTGAAGAAAATTTTCGATAAATTGTCTCCAATTCCAGTAATCGATTGCGTTGGTTTTTCTGATGAGATGATTGAAACAGAAGATGTCAAGTTGGGCAGGTCACGTTACCCAGGAGGTACTTTTTTCAATCGTCACCATTTTAATAACACATATTTTGATTCCCCTTCATACAAGCGGTCGAAACTTGGAAATTGTTTTGTGTCAATTTCTGGAAAAGTAGAAAAATTTGGTCAAATTCGTTATTTCATTCAAATGGAGGGTGCCCCATTTTTCAATGCTGTTCACTGTACAATTGTTTGAAGTTTTCGAGCAAATTGGTTCTGTAAAGGGTTACTTTTATCGGGTTGAAGAAACGAATTGCGAAGCGTTTGTCCCACTTGAGTTACTTAAGAAAGTGTTCCGATTCTCCGAATTTGTGACGGAAGAATATAACTCCAGCAGCCAATATTTCATTGTTAAGCTATGTTCAGTTTGTGCTCGTGCATGTTTTGAATTGCCTCCTCTTTTCCCGGCTCCTCCTTTCCCAAATTGATCTTGCATCATGCAACTGAGCATGTTTTGCGGTCTTGATTTTTTACTGCTGATTTTTAACTGGAAATTGCATCATGCTACTGAGCATGTTTTGCCGAAATTTTCTCCGGCTCATCCTTTACCAAATTGATCTTGCATCATACTACTGAGCATGTTTTGCGGTCTTGACTTTTTACTGCTGATTTTTAACTGGAAATTGCATCATGCTACTGAGCATGTTTTGCCGAAACTTTCTCCGGCTCCTTTCCCAAATTGATGTCGCATCACGCTACTGAGCATGTTTTGCGGTCTTGATTTTTTTACTGCTGATTTTTATTTAAAAAATGCATCATGCTACTGAGCATGTTTTGCCGAAATTTTCTCCGGCTCCTCCTTTACCAAATTGATCTTCCATCATACTACTGAGCATGTTTTGCGGTCTTGATTTCTTACTGCTGATTTTTAACTAAAAATTGCATCATGCTACTGAGCATGTTTTGCCGAAATTTTCTCCGGCTCCTCCTTTACCAAATTGATCTTGCATCATGCTACTGAGCATGTTTTGCGGTCTTGATTTTACTGCTGATTTTTAACTGGAAATTGCATCATGCTACTGAGCAGGTTTTGCTGAAATTTTCTCCGGCTCCTCCTTTCCCAAAATGATCTTGCATCATACTATTGAGCATGTTTTGCGGTCTTGATTTTTTACTGCTGATTTTTAACTGGAAATTGCATCATGCTACTGAGCATGTTTTGCCGAAACTTTCTCCAGCTCCTTTCCCAGATAGATGTCGCATCACGCTACTGAGCATGTTTTGCGGTCTTGATTTTTTTACTGCTGATTTTTATTTAAAAAATGCATCATGCTACTGAGCATGTTTTGCCGAAATTTTCTCCGGCTCCTCCTTTACCAAATTGATCTTCCATCATACTACTGAGCATGTTTTGCGGCCTTGATTTCTTACTGCTGATTTTTAACTAAAAATTGCATAATGCTACTGAGCATGTTTTGCCGAAATTTTCTCCGGCTCCTCCTTTACCAAATTGCTCTTGCATCATGCTACTGAGCATGTTTTGCGCTCTTGATTTTACTGCTGATTTTTAACTAGAAATTGCCTCATGCTACTGAGCATGTTTTGCTGAAATTTTCTCCGGCTCCTCCTTTCCCAAATTGATCTTGCATCATGCTACTGAGCATGTGTTGCGGTCTTGATTTTTTACTGCTGTTTTTTAACTAGAAATTGCATCGTGCTACTGAGCATGTTTTGCCAAAACTTTCTCCGGCTCCTTTCCCAAATTGGTGTCGCATCATGCTACTGAGCATGTTTTGCGGTCTTGATTGTTTTCATGCTGATTTTTAACTAAAAATTGCATCATGCTACTGAGCATGTTTTGCCGAAACTTTCTCCGGCTCCTTTCCCAAATTGATGTCGCATCATGCTACTGAGCATGTTTTGCGGTCTTGATTTTTACTGCTGATTTTTAACTAAAAATTGCATTATGCTACTGAGCATGTTTTGCCAAAACTTTCTCCGGCTCCTTTCCCAAATTGATGTCGCATCATGCTACTGAGCATGTTCTGCGGTCTTGACTTTTTTACTGCTGATTTTTAACTAAAAATTGCATCATGCTACTGAGCATGTTTTGCCGAAATTTTCTCCTGCTCCTCCTTTACCAAATTGATCTTGCATCATGCTACTGAGCATGTTTTGCGGTCTTGATTTTTTACTGCTGATTTTTAACTAGAAATTGCATCATGCTACTGAGCATGTTTTGCTGAAATTTTCTCGGCTCCTCCTTTCCCAAATTGATCTTGCATCATGCTACTGAGCATGTTTTGCGGTCTTGATTTTTTACTGCTATTTTTTAACTACAAATTGCATCATGCTACTGAGCATGTTTTGCTGAAATTTTCTCCGGCTCCTCCTTTCCCAAATTGATGTCGCATCATGCTACTGAGCATGTTTTGCGGTCTTGGTTTTTTTACTGCTGATTTTTAACTAGAAATTGCATCATGCTACTGAGCATGTTTTGGCGAAATTTTCTCCGGCTCCTCCTTTACCAAATTGATCTTGCATCATGCTACTGATCATGTTTTGCGGTCTTGATTTTTTACTGCTGATTTTTAACTAGAAATTGCATCATGCTACTGAGCATGTTTTTCTGAAATTTTCTCTGGCTCCTCTTTTCCCAAATTGATCTTGCATCATGCTACTGAGCATGTTTTGCGGTCTTGATTTTTTACTGCTATTTTTTAACTACAAATTGCATCATGCTACTGAGCATGTTTTGGTGAAATTTTCTCCGGCTCCTCCTTTCCCAAATTGATGTCGCATCATGCTACTGAGCATGTTTTGCGGTCTTGGTTTTTTTACTGCTGATTTTTAACTAGAAATTGCATCATGCTACTGAGCATGTTTTGCTGAAATTTTCTCCGGCTCCTCCTTTCCCAAATTGATCTTGCATCATGCTACTGAGCATGTTTTGCGGTCTTGATTTTTTACTGCTATTTTTAACTGGAAATTGCATCATGCTACTGAGCATGTTTTGCTGAAATTTTCTCCGGCTCCTCCTTTCCCAAATTGATGTCGCATCATGCTACTGAGCATGTTTTGCGGTCTTGATTTTTTTACTGCTGATTTTTAACTAGAAATTGCATCATGCTACTGAGCATGTTTTGCTAAAATTTTCTCCGGCTCCTTTCCCAAATTGATGTCGCATCATGCTACTGAGCATGTTTTGCGGTCTTGATTTTTTTACTGCTGATTTTTAACTAAAAATGCATCATGCTACTGAGCGTGTTTTGCCGACATTTTCTCCGGCTCCTCCTTTACCAAATTGATCTTGCATCATACTACTGAGCATGTTTTGCGGTCTTGATTTTTACTGCTGATTTTTAACTAGAAATTGCATCATGCTACTGAGCATGTTTTTCTGAAATTTTCTCTGGCTCCTCTTTTCCCAAATTGATCTTGCATCATGCTACTGAGCATGTTTTGCGGTCTTGATTTTTTACTGCTATTTCTTAACTACAAATTGCATCATGCTACTGAGCATGTTTTGCTGAAATTTTCTCCGGCTCCTCCTTTCCCAAATTGATGTCGCATCATGCTACTGAGCATGTTTTGCGGTCTTGGTTTTTTTACTGCTGATTTTTAACTAGAAATTGCATCATGCTACTGAGCATGTTTTGCTGAAATTTTCTCCGGCTCCTCCTTTCCCAAATTGATCTTGCATCATGCTACTGAGCATGTTTTGCGGTCTTGATTTTTTACTGCTATTTTTAACTGGAAATTGCATCATGCTACTGAGCATGTTTTGCTGAAATTTTCTCCGGCTCCTCCTTTCCCAAATTGATGTCGCATCATGCTACTGAGCATGTTTTGCGGTCTTGATTTTTTACTGCTGATTTTTAACTAGAAATTGCATCATGCTACTGAGCATGTTTTGCTAAAATTTTCTCCGGCTCCTTTCCCAAATTGATGTCGCATCATGCTACTGAGCATGTTTTGCGGTCTTGATTTTTTTACTGCTGATTTTTAACTAAAAAATGCATCATGCTACTGAGCGTGTTTTGCCGACATTTTCTCCGGCTCCTCCTTTACCAAATTGATCTTGCATCATACTACTGAGCATGTTTTGCGGTCTTGATTTTTTACTGCTGATTTTTAACTGGAAATTGCATCATGCTACTGAGCAGCTTTTGCTGAAATTTTCTCCGGCTCCTCCTTTCCCAAATTGATCTTGCATCATGCTACTGAGCATGTTTTGCGGTCTTGATTTTTTACTGCTTTTTTTTAACTAGAAATTGCATCATGCTACTGAGCATGTTTTGCTGAAATTTTCTCCGGCTCCTCCTTTCCCAAATTGATGTCGCATCATGCTACTTTTTCCATTTTCTCTTGCAACCAGCTCGTTTTTTTGAAATGTCCTAGGTATAATTTGAATGTAAGTAAAAGCCAGAGCTCAAAAACCTAGGTTGGGGGGTCGATTTTTTGCTCTATCATTTAGAATAATTGAGTTAAAAGTTTTTTTGATTATTACACCTTTTTGTCTCATTTCAACCTTTTCCATTTTCTCTTGCACCCAGCTCATTTTTTTGAAATTTCCTAGGTATAATTTGAATATAAGTGAAAGCAAGAGCTCAAAAACCTAGGTTGGGGGGGTCAATTTTTTGCTCTATCATTTAGAAAAATTGGGTTAAAAAGTTTTTTTGATTATTACACCTTTTTGTCTCATTTCAACCTTTTCCATTTTCTCTTGCACCCAGCTCATTTTTTTTGAAATTTCCTAGGTATAATTTGAATTTAAGTGAAAGCAAGAGCTCAAAAACCTAGGTTGGGGGGTCGATTTTTTGCTCTACCATTTAAAAAAATTGAGTTAAAAGTTTTTTTGATTATTACACCTTTTTGTCTCATTTCAACCTTTTCCATTTTCTCTTGCACCCAGCTCGTTTTCTTGAAATGTCCTAGGTATAATTTGATTGTAAGTGAAAGCAAGAGCTCAAAAACCTAGGTTGGGGGGGTCGATTTTTTGCGCTATCATTTAGAAAAATTGAGTTAAAATTTTTTTTGTTTATTACACTTTTGATCTCCTTTCAACCTTTTCCATTTTCTCTTGCACCCAGCTCTTTTTTTTGAAATTTCCTAGGTATAATTTGAATGTAAGTGAAAGCAAGAGCTCAAAAACCTAGGTTGGGGGGTCGATTTTTTGCTCTATCATATAGAAAGATTAATTTAAAATTTTTTTTTATTACACTTTTTTGTCTCCTTTCACCCTTTTCCACTTTCTCTTGCACCCAGCTCATTTTTTTTGAAATTTCCTAGGTATAATTTGAATGTAAGTGAAAGCAAGAGCTCAAAGACCTAGGTTGGGGGGGTCGATTTTTTGCTCTATCATTTTAAACGTTTTTTTTATTATTACACCTTTTTGTCTCATTTCAACCTTTTCCATTTTCTCTTGCACCCAGCTCGTTTTTTTGAAATGTCCTAGGTATAATTTGAATGTAAGTGAAAGCAAGAGCTCAAAGACCTAGGTTGGGGGGGTCGATTTTTTGCTCTATCATTTAGAAAAATTGAGTTAAAAGTTTTTTTGATTATTACACCTTTTTGTCTCATTTCAACCTTTTCCATTTTCTCTTGCACCCAGCTCGTTTTCTTGAAATGTCCTAGGTATAATTTGATTGTAAGTGAAAGCAAGAGCTCAAAAACCTAGGTTGGGGGGGTCGATTTTTTGCGCTATCATTTAGAAAAATTGAGTTAAAATTTTTTTTGTTTATTACACTTTTGATCTCCTTTCAACCTTTTCCATTTTCTCTTGCACCCAGCTCTTTTTTTTGAAATTTCCTAGGTATAATTTGAATGTAAGTGAAAGCAAGAGCTCAAAAACCTAGGTTGGGGGGTCGATTTTTTGCTCTATCATATAGAAAGATTAATTTAAAATTTTTTTTTATTACACTTTTTTGTCTCCTTTCACCCTTTTCCACTTTCTCTTGCACCCAGCTCATTTTTTTTGAAATTTCCTAGGTATAATTTGAATGTAAGTGAAAGCAAGAGCTCAAAGACCTAGGTTGGGGGGGTCGATTTTTTGCTCTATCATTTTAAACGTTTTTTTTATTATTACACCTTTTTGTCTCATTTCAACCTTTTCCATTTTCTCTTGCACCCAGCTCGTTTTTTTGAAATGTCCTAGGTATAATTTGAATGTAAGTGAAAGCAAGAGCTCAAAGACCTAGGTTGGGGGGGTCGATTTTTTGCTCTATCATTTAGAAAAATTGAGTTAAAAATTTTGAATTACAAATTTTTTTTGGTTTTTACAATTTATTTTTCAGGTGCGGTTTCTTGTCATTGGGGACTCTAATCTTAGAGACAGCAAAGAGTATCTCGAGAAAGATAGTTTATTGCAAAAATATAGGTACCTTTTTAAATACTTTTTTGGCAAAGAGATCAGTTTTACAAAAAAAAATTTTCAGTCCAGAATACGATGGATATGGAGGACGCCGGTGTAGTGATTTGATGAAATTAGTACAGAAAGCGTCAACTTTTGACTTTGTTTTGGTAATAGTAGGAGACAATGACGTAAAATCTCAATCAAGACAATACATTTGCCAAAAATTTAAAGAATTTCAGCAAGCTATTTGGCCAGTAGACGTGCGATTTGCCGGGCATATGAGGAGAAAAGATCTTAATCCGAAACTAGTGTCTCTAAATAATATGTACTATAGAAATCATTTGGGTCCTTATTTAAAAAGTACAAGACTTATCCGACGAGAAGATTTTAGCAACTCGTGCCCTTATCATTTTGATGTTTACGGTCATGGATACCGTCATTTGGCGGTATTTGTGTTGTCAGTTGTCGAAGAGTTCATTAATGGTCTTTAGCGGCTACTGTGTATCTTCCTTTTGGCGGTTGAATTAAACTTATTCCTGTCTTTCCTCTTCTTTCTGACCTGTTCTTTTTTTAATATGTGAAACATTTATGTGTTTTAGTATTCCTAAGTTGTTTGTTTTAGAATGTCTTCTGCCTTCGTATTTACTATTTCGGAGATTTTGAATGATTCCTGGTTCTTTTTCAGCCAAATTGTAGCTGTTGCCGCCAGTTTTTTTCCGTAACGACACCGATCACTTTGACCGAAGTTCGAGACCAACGTCCATCGCAATTCTTTTCCCTCAAAGAGGAGTGCGATCAAGGGGAACGACCTCCAGATTTTGACCTCCGGATTCGACTTCCAGATTCTGACCTACAGATTCTGACCTCCGGATTCGACCTCCAGTTTCTGACCTCCGGAATTGGACAAGGACAAGTACAATGGTGTCCTCAGTCAGGGATCCCGAGCTCATGTAAGATACATATTTTCCAATTATTAAGAATTTACAGCTTCATAAACTGGTTAACAAACTTTAGTTTTTATTTAACTAGGTGAACTCAACGATTGAGTTGATTGATTTTTCCATTATAACAGTTTTGACGATGTATATTGCAGTGTGGAGGGCGGTTCTTAGTTTTAAGAGTTTGACTCCATCAGTCCCCCACCCTCCTAAGTCGACCATGCTAGTTTTAGCTATAAGTTATAAATACAGGTGATAAAAACTGGTCTGCCGTTGACCCAGTCTTCTAACGAGGAGCACTTTAGAGAGATGTGAATATTTTCGTTCCTTAAAGTTCGATAAGCGAATTTTAAGATCTTCTCAAAAACTGAAGGATTAACTTTCTTTTACACAAAATGTTTGCATAAAAACTTTTCCACATAGTTATGGTTATTTTTGCTGATATTTTTTATGTTGTTATGTTTATTAGGAAGACTTCTGTTGAAGTTGCTGACTCTGTTTTGACTCTATTTTGACATGTAGTTAAATTTTAAAACTCTAAAACATTCGCTACTGGTTCATTTTAAGTTTTTGTTGTAACGTTGTGACAGGATAATCAGTTCGCAACCTGTTTTTTAATAGCCGCGAAGCGATAGCGGCTATTATTGGGGACATCGGGGTTTTTTTTTTAATTCGTTTTCTCCATCGATGGTTCTTACGACCTGACTTCTTGGAATTGACTTCAGTGACTTCTATTGCTTTGCAGTTAAAATTTGTGTACGTGACGTCGTTTCTGCTTTTAGGTCAATTGCGTAACTTACTCAAAAAAATGACTTCTGAACTCACTTATGGAACTTTAATTTTTTATGAAGATATACTAGTTAATAGTGTGCATCTAAGTAGGGCCAATCTTATATGCCCTAATTGGTGATTATTAGTCCTGAGTTTTTGATTTCGAATATCAATTTTGAAATAGCTTTTTATGGGCTTTTTCCTTATAGAACGTATGTGTCAAAAAAATGAGAGTCCGAGGCTAACCCAAAAAGTCTAGCGGTCTATTAAATGTCTCCTGGTCGATCTTTCTATCTTATTTCTTTGGTTGTTTCAATTCATGGAAGGCCACAAGCGTCTATCGCGGCTTTTTTCCGGCAATCTGCCGGCTATGTTTTTAGTTTATTTCAGTTACTTGTTTCATAACGTAACGAGGGAAGCAATCAGTAAATTTGCTGCAGTTATATTTGTCCTGTGGTCATTTTATGCGATTTTTTGCCTGACAATTTTTCGTCTGAAACATTTGACTTAAAAACCTGGATAAACAGGTAACGCCCGGAGGGCATTGACTTTTTCTAAGATTCTTTCGGCTTTCAAGATTGTAAGTATGCGATTCACCGGAAATGTTTGGAGACCTAAGTTAATGGGGGAGTTTCTAAGAGTCTGAACCCCCCCCCCCCTCGTTCCCATCATCACTCATGCGCTAGCCCACCCAACCCCATTTTTGTAAACTAAATTTCAGCCAAATGAAACCAATTGTTGTTGGAACTCAAGCAGAAGGCTATCATCATCGATATGGTCTCTCATTGGCTGACAATGTCACTGTTCCTAGTTGTGATTGATTGTTTAACCTCTAGTCGTTTAGTGATCGCGCGTGACTCTCAGGCGGTGGCACCGGTGAAGGTGTTTGTGGACAACCAGAATGACTTCCCTCCTGTGATCTCGGACTGTCCCAGACACCTGGAGGTTCTGGAGTAACAATCTCAGCCGCTCATGGAGATCTTCAGAGCTAAGGACGAGGAAAAGTCTGTCAACGGAGCCATCAAGTCAATCGACATTGGAGGTAAGTTACTGCTAACCCCACCCCGGTCCTAAAGTTGTGTTTTAAACCCTCATTATTTAGACAATCAAGTATCGTCGCTCTTTACAGACCCCTATTAACATCATAGGGTTTTGGCCGGGGGAGTTCACCCAGGTAGCTTTACAACGTTTGCGGGACATCTTTTTATGTTTGTGCGCTATGTGAAAAGAAGTCATGTAGTTGGCTAGCCTCCCTATGCCCCCCTTTGGTTATCATGGTTCATTAGCATTTTGCGGCACAGGAAGTGTAGCTTGTGATAAGGTGGAATAAATTAGGAAAAAGAAACTCCCTTCCCCTACCACTGAGTTTTCAATTTCAGCTTCTCAATTTTTAGGTGGCTACCCAGCCGTTCGAGCCTGTCGGATCACTTTGACCGAAGTTCGAGACCAATATCGCAATTCATCTCCGTCAAAGAGGAGTGCGATCAACTGGAACGACCTCCAGATTCTGACCTCCGGATTCGACCTCCAAATTCTGACCTCTGGATTCGACTTCCAGATTCTGACCTAAGGATTCTACCTCCAGATTCTGACCTCCGGATTTGACCTCCGGATTCCACCTCCAAATCATTCAGAAATTTGCAAATGGCTTAAGTTAAATTAAATGGCTTCAAACTCAATTTCAAACTCAGAATATAAAAACTGAATGATTCAATTCAATTTTTTCCTTTGAATTTATTACAAAATGTTTAAAACTGGTTTATATTCATGAGAGCATGAATTCATATTTCACCAAAAAGTTCATTTTCACTATTCGATTTGTTTTCAGAGCAGAGAGCGAGACAGAGAGAGAGAGAGAGAGAGAGAGAGAGAGAGAGCGAGCGGTTAATTTCCCACTTATGTAAATAAACGCGGGTAATTATCTCCGAAAGAACGCGAATAAAGCTGAACATAACGCAAACATTCTAAAATTAACTCTTCACATATGAAAGGCAGCGTGCAATTTATCATGCGCAGATGAATACGAGCGCCTGAATTTTGTTATGCGCATAAGATGACTCATCTAGTAAGATAAAATTCATACTATAAATTACAAAGTGGGACATGAACAGAGAAATGGGAAGGGGAAAAAACAGAATGAATTTTGTCATGATTCAGCGCTGATGTGCTCTGCCACCAAGCTCCGGGGGGTCAATGGTTCACTCATGCCGGAGAAGCGAAAATCAATATTTCACTGCAGAAAACCAAAAAATCTTGCCAAAATTCACCATGAAAATACAATGATTTTCAACAGTGAATTGTAAGGCTCTTAGCGGTGAATTTTTTTGTATTGATCGCTCTCACCACATACAGCGCTTAAAAAGCGCAATTCTTACAACTATTCACGGCACTCACAGCAATTATTACGTCTTTTAAAATCAATTTTAGCGTTGAAACTGGGACACCTCTATTCTAAACAAGAACTATCTGATCATCGCACAAACACGGTGCTGCAGTTGACAACGTAAAGTTGAAACGTTTTTCTTTTCTACGTCGAAAGACAAAATCTTAAACAGAATGCAACAGCAAGCTAAGCCGATAAATCAGTTTCTTGTAACTCGCGTTCGACTGTCTTCAGAGTCTTGTATCGCAGATGATACGTGACATTTTCATAGCGAACATGAAAAAGCTTTCACTTCAAAAAAAGACATGAAATTTTAAAAAATAAACAACCAATAATAATTTTATGTCCTCAAATTTTTTCATCGGGTTTTGCTTCAATTGTTTTTCTGCAGTCGCAAAAGTTCAAATTTGACGTTGGTTCGATAAAACCAGACAAGAGGTTGAAATAAAAAATAGGGCAGTCTTCACTAACATTATTAAGTTTCATTGGTAACCAATAGTCACTCAAAATGACCCTTAAAATATGAATTTATTTTGAGTTTTTTTTGTAGCATATATAGGCACAGACTTGAAGAGCATTATGCTCATTTTGTGTCCTGCTTGAAGTGTAATTGGATATGATAGTTTGCTGTCTAATTGAATTAACTATTCTATTCTATTCGAATTTAACGCAGACTAAAAACGTCTTCAAAAACAAACCAGACAGTCAACAGTCTCAAACAAAAGACTGGTAAGTCAACAAAAAAAGTTTTCTATCAACATAACTTTTACTTTATACATTGTAACGTGCTGCCATTGTAAATTTTTTTGCAAGTACTAGCCACAAAAGATATCCCATTGTAGAATTGACTCTAATACTTTTATTACAATTGCATAAATGAAAAGATCCAAAAATGTTTGGAGTTATATGATCTCTATAATTTGTGGGCTACATTGATTGACTAATAAATTTGAAAAAAATTCTAACCTAATTCTGTCGAACTTTTTCAGATTAAAATTAGATTGTTCCCTCATTGGTGATTGGATGAGCGTTTTTTTTTTCAAAACAAACTGTTATTAAACCGTTGTAATTTGCTATTAAACAGTTATTAAACAGAGTCAGCCAATTAAAATTATATGGCTTTGGATGTTTTTCATCATTTGGAATATTTCTTCTCTTCTACAATTGACCAAATTTTTTTAATACTTTTTCGTATGAATAATAAAATGTGATTTCATAGAAATGCGTCGAGGCATCTGATTTGAAGAGTAAATTTAATCTCAAGGCGTAATTGTTCTAAGCGTAAGATTATATATAACAAAAAATCGGGAGATCAAATATTCAGGAAACGTTGTTTTAGTTAAATTCTATACGAATGCCGACGTCTCAGCGACCAACTGATAAGTAAAATCTCGTATTTAAGCCATTTCCTAACCTCTTCATATGATTCACAAGACACATTTAGAACATTCATATAAGTGAAAAGCCGGTAGCGAATTTCAAATCAGTGAGTTTATAAAGGTTTAATTTTTTAATAAAGTTGCGAAAAATGGATTTAAGGTTGTGAAAAATGAATTAAGAAGATTGTTTGCAATAAATAGAACTGCGTATTACTGAATTACTGAAGTGATTTTTTCACTGTTCAATTGCACGCACCGATATCAGGCATTGTGATATTAGCCTTTTTGAAGCCTTACGTTCTGTTTTTTAAAAAATAAGTGAATTATAATTGCAGTTCGTGTTTTCTCTAGTGTATTAAGATAGTTTGCCAACATTTCAGAGCAATTCTTACTTTGCGAAGAATTATAATAATTATAATAGAAAATTAAAATTATAATTATAATTTCATTGAAGCAATAGAATAGGTTCTATCAAATTCAAAACTGTTTCGGAGCACCTCTTTACTGAGTTTATCAAGCCTCCTGTTTATGTCCTTTCAATCATAAATTGTTTTTCAAGTTTTCCATTTTTTTCATGTTTTGTTTCCCCACAAAATGTTTTCAAGCCGGCTGATGTGCCCAACCAGAGATAAATCGGATTAAATCAATTCTGATCGGGCACGGGGGGGGGGGAATCTGGGCAAATCAAGAGTATCGGCGGACTGCGGGGGGGGGGGGGCAGAAATAGGACATAGATAGACTGATATTGTAACACAATCTAGTGTCTCATTGATATCCTGCTATGACATTGTTTTTCTGAACAGAGTTGAGTTTCAGTGTTTGTATCGTCTGATCAGACCCCTTTTGAGAATCTGTAATGTCTAACCAGAACCGAAAAGTCCAGCCGATGAACGCAGCCAACCTATAAAAAATTTAACAGATAATGAGTTGACTGATTTATGATAAGCACTGCTTTGTTTCAGTTGATTAGCTAGAATGACCTCGCCGAAAAATAAAATTTCACTGATAAACTCGGAAGTCTATGGCACCAAAAAGCTTCTTAAAACACATGTTGTACGATTCAATCAATTTTTTTTAGCTCAAATCATTTGATTTCCGCAAAGACTTGAAAGATAGAGTGACATTTTGAGAAACTTTTAGACGATATATTAATCTCAATTTCCAAAACTACAATAAAAAGTGGTGAAGATTTTTTGCTTGGTTACTGTTTCATGGTTGCGATTCGAGACTTCGGATTTTCACGCACAAAAAACGAATGCAAGTCATCTTACAAAAAGGCCTAATGAACAGCATGCACAAAATATTTAGCAAAGAAGTAACAAGCTCTTGGAGTTTAAGCGAAGGAATTGTTTGAGCTCTCCAAAGAATTAAAACAACAATTTTTGACGAAAGACACAAGAATTTGAAGTTTGGGCAGTCCATCAATTATGTTTTGGGTGTACATAAAACAAATATGGGTGCCAACTGTTTTATAGGTTTTCAAAATTCTACTCTTTCCAGTTTTTTAGGAATTTTCAAGAAAACTACTAAGAAGTGTAACTTTTCAACAAGATAAAGATCGTGTGCATTAATTGAAGATTGTCAGCAATCTACTAAACGAAAAAGGGTGGGAGGTACTTGAATGTCACGAAAAAGTACCATTCTGAATGCAAATGAAAATTTATGCGCAATGTTCAAGCAGCAATTGCGATAACATACAGTTCTTTAAAAATGGGCAAAAATGGTGACAGAAATTTGACTCAAAATTCGTTACGAAATTGTGTGAAAAATTGTAAACTGTCTACAGAATTTTTAAAAAGGCTAAAGCGCAATGAGTTACTAGAGATCATATTTGAAATTTAAATGTTGATTTGAACTTTTAAAAAATTAGTTTTTGCAATATTTTTTTTTTAAATTCTTTAAGTCTACATAGCTTTTTTGGCATCATATTATATAAATAGAGCTAAGCTTTGAAAGTAATACACTATATTGATGCTTCTTGTTCAAAGCAGCCAGTGTGGGGGACTCCCGCAACTCAAATGAGCCTGTCCCTAGTCTAAACCTAGAATTGTTAAAAGACTTTCCGCGACTGAAATAAGTCAAGAAGAGAGTGTCCTTGACAAATTTTATTATGAAAAAAAAACTTTATTCTGGACTTTGCGTGATGTACTTCATTTTACCTGGACTTGAACAAGAACAACTGTCCTCTACTTTCGCTAGATAAAAAAAACTTTGACTGAAGAAAACTTGGAATTTGGCTGTATAATAAAATTGGAGTTCGGCAGCACGATAAAGCGAGCGTTTCCTGCACTTTAGCGCAACAAAAAGCAAAATACATGCAACTATAGTGCAAATTATTTCGTATAACGCTGTCAGCACACATTCTCCTCGGTCAGCATTTAGAAGAATCAACAATCCTTCGAAAATCTGCATCATTTTTTGATTGAAAAATTGATATTTTCTTAATTTGGAAGAGAAATAATTCAGTAGCGCCACAAATTCGTCATGGACAATAAGAAGATTTCTACAATCAAACTACCTAGTTTCAATCAATAAACTTGGTTGGCAATATAGTCCAGCTGCGACGAATTCTTAATGCGATTGCTGAAGATTTTTAAAATTCTAAGATTTCTAAATTTATTCTTAAGAATTCTTAAAATTCTTTTTGCAGTTTTCCAACTGTGTTTTAAAAGTTGGACTGCTCTGGTGCAATGCTGTGCAGTCTTGCACTAGTGCCATTTCTCTGTGTACAGAAGGAGAAAAAAATAGAGATTCCGAAGTTGCTAAGAACCAGACGTTTGGATAGACTCTTGCTGGACCCATGAAAAGACCATGCTCGACCCATGAAATGAATCTGGCTGGATTTGTCAAAAAGTTTTCCCTCGACTTTAACTAGGAGCCTTGGAAGTGTAATTTAAAGCAATATTTACCCCCTCCCCCTCCCCCGCCTGGAATTATTAGGTCTTTTCATAAATTCCAGGTCTGGACTAGGGGTAACACTACTGAGCGCACACTGTGAGTCTGGGCCATTCTGTGCCCGACTCATTTTGGTCTGATTGGAGCCCATTTTTGATTAAATGGTCTGATAGCCTTGATAAAACTTATCAAATGATCGTGGTGGACCGATATTAGGAATGATGATAAGATCTGGGTCGGCCGACTGCGGCTATGAGAAAAATGTGGTGGACTGACTTATCAAAAATCACCCTAGCTACACCCGGAATTTAATAATAATAATAATTTTGGTTCCTGCGTAATCGCAGCGGAACAGCATTAGGCCACAGTGGCCTGTTCTCAGCTGCCCTTTTTCTTATTATTCCCCACATTTCAGACTATTCTTTCTATGAGCAGCATTGCTCTTTCTTTTTTTGGTGACTATGGCCAATTTTTTTTGCGTCTGAAACTTTCACGTGGTACCATCATTGCAGCCAACATTGGTCAGGCTATGGTCAACCTGAAGCTATGGTTAAATAAGAGCTCATCCTTACACAGACGGCTTCACGGAGGCAGGGGATTGAACTCTCAATCATTGGCCTGTGAATCACACACCTTACCTCTCGGCTATCACGCCACCTGTTTGTGTTCTTACCTGTTTTGAAATATCAGTGTAGGTAAGCGTGAATTGTATCCCGAAATGGAGGGAAGGCGTGGTCGGTGATCGAACCAGCTTGTAATACTTCTGGCGGATGACAGGGTCCACGCCCATGCTGAACATTTTCAACCTTATTTCAATACACATTCCAGTGTATATAGGTTCCTCTCTTTGAATTCGCAAACTAAAAAAAATTATTTCAAAATCTTCAATCGCAAATCCATCTAATTAGATTGTTTCAACACAAGTATCAAAATTTCAGTTCATGGACATTCTGGTGTCGCCCTCTGGAACCCAATGCCCATGTGTGAGATACAACGAGGGTGGATTTGGTCACATCACTCTTGGAAATGAGACAACTCAGCCTCTCACTGCCGGTGAAGAGTATTACGTCACAATCAGAACAACCAGCTTCTACGGACTACAAAGCAGCCCCACAGTTCTCATAGAACCTCTGCCTGTTGATAAGATGACAACAAATAATAGGATTGAAGGTGGAAGGATCAAGTTTGAGTACCAGGTGGAAAGTGGAATCGGAAGTTACGTTCGAATCCGTCTCCAGAACAATGGATTGACTCGAATCGAAGCTCCCGAATACTTTTACAACGAGGAAATTCAATTCACGTGAGAAACATATCAACAACCAATTCATATTCATTTTTTTACTTATGGCAACGCCAACTTACCATTCGTTTTCAACTGAAGATTTCAATCAAAATGAGATATTCAATCCTACAAATAACAATTATGCTGAACAACAGAGCTGTTCATAAAATAAATGAGGTTCTATTAAATCAAAACAAAGAGTAAATAGACTATCACTAGCTAAATTCTATAGTCATAAGCTCTCAGGTAAAATATACGCCATGAAAAAAGCACATCAGAAGTTGGCCAGAAAACGTTATTCTTCAAATTTTATTCTACTGAACAAAATTCCAGGGAACCTTAGCTCCTTCAAATCATTAAAAGAATTAAGAAATTTCTACCAAATTTTTCTGAATGAAATTTTGAGATCCAAGAAAATCAATACATGGTCAGATTTTTAGTGCAGGGGTATAAAATTTTCAAAAAAAATGCAACGAATTTAATGACTAACATTACTTTACATTCCTTTTGCATATTACGAGTATCTAATGTGGTTTTGCAAATTCAGTGTATCTTTTTCAAAGACATCTACAATTGACTAAAAGCGATAAAAGCGATAACCAGAAGCTGTTATTAGCCACATCGTGGTTTTTTCAGAACTCAAAAAAATTAAATTCCAATGTTGGGTTTCCAGACAGAATCCGGTATGTCCAGACCGTTCAAGACGGAAGGTGTCTATGTCCAGTCCATCGCACGACAAAACGGCTTATGTCCAGATTTTCCTGCACTCAACAAACTTTTATGCTTTCATATTCAGGCGTTCGTGAGTTCACCAGATTTTCGTGCCCTCTTGGTCAGACTTTTGTGCGTTCAACAAACTTTTGTGCTTTCATGTTCAGTATTTAAGGAATTTGCCAGACTTGAGTGCCTACGCCATATTTCGTCCGTTCATTTCCCTTGTAATTTTGGACACAGGAAACCTTTCTCGTGCGTTCATCTTAGGTCTGGACATACTTGATTCCGCCTGGCATCTCAACATGGGTTGCATCAGAGCGTTGATTTTAACAAATCGATGGAGAATTAGTGAACCGGAAATTCGGGGTGTGCATACGGCTCAAAAAGTTGTTTTTGAGGAAAAATTTCGAAGAGCGGAAAAAATTGTGTTGATTTTATTTATGCGAGAATTGTAGGCGTGGAGAAATGTGTACTAAGGGAGCAGGTTTGATTGTTCAGATGCTGTTTTTTAAGTTACTTTTTTTAAAAAATAGTCTTATCTTGTCTGAAAGTGTCGGATGATAACAGGCAGAAGAAAATTTTGCCTTCAGTAGCAGAAAGTTTATAGCCACTGCAAAATTAATCTGACACATTCAAGTATTAAAGGGGCTAATTGGTTTTACAGGATCATAGCTGTTAAAAATTTGATTCAAAAATGTTCTTAATAAGTTGAGCATTTGCAGCGTCTCAGATTAGGTTCATCCTCAAATTCTGACATTTTTATTTTAAAGATTTCCCACCAATCCACATAGCTGAAGTCTATTTAATATAAAACATTAAAAATTTTCCATTTCCACTGTAAAATTGCCAAAATAATATTTCCCTGTTCTTTAGAACTGATGCATTTTTTTAATATATTTTAATTTCGTCAGAAACTTTGCAAACTCATTTTTTAAAAAGTACAATTGCTGGGGGGGGGCACTTTTATACTTTATATATTCATGAATTTTATCCAAGTATCTTTTTCAACTGTTTTAATTGGTAACAGCCTAAAAAACCACCCTTAAAGGCTTTGCTTCAACTGGTTGTCTATCAACAGGTTCTTTGCATTTTCTGGAATGTTGCTGGTAGGTCTGTCAGGCCGTAGAAGCCATTTAGGAATCTGTAGGTGCCCGTAGCGTTGCCGCCTAGTATATTGAAATTGCAGTGTTTTTGTCTTTCGGGGTGTAGGGGGAGTTGGCTATAAGCGTATTTGAGATCTATTTTGCTAAAGTATAGCGTCCCCTCTGTTGTTTTCAGTTCAGAAATTTTCATAGCTATTTTTTCAATTAGGTGGTCTATGCTTTGCATTTGATATTTGTTTTTGCGTATTGCGTCGTTGAGTATTTTTGAGTCTAATGCGATTTTGATGGATTAATCTGATTTGACAGTTATTACTACTGGGCTTATGAAATATTGGTCTGAACATGATGTTAGTTTTTTAATTTGTTTGTCTTCGATTAATTTTTTAAGTTTGTTTTCTACTTTTTCTACTAGGTGTAGTGGGATTCGTCTACCCTTGTGTTGTGTTGGGTTGATTTCGCTTTTGAATGTTGATTTTGCTACATGATTTTGTGATCTACCTAGTCTTGTGCACAGGTGTGTGTCAAAAATTTGATTCAAAAATGTTCTTAAAAAGTATAGCATTTGCAGCGTCTCAGATTAGGTTCATCCTCAAATTCTGACATTTTTATTTTAAAGATTTCCCACCAATCCTCATAGCTGAAGTCTATTTAATATAAAACATTAAAAATTTTCCATTTCCACTGTAAAATTGCCAAAATAATATTTCCCTGTTCTTTAGAACTGATGCATTTTTTTAATATATTTTAATTTCGTCAGGTTCTTTGCAAACTCATTTTTTAAAAAGTACAATTGCTGGGGGGGGGGCACTTTTATACTTTATATATTCATGAATTTTATCCAAGTATCTTTTTCAACTGTTTTAATTGGTAACAGCCTAAAAAACCACCCTTAAAAGTTTTGCTTCAACTGGTTGTCTATCAACTGGTCACGTTTTCGTATGTCATTCCTTCCCAGCCTAAAAGATTAATGCATAAAACAAAAAAAAACATTTGAACAGTTTTTCAAGCTTTTTGGCAATTTTTAGATAACAATATAAATCAATATTCCCTGTTTTGATTAAACTAAGTCTTGTCTAATTTTTTTAGCTATCTGAAAATTTGTGCTCCCAATGCCTTGATTAGATCTGCAACACGACAACATCTAACTGAAAATCTCTAAATAACTGCTGTTTTTCTGCACTCAAAATAAAGGAAACCATAGAAAAAAAGAGGTTTTTGTTCAAGCAACTCTCTGGGAGAGATCGAATGTGAATTTTTTTGATAAGCGACTAAGTACTGTGTGGACATGATTTATTTTTCAGTAGTGTTTGCTATAAATTTTTTCGGTCAAGGTTTTGTTTACTGTTATAGTAACTAAAAACTCTGCTTTTGTAAGTTTTTTCAACAATTGGAACCAAGTATTCAACCTGAAAACGGAATTTTGAGCTAAATATTTTAAAATTTTGCACTGTTGAACGCCCTTTTAAGAAGCTTTTTTCTGGTTTTCTATAGCTTTTGGTGGATATTTTGGATGGTTTAGCCTTTTTCTTCGAATCTGTCTGTGTTTTCTGTGTTTCTAACAATTTGAACTAGTTTCATTGAATTTTATACTGTTTGAGTGCTAAACATTACGACGCAGAGGTATACCCAAATCGTCACGGGCAGACATGCCCGATGCGCGTATCTTGTGTTTGTTTTTACTATGTTAATACATTGAAAATGGAACATACTGCGGAAAATAGCTACTTTAGCAGAAAGTGGCAAAATTGAAGGGAAATCAGCAGCCGTGTTCGCAAAAGTGTCCTAATCCCAGCCGCGAAATTCAAGTACAAACTTTATAACCTATTTTTCGCACGGCTTGCATCTGCTCCATTTATGTATCGATTTTTTGCGCGCAATCTAGCTCGATTTCGCATATAATCTGCAATTAGGCCTAACTTAATTACTACTTATTTAATTATACCTAACTTATTACTATCAGTAGTACTCTATTACTACTTTACTACTACTTATAGTACTTTATTACTACTGATTACTTATGGGTACTTTTTATTACTAATTATTAAAATCGGCCAGTCCCACATTGATATACAAAGCCTTCGATGTGAGAGGGATTTTTCGGAAAAAAAATCAGTTTTTGTGATTGCATGTATTTACACTTTAAAGCTTTGAAAGCGTCAATTAAATCCTTATTAAAGTGGTTTTTGCATGCTCAAAATGCGCGCGAATAATAGATACCTAAATTGAGCGGAAATGTGCAAGACTTGGAACCTACTTTTCGTTCCGAATGTTCTTTTTTTTCGCAAAATTGTTAGAATCCTTTTTTGGCGAAGAGTAAAATACAAAGGATGCCTCCTAATCTCGATCATTGTATATATCTAATTTTCGAGCCAATTCTACTAAGGCGGTAATTTTGCGGTATATATCTGCGTCGCAATGAAAAAGTAACACGTGAAGTAATTAAATAGCGAATAGTTTTAGAATCATGTTATTCTTGTTTTTTTTTCTAAATTAGATAATGAGAAACAATTACTGATTCTGAGTTGATAGTTAACAATCCTGTTTTAAATCTGTGAAAAAAATGAACTTTTTTGACTTTGTGTACTTGA
>NC_134479.1:55473426-55475926 GCF_964194025.1 Convolutriloba macropyga
TTTCAGCATCGGTTGTTTTAGTCCTCTTCGTTTATCTAAATGGAATTTTGTTATTTCATTGTATGATAGGTTTTTTGGTGATGTCCTGGATGTAATGTTTGATATTGGTGTGTTAGGTTTTCTGCCGAAGTGAGCTGTGAATGGTGCGATTTTTGTGGTTGTGTTAGGTATGGGTTTTATTTCTTGGATTATTTCTGTGATTTTATCTGCAAGTGTGATTTTTGACCATTTGGGGTCGTTATTTAGGACTGAGAGACGACGTTTTATTGTTTGTATTAGACGCTCTGTGGTATCATTCCGTTAGCTCTGTGGTCTCCAGCTGGAGCTAGTATTAGTTTAATATTGTGATTGTTACAGAAAATTTCGAATTGCCTGGATTTGAATGCTTGGGCTTGGTCGCATCTTATATTTCTAGGTATTCCGTGAAATTTTATGTATTTTTCTAATTATTTTATTGCTGTGTCAGTGTCGCAGTTGTGGTATAATATTGCGTGTGGGTATCTTGAGAATCTATCTACCGAAGCTAATATATACGAATCATTATTTTGTTCGTCTAGTATGGGGCCGGCAAAATCCATTTGGATTTCTTCGTTTGGTTCGTGTAGTGGTGGTAGGTTTGCTAATTTTGATTTTGGGATTATTGGTTTTAAATTCTTATCTATTTTGATGCTCGGTTGGCAATTCTGCGTGAGAGTTATTATCTCTCTATGGATTCTTGGGAACCATATCATGTTTGCTACGTGCATCATTCCTGATTGGCCTGAGTGATTGCGGTGAATGGAGTTCATGATTAGTTTACGTAGTTGTGTAGGTATATACATTTTCCCGTCATAGAGTATGCAGCCAGCTGGTGTCGTGCTCAGATCTCGCTTTAGGGAGTGCCAGTATCTGCTGAAGTGTTTAAGTGAGTCCCAGTTTTTATCTTCTATGATTTGTAGTAAATTTTTGCTATGTGGGTCGTTTCGTGTAGCTTCGGCGATGAAATTTTCTCCGAATACTCGATGTAATTGTTTTAGGTAGTTGGGAGTGTTTTGGTAGTCTATTTCTGGGATTGGGTTGAATTCCTCTTTATCTTCTAGTGGTTGGCGTCCTTGCCCGATGTTAGATGTTTCGTCTGTCTGTGTGGCAATTGTATTTGTTTCCAGTGGGTTTGTCATCATTTGTGTTTTCGTTGTGTTTGGTGCTCGGTATCGTTTTTTGATTGGGACTTGGAATGTTTCTACTTGTGGGTTGTTCCTTGTCGTAACGTGTATTTTGTTGCTAAATAAAGTGTTAATTGAGTTGTAAGATCTACTAGATAAAGATGTTGATAGAGGATTTGAAATAGGATGAATAGAGGGTTTGTATAAATAATTTCTGATAATTCAATTTGTATTTGTAGAATTTTGAGTAAATTTTGGATTAAATGAATTGTTTAATGTGTTAGGAGGCAACTGTTTTACAGCGTTTAAATGGCGAAAAGCGTTCTGTTTCTGTTTGCTTGGATTGGACTCTGGTTTGTGCGTCATTTAGTTAATTCTGTTTGCTAGCGATCTGATTGGTTAATTTTCTCTGCGTTGTCTGTAGTGTATAATGTTGGGCTTCTATGGTGTTTATTACGTGATTTTCGTCGAAATTTTCACCAGTTGGTTGTGTTATTGGGTGGCGGCCTAAATAGTCCACAAATCCCATGTTTTTCCCCGCGATGTGTTCGACTTTAAAGTGGAATGGTAGTAATCGGTCTACCCATCTAGTTAATCTACTTTGGTATGTTTTGTTGCCTCTATTGTTTTTTAGGGCGGAGAGTAGAGCTTGGTGGTCCGTTTGGAGAGTGAAATGTGATCCGTATAGATAGTACTTAAAGTGTTCGAGTGACCAAACTACGGCCAGTAATTCTAGTTCGTTTTTGCTATATCTTTGTTCATTTTTTTAAAGGAATCTGCTGGCGTATGCTATTGGTTGCCATATGTTGTTTTGTCTTTGTTCGAGGCAAGTGCCTAAGCTTTCTTTGCTGGCATCACATTTTACTGGTGTTTGGCAGTTAATGTCGAAATGTTTTTGTTCGACGATAGTTTTGATTGCTTGTTTTATTCTGTTAAATGCACTGGTGTGTATTTCTTCCCATTCTAATTTTTTGGGTGTTTTATTTGTTGGTTTTGTTAAAAGTGGTCTTAGCGGTGCGCTTAATGCTGCTAGGTTTTGTATGAATTTTTCCAAGTGGTGTATGCTGCCCATAAATGATCTTAGTTGTTTCAGCGTTTTTGGGTTCTCCAGTTGGATGATTGCGTCTGTTTTTCGTTTAGTTGGGGTAATGCTTTCCGAATTTACTTTGTATCCTAGCCAGGTAATTTCTGTTAGGCCAAATTCGAATTTGTGAAGGCTTATTGCTAGATTTTCTTGGTCTAGTCTTTTTAGTGCTTTGTCTTTTTCGTTTTCATGTTTTTCTATTGTTCCTTTTGTTATTATTATTATGTCATCAAGGAATGCATCGGAAGGAAGTTGAGTCTAATCCGTCTAGTGT
>NC_134479.1:55480926-55505006 GCF_964194025.1 Convolutriloba macropyga
AAAAAGTGGCCTATTTTAGAGCTCCTTTCTAAAAAAGGGCTGTTTTTGAACACTTTTGGAAAAAATTATTTTTAACTATTAGGTCGCACTATACAGCCCGATTTTGTAAAAAAAAGTTATTCCCACTTTTCTCAATGCGATAAACTGGACATTCGGCAATCTGTCTCGCGAAACGTAGCTTTTTACTCTAAAATTCGGTCTTTTTTGCTCATAGTTGGTATACCGAGCGATAAACGCCGTTGCCAAAGCAACATCCCTGTTATATGGATATACAATTCATTTTTCATCAGTAATAATTTTTTCATCTGCGAATTCGGACTCAATGAGTTTTTTGAAGTATTCGTCTCTACTGAACCTCGTTCCCCGGTAGAACCAAACAGAGCCATCCTTCTGAAATGAATCTGCGGCAAACAATCCCCAATTTTTTTATCATAACAAATTTTACAAAAAATTTATCTTGATCTGCATAGAGATATATCTCTACGTCATCTTTGTCCACTTTATCAAAACTCGGCAAATTTTGCTTCTCGTTTCTCTGCTTAGGTTCAATGAGTGAACTGAGCGTAGCAACGGTAATTGAGTTATCCAGTTCATCAAGTAAACACAATTCTTCGAGTGAAATATCAACTATTGTAAAAAATTTCTGAATCAAAATATTTGATTTTGAACTAAAATCAAAAATTTTTGTCAAAACCAGTTCAGTTTAACATCCGAGGATTTGCATTGGAATATATGACCCAAAAATATTGCCAACAACAGGTTTCCTGACTCATAAGGGCGTGCTTCGATCAGAAATCACAATAAAAACTAAATGAATGATGTGTTTTCAACAATAAAAACTCACATAATAACATCGCTACTACCCTACGAACAGGCTGTTTCACGGATTGAAACCCTAAAGCCCAGTAGAAAGCCCTGTTTCGACTTTTGTGGGAATAAATAACAAGTTTTTCACAAAAAAATCACCTCAGACAATTTTTTTGTATGATGCGCCCTTAATAATTTTTTTTTGGTAATATTATTACTGAAAAATTTTGAGCACCTTTGGGGCTCAAATTTTTTTTCTGTCGATGAAATTGCGCCTAATATCCTAATATATGTTCAAAATTTCATTCAAAAAAGTAGTCGGCTCGGGGTTGGCGGAGGGCGTATCATACAATGATATTTTAAAACCGGCCCGGGCGTATCATACATTTTACATTGTATGATACGACCTCAATAATTATTATTATTATTATTATTACTAATATTATTATTATATGCAAGATTTCACGTCTAAAAACCGTCCAAATCTTTACAAATGCAAAGCATTCGCCTCAATCCCGGCGAAAAACTAGGGTGATTTTTGTTGGTACCTTAAAGTAGGATCAAATAGTGTCACTCGTAACGGTAACCAAAAACTTGATATTCGCTGCTTTAGTTGTCTTCAGTTTTGATATCTACTTATTTATTTTGTTCACAATTTATGAGGAAATTCAAAACAAATGAAATCAAATTTCAAGACCTGAGCTACATTTTGTTTAGGTATTAGTGACCGTGTACAACCACAGCAAAAGAACATATGGTCAAGCAGTACCCAATCAAAACCGTCAAAGGACTATGGCCGTTACATTACCCAATTTACTGTTAATACCTTTATACGAACAACTCGAGTTGGCATTAACTGTACCATCTTGCTCTTGTTCGATAATTTGCTTGTATGGTAAACATGACACATTAAAATCTCACTTTTAATAAAAACAACACTCGCGCCGATTCAAGATAAGAAACGGTGCAATTTAGACAATACTTTTTCAAATTAGTAAAACTTCAAAGGAAATAAGTCACAGAAATTGAACCGCTTGCTCTGTCGGTTAAAAATAAAAACATTGACTTTGAAGAAATTTCAGAACCACGCTTTGGTTGCGTGGTACCGAAATCCTGTCGCCTTTACATACTAATCTGATCCTCTATATTTAATTGGATGCTAGGAGCTCCAACTACCCAAATTATGTTGAACAAATTTCGGCTGATCGATACCTTTTACAGAGAGATACAAAAGTGGTATCAATGAACATAGCCGTCAAATTGCCGGAAAATAGCCGCCATTGACCCGCTTGAAGTACATTGGGATTGAAACACAAAAATAAAAACATACCCTGCAGATTGCCGGAAAATAGCAGCCGTTGATTCCCATAACCAAGATTGGGATTGAAAGCAGAGAAAAACTAATGAACAAATGATTTTTGTACATAAACAATTTTAAAGTGCAAAATATTTTGGGTCATTTTGGAGCTGTTTTTTGGAGCAATGCGAAAAACATACTCCTGTTTTTTCGCAGTGAGAAGACACAGGGGCTAGTATCAATACCAATAAGCATTAGAGATGGTAACTAAGAACAAAGTTTGAGTAACAGGCATCTAAAATTGGGCTTTATGGGTTTATCCCGCTTCTATTTCTGATTTCGTTTTTGATAAAGACTCTGTTCATTGTGAATTGCTTTGCTGAGCAAATGCTGTCTAAAAACACTTTTAGCAGAATGAGAAAAGAGTGAAACTAACCTAGAGAAATCAAAAAGATTTCACGCAAAATGCTGAACAAGCTGTGAACTAAGGTAAAGCGAAAAAAAATTATTCGACGAAATAAAAAAACTAGGAGCACTATAATATCCGGCTGAGAAGTTGAGGCGGCTATTCAAAATAAGAGATAAAATTGGCAGAATTTTTCCAAGTTTCAGAAAATTTTTTATTTGCTCTGCAAATTCTGCACATTCGGTTAGATTCTAAAAATACACGTAATTCAGCTTCTGAACTGAAAGCTAAAGAGCATAAATCTGATGTCAGCTAGCAATCGCTTTAATGAACTTTGATAACCTATGCCTTTGCACTATGCCTTAATGACCGGGCTTATCCTGTTTTTGATCTTTTGATTTTGCTCTTCTGACAACCGTATTCACTACATTGCATAATTCAATGCGTGAAAGATCCATTCAGTTGAAACAGTGGGTGAGGTAAGACAGAGGTCAAAAGTGAAAATCGTGAGTCAAAACGAAAACCGTGATCAAAAGGTAAACCGAATTTAAAAAACCTTTTAAGGTCAGGACTTGTTAAAAAAAACAAGTCCTGACAGTTTGTTCAATGTTTAAAAGGACAAGAATTTTCATTGACTAAACAAAAAAAAACTAGACTTAGATTGGAATAAGACTGGATTGGGAAAAAATTGAAAAAACGTAAAAATGAAAATGCCGCATGTTAACACGGAACGGAGGATACCTTAATTATAGTATGGAATACCTAAAATAAAACTCAATTTAAGAGGAAACATTTATTCAAATAAGGTCTATCTGAACTAATTTCATTAGAAATTTTGAATTAACTGAAATGGAAAGAACTTGATATATTGCAAAAAATTTAAGGCAAAAACATTCATTTGATTAAAAAAAAATTAAAAAGGCATTCACCAAACCAAATTTCAGCCTGAAACCCATTTCCTCGGTCGCTAAAATAAATAAAACCTAAAAAATTATTGAAAAAATGCAAACATTAATGATATAAAGATCATTAAAAATCATTTCCGTTATAATAAAAATCAATCGATTAACTAAAATTCAAGCCTTAAAAATGTTTCATTGGCCTCTAAAATTGAAAACATGAAAAAAAGAAAAAAATCAGAGAAAACTGCTATGACACTAGTCCTAAAGTTTCCATGAACAACAAAAGAAATCAAACACATTGGTATAAACCGACATTTCGCATAGCGTAATAGCCATATAAACAACATAAAATCGTCAAAAACAAAAAAATGCTTCATTCAGGGCTCAAAAACAGCAAAGACTGACTCAATTTGAATTTAAACGCTCCCCGTAACTTCGGTAAATAACGCACCTTAGAGACTACCAAAGCCAGCTAAGGGGCTCTATTGCAATTTGATGCCCTCGAGCTTCAAAAAATGATCCCGATCCAAAGCTTGAAGTCATTGAAAAAGGTGTTAAAACATCTGAAAAAACAAAGCCGGAAAGCTCCACAACCGAGTTGAAGCAGACAATCACCAATGACCCAGCAATCCCCTTATTAATTTAAACGAGCCGACTAAATCATTCACTAATCATTTCGAAAAAATAACCAAGGAAAATTAAAAACATGAGCCAAAATTGATGTCTCGAAGCGAAAATGCCGCATGTTAACAAAAAACCACTAGCCAAAAAGAGAATTTGTTTCATACACCATTTTCTCTCTTCTTAAAAATTAGGATGAGAAAAGTTCACAGCGCAAATCCACAAACTTTTTCGCTCCACATCCTGTTTCGGAGTGACCAAAATCATTCTTTCAATCAGTTTCGACTTCGAAGTTCACGAAAATGTGTGAACAGATCTTTAAGAGACACCGCGCATCACAATTCAAATCCTTTGATTTGTAAAAAAAAATGAGAGCTCATAAATAATCGTCGAGAGGCTGAGCCCCGAAATTAAAATTTTCCCTTTGGTCTTTCACGATTCATAATGCAGACAATCACCAAGGACCTAGGAATCCACTTATTAACTTAAACGATCCAATTAAATCAATCACTTATCATTTCAAAAAAAATAACTGAGGAAAAGTAAAAACATCAGCCAAAATTGACCTCTGGAAAAAAATCTGATCCGTAAAATTTATTTCAGTTAAAATGGTCATGTAAAACCTTGAAGTGCCCAGCCTAAGTAACAGTACACCTTCATTCAAATAAAATAGGTCTAGATTAAATAGTGAACATGGAAAGCTATTGCGAAAAGCTTAATTTGAGAAAAAAAATTAGAACAATTTGAAACATAGCCGGCAGATTGCCGGAAAATAGCCGCGATAGACGCTTCTGGCCTTCCATGAATTGAAACAACCAAAGAAACAATATAGGCATATTCACCAAAGTCCGTTAGTAGACCACTAGATTTTTTGAGCTAGATACCTACTGTTATTTTTATGATACACATACGGTCTATAAGGAAACAGCCTTAAAATAACTTTTTCAAAATTGATTTTCGAAATCAAAAACTCAAGACTAATACTCAAGAATTAGGGCCTATAAGTTTGACACCACTTAGCTGCACACTATTGATCTTTAACTAGTAAATTTTCATGAAATAAAATTCCATAAGTGAATTGAGAAGTCATTTTTTTGAGTGAGGTAAGTCACGCAATCGACCTAAAAGCAGAAATGACGTCACGCAGACAACTTTTAGCTGCAAAGCATTAGAAGTCACTGAAGTCAATGAAAAAGTCAGGGTAAGACGAAACAAAAATCTGTTAGACGAAGTAGAAAAACATAGCTCAAGAAGTACTGAAATACAATCCAAAGAATTGAATGAAAAAATTGAAAACTAATGTACCTGACCAACAGATCAATTGAACAATCCAAAAACACAAAATAAAAGCTAAGAAATTAAAATAAAAACACTAAACAAAAATTAATCATCGCTATTAACTTTTTCAAAATTGATTTTCGAAATCAAAAACTCAAGACTAATACTCAAGAATTAGGGCCTATAAGTTTGACACCACTTAGATGCACACTATTGATCTTTAACTAGTAAATTTTCATGAAATAAAATTCCATAAGTGAATTGAGAAGTCATTTTTTTGAGTGAGGTAAGTCACGCAATCGACCTAAAAGCAGCAATGACGTCACGCAGACAACTTTTAGCTGCAAAGCATTAGAAGTCACTGAAGTCAATGAAAAAGTCAGGGTAAGACGAAACAAAAATCTGTTAGACGAAGTAGAAAAACATAGCTCAAGAAGTACTGAAATACAATCCAAAGAATTGAATGAAAAAATTGAAAACTAATGTACCTGACCAACAGATCAATTGAACAATTCAAAAACACAAAATAAAAGTTATGAAATTAAAATAAAAACACTAAACAAAAATTAATTATCGCTAGAACTCCTGAAGCTTTTGCCCTGAAGACAAATAATGATACCATATTAATTTACTCACGCACATGACTTGAAAGCGATCTATTTGCCACTAAAGGCAGATACACTCTAGAAATATGGCAAAAGATTCAAAAAAGCTGAAAACTTAAAAACTATAGTTCCTAAATTTCGCTGACAAATGTGAACAACCATTTTTTCCTGCAATTCTGTCCAGTAACTCATTTGCGAATTTTAAAAAGGTTTTGTTGGCCAGCAACGATCCTTTAACTCATAAAATGGCAAAAAATTTATAAACAATTCCAAATTTTAACAAAATCTTGCCAAACTTTGTAATATTAATAGCTTCAGAACCCTTTTCCGTCTGACGAGACAATCTGCTATCCTTATTTCGAGCATTAAATAGTGTCACTGGCTCATAAGGATCAATAAATATGGAATATTGAAAAATTTGAGAAAAATTAAAAAGAAAGAAAAATAACGAAAAATTGCAATAAATCGTGATATCGAAAAGTAGACGACCGAATTCCATTACCCCTAAAAATCATGCAGTAACATACTGTCAAACCCTTAAGGAGGTTTCCTGGCCTCTTAGGCCAAAAAAACAACAAAAGACAAATATTTTAGAAAAGCAGTTATTTTAAAATTACAAAAATTATTTCAAAAAAAATTGTCAGTTTTTATCAAAAAATTGCTTAATTCGTAACATTAAAAATCACGAAATTTTAAAATCACTTTAAAGACCTTGCAACCAAAAACTAAGCATTGACCAATTATTAGAGGAGAGTTTTTGGTCCTTGAACATGGAGAAACCTGAAAATGAAGAAAAACTTTCAAAAAACTTAAAAGCATGCAAATTCTATCAAAAAACTGCTAAAATTTGTGATATAAAAATGTCTACAACCATTTCAGGGCCAATAAAAAGTGATTAGTAGCTTATAACATAGCCCAAGAGGAGATTTCCTGGCTCCCGGTTCTCAAAATTTTGAAAAAGGATAATAAATGTTTAAAAGTTTGAAAAAAATGCAAGTTCTATTAAAAAAAAATGGTAAAGTTGGTGATGTTGAAAATCAAACCCTTACCACCAGAAATTATGCAGTAACCTACCTATTGTCAAACCCTAGTTCAGCTTCCTTGACCCTTAGGGCTAAAAAAAATCAAAAACAAATTCAAAAAATTCAAATTTACAAACCTCAATTTTAGAGTCGTCTAACAAAAATTTTGAAAATTAAAACATTGTTGCAAAAAAATTGCAACAAGTTGGGCTCAAAAAGTCCCAAAAACGAACTTTTCACCATGACCTACGGCCTTCTCATTAGCTGCCCCACTCTCAGCACTTTAAAGACAACTAAACGCGGCTGAGGGCCTCTAATGAAACTTGACGCCCGCTGAGCTTTACCGGTTTATCCCGTTTTGAAAAGCTCAAAGTCATGAAAAAAGGTGTAAAAAACTTTTACAAATTTTTTTTTTTAAAAAAAAGACAGAGCACCAATACAATCCAATTCTTGGATTGTAAAAAATAAGAGCGCAATAATAGCCGCCTGGAATTGCTGACGCTGCTATTAAAAATAAAGGAAAATTTAATTAGTTATCCATTTTCTTTAAAAAAGAACTCAAAATAAATATCAATCGAATCCAAAGACAACCTGAAACAGTAAGTTTGACCAAAAACATTCTACGGACGCCAAATTTACAAAAAAATGTTTAAAACTTCCAACAGGCGAAAAAGCTCAAAATTGCATCTAAAAGAATCTAGAACAAAAGTGTCCTTTGTGCAAAATTTTTTCATGCCTAATTTTCCCGCTCTCTCTGTCTTTCAGAATGATCCTTGAACAATAATCATTCTAAATTCTTTCTTTACTTGACTTTTGTTCAGCATATTGACGTAAACACTTGTTTTCACATGCAGCATTTGACTCCTTACACATCCTCTAACAATAGAAATCGCAGATTACAAAAAAAACATAGCAGGCCTGATTTACCAATCAAAGAACTGGGTTAACTTATGACCCGACAACTAAAATTTTGACAGCAACATGACCTAGACAGTCAACAAAGCCTCTGACACTATATGCGCAAAAATGAACGGAAAAAACACAATTAGAAAATTTCTTTCTCAGATTATTTGGTATAAACAGCCCTAAAAATAGCAATTTTTTTTAAAATAAGGACTCTGTGCGTCCTTCGAATGAGTACAAGACAACAACCTTTTGGAAATAATTACAGCCAAAGCAAAAAAAGAGGCCCAACTAAATAAAATGTGTAAATATCAAATGAGGCCAGACTAAGCCAAACTCATAACTACAAGCCAAAACCGTTAACCATTGCATGTCAACACTCTAAAAGTCATGAATTATTTTTTAGCAGTTCTAATGGCTAAAAAAAAAGGACATCAAAACTTCAAATAAAGGCAAAATTAACAAATTTGCTTACACCTTTCAAAAACAAATTGTATCTCAGTGAAAGAAAACATCAACTAAATTGTAGCCCAGCAAATACGCGAAATTACGCCACAATTGACGGCTAATAAAAATTATTGTTATTTTTGAGACTCAGCGATAAGACCACAAAATTTTTTAAAATAACTAATTTTTTTTAGAAAACGGGTGTCAAAAACGATTGCTAAGAACTTAATAGATCCAAGCGACTTAAGAGATAAACCTATTACCCACTAGGAAAGAGATAAAATTGGCCATTAGGGAGATTAATTAATAAAACAGCAATAAGTACAACAAATACTAACAATAATCAAAAATTCAGGAAAAAACGCTAAAAAATGACACAAAAATTAAGTTAAATTAGGCCTCTTTAGCAATCGATTAGACGGGCCAATACGAAGACTAGATTAGACAAGAAATTCAGCAAAAAAACTTGCAAACGTTAGATTCGGTGAAATTTTTTGAAAACAATGAAAGTCAAAGTCATATGGAGAATTATTTTTGAGCCTAAACACTTAAATCGATTGAAACAATTCATGTTAGCAACCTATTAGGCCTGTCCCCAATACGATTAAATGATTGGACAACTCAAAAAATTATACCAATTTAAATTATACCCATTTAATTACACCAAAACAAATAGTTTGAAAACCACCACACGCCAAAAACTCAAAAATTTAATTTCATTTACCGCTCAAACACAAACGAAGATACCGTCATTAATGATACTAGGTGGTAAGAAAACAAAATAATATTAAAAATGGGGAGCAAACATCAAATTTTCAATGACAAAGAGTCAAAGCAAAAAAGCATTAGCTGCCGGTGGATGAGTTCAAAAAATTGCAATTAGGTACCATTAGAACGCATATATATATTATTCATAGCACTAAAGATTAGAAACACTGAAGACAGCACTTAAATCGCCGCACGTGAAAAAAATTTCATTTTCAAAACCAAAAATTTGTTCAAATACCAACATCTAACTCCACTTCAAAGAAACTTGGAAAACATCGCGCCTCAAACTTAATCGCTTTTTCGCTCCCTTTACTGCTCCAACGTGATGAGAATCAAACTATTATTTGACTTCTACTCACGTGTAAAAGCCGAAAAAAGTGTGAACAGATCTTAAAAAGACAGCACACCAATACAATCCAAATACTTTGGATTGGAAAAACAGTTCGCCATTACTCCTCTTCGAGTCGTAGAAAGAAAAAGCACCAATAAAATCGAAATTAGTTGGATTGTAAAAAAAGACAGCACACTAATACAAGCCAAATATTTGGATTGTAAAGATATCCAAGAGAAAGCCAATATTAGCCCCAGCTATTGCTTTGAACAAGAAGTCCAATGGCAATTGAACAAAGAAGTCCAATCGGCAAAAAAAACAGCTAAATTTGGCTGAAATTAAGATTATGCGTAATTCAGATAAAACTAATAGTAATGAAAAAAATCGGAGATTTTACGTTGCGCAAAAAACTTTTCCACATAGCGCAAGTTTTTATTACGTCATCAATTTTCGCTTTAACGTCTAGCTGTCTTATGAGCCGTTCTAGCTGTCGCCAAACTCAAGCCGGCAAACATAACATGCAGAAAAGCAAAACTCTTCGAAACGTAACAAAAACGTTGCCGAAAACAAGTCGAAGCCTCAACCTTTTCCATACACTATCACTAAACCACGATATCATAAGGGACAAACGCAAATATGGTGAGCACTTATTTTTGACGTGACATACAAATTAACATCAAAAGCACTGTTTTTACAAGTGCAATTGTTGATTCTCCTAGAGCTCACCTAACCTCCAGAAAAATTGCTAAACGATATTGTACAGAATGCCTACCAGTTTATCCCGTTTTTGAAGACGGGAAGTCTGCGTAAATTACTCAACCGAAAAGTTCTAAAAAACAGACGAAACGGTCGAGCAAAAATGTTGCATGAAAAACGCATACACGTTTACAATAATTGCTTCAAACTTCGTTTGAGATTACTTAAACATAACCAATGAACGTCTGGCGAATTGCTCTCAAACGACCAGCGAGAAGAAGGCTTCGGTGGTAGCCAGCTGGAGCTTAAGGATGCTAGCACTAGGTGGAAGGGAGGGATAGCGGAGCTCGGATCTCACGGGTGGGATGTCGACGAGGCACGAGGGGGTGGACGGGGGTAGAAATTGTCAGGTGGAGGAGCGTGCGAAGATGAGTGCTAAGGGGGAGGGGGTGACTGGTGCAGGGGGGGGGGGGGGGGGGGTTGAACACTAAGAAACACCCTTCACATCATGAACTTGTGTCTCCTCAACAGTTTCGGTGAATCGCCTACTTAGAGAGTCTCAATTCTCTAAGAGAGTTGCTCAGCCTCTTAATTCTCTCCGGGCTTTACCTTTTTATCCCAGTTTTGAGGATAAAAACTAAAACACTCGAAACAAACCCGTCAAATGAAAAATTGCATAAAACGACAGCAGGGCTAATATCACTGCTGTAAACTACCTTTGAAAGCAACTAATAAAATAATTAAAAATTGTGGGGGGGATTTAAACATTATCTACACGTGGAAATATAATTCTCCGAAGTCATTTCATTTTCTTTCCCAAAAGCTGCAACCTTTATTCAAGCACTAACGAAAAGCGTAAAAGAAAAACATAGTTGGCAGATTGCCAGAAAATAGCCGCAATAGATTCGAAGATCGGCAGTCTAAAAAAACAGTAAAAAAGACGACCAAAAAATTCGTCTTTTCATTGAAGGCTGATCTGTTATATTTTGATTAAAAATCTGTATAAGTTATTGCTGCCTCTATTAGCAGATATTAGCCTCTATCTCAAATAACCTTCATTTAGAGTGATACACACCCCTTTGACCTTATCTCTTTGAATTAAAGTAAGTAAAAGTCAATTTCAAAGTGAGGAAGTCATTTTTGAGAGTGAGGTAAGTCAAGTGTGACCAAAAACTTAATCACGCGCATGAACAAAAAAACTCGCTCCACTAAGAGCGAAAAATGACCTCACACATGCAATTCAGTTAAAATTGCATGAACGAATGAACAAAAAGTGGCTGTGACGTCATATGGTCGTAACAAAAATCATGACGACGAAATAAAAAAACATAGCAGGACAAGTCCTGACGTACAATTCAATTTTCATTGACTAAACAAAAAACTAGACCTTGAATGAACTTTGAGTGGATTGGGAAAACCATTTAAAAAAAAATCCGATCCAAAAAATTGAAAAAAACAGTAAAAACCAAAGTAAAAACGCCGCATGTGAACAAAAAACCACTAGCGAGAAAGCGAATTTTTGTTCAAACACCAATTCTCACTCTACTTTAAAATTAGAGCGAAAAAATTTCACGCCGCAAAACCACTCACTTTTTCGCTCCATTTCCTGTTTCGGCGTGACCAAAATCACTACTCCAATTTGACTTCAAAAATCATGAAAATGTGTGAACAGATCTTAAAAAAAAAAGACAGCGCCCCAATACAATTCAAATTCTTTGAATTGTAAAAACCAAGAGAAGGCCAATAATAGCCCCAGCTATCTCTGTGCGGCTATTGATGAACAAAGATTTTGCAGAACAATTTGTCAGAAACAACTGAAAAAAGTCTATATACAGTTTACATGCCAACAATTCATCATAGAAATTTATACATCAAGTAGTAAATTCAAAAGAAGGGCTTTTATGATGAAATTCTTTCACAAATGCCTTATAAGGCCATTTGTGAAACGCAATAAGGGCTTTCAAAACCATTTTACTATCAAACGAATAGTACTATTTCTCCTTAAAGCTCCTTCAAATAATAATTGTAGAAAACCTGTCAATATAAAATAGATAGGTGGACCCAAACTCTTTCACTGAAAAAAATTATTGAAAAACATTTGAGAGCACTTTGCCCGCCAGTTGTTTGAGAGCACTTCGCCCGCCATCTAACGACGGGCGAAGTGCTCTCAAACAACTGGCGAACCGTTGGCTTCAACAGTAGCTGGCTGCAACTCAGGGAGGCCAACTTGAGCTCAATTGCAGGGGATATAATGTTTATCATGGTGAGGGGGTTGGTCAAGAGTGCGGAACTACGGCTGGAGGAGAGGCGGCGGGAGTGAAAGTGATGTTGAATGAATGTCCTCAAAACATAAACCTACTAACGTCGGATGACTTGCTCTCGAACGACAGGCTGGAAGCAATTCAATTTAGGGGTAGGGCTTAGAAATCTGTTGTGTGCAAAAATCTGTTGGGACCTAATAGAGGTTCGAACCATCGCTCTCCTGGATAGCTCAGAGATCTTAACCCCATGTCTACAACCACGCTTTTACTCATCCGCTAACAATCACTTTTATTTAAGCAACAAATATCATTTCAGAATGCGATCAGTCGATATCACTGCAAGTGAAGCTTGAAAAAGTCACCTGAGAAGTCACAGAATGTTCTAGAAAATAGACTCAAAATTGGTCAAGCAAAAATTGTGCATAAAAACATTGCCGGTAGAATACCGGAAACAGCGCGAAGAGTCCTGCAATAAAAACTGTTTCAATTAATCCTACCCATTTCAGAAATATCAAAAGAAATACAAACATTGCAATATGTAGCTGGCAACAACCAATTTTTATAGTTTGGAATGTGGGTCGGTGGGGGGAGGGCGCGGGGGTAGGTATGTGGGAGGAGAGAAGGGGTAGGCAATAGGCATCATCCCGGTACACAAGAAGGGGAAACCGAAAGAAGATCCAGGGAGTTACCGACCCGTAGCCCTCACAAGCTGTATTGCCAAACTGATGGAGCGAATGGTCGTAACGAGGATCGTCTATCTGCTTGAGTCGAAGAAGATTCTCGCACCTTGCCAAGCAGGATTTCGGAAAAACAGGAGCACCGAAGAGCAAATCGCCCGTATCGTCCAAGATGCTTTTGACGGACTGGAGGAAAAGAAGCCCAAGAGATCAGTAGTTACCTTGCTGGACTTCAGCAGAGCGTATGACAGAGTATGGAAAAATGCGCTATACCTGAAGATGCAGAAGTCCGGAATCCCAACTTGCTTGACAAGATGGACAAAAGCTTTCTTGGACGACCGACGAGGACGAGTACTGTGGAATGAAAAACTGAGCTCGGAACGGGTCTTCAGAGAAGGACTGCCGCAGGGATCAGTCATGGCACCCACACTCTGGCTCATTTACTGTAACGATCTGCCGGGAGAGATAGAGGAGGCATCTGCATCAGTGGCAGTGAGCCAGTTTGCCGACGACACAGCATTAATGGCCACCTCGAGGTCGCTGGACGAAGCAAAAGAGGCCCTTCAACCAGCCCTTACAGCGACGGAACGTTGGTGCAGGAAATGGAAAGTGCTCATGAGTGCAGAGAAATGCAACTACACCATCATAACCCTCGACCCAGCGGAGAATAATGCAAAAAAGAAATTAAAGCTGCTGATCGGAGAAAATGAGATTCCATATTGCAAAAACCCTGTCTTCCTAGGCATCAAGCTTGACCCACAACTGACATTCCGAGAACATGCCAAGGACGTGGCAAGGAAGATGGCAACGAGGCGAAAAGCACTACAAGCAATCGCAAACAAGAACACAGGAGCAACACAGCGCAACCTACGTACGGCATATATAGCAACCACAAGAGCGGTGGCGGACTATGCTAGCAGTACGTGGATGAACATGGCACAACCATCGACAAGGGATTTTATGGAGAGCCAGCAAAACAAATGTGCTAGAGTTGTTTCCGGTTGTCTACATCCTACTAGCCAACAAGAACTCCTTGCGTGCGCCGAACTGGAGCCCTTAAGAATCATCGCCAAAAAGCGAGCAGGATGCCTACGTGAGAAGATGCTAAGATTGGACGAGGGAGTACCGGCACACGGCACAGCGAGCAGAAACACAATACCAAGACTGAGGAGCAAAACACACGAAGCATGGAAGAAGACCGGGAAGAGGAAGTCTGCCGACGACCAGCGAGAATTCCGTGGGAGCTTCAGGAGGATTGCACTGGAACCCGAGAGTGCAACGAAGCTCGACACAATGGACCGAGAGCCTCTTGTTGTAGCAGACAGCCCGCCCTGGGAACAGCGCCCCCACCAGGCCTCCTTTCACACCGACCTTACGAGGAGACTGAAAAGAAACGATGAGGATACAGAGAAAAGAAAGATAACCGAAGAGTTTCTTGCGTCACTCCCTCCCTGTGACACACAGGTTTGGACAGATGGATCAGTGGACAAAGGACACGGTGGGGCTGGAGCAGTTGTCATCAGAGAATCGGGAAGAGAGGAACTGAAGACAAGCGCAGGATTATTCTGCTCCTCCTTCACGGCCGAGATGACAGCAATCAACATGACCTTAGAACATCTTCAGCGCAACTGGACACCACAAACGGTCAGGATACTCACCGACTCACTATCAGCAGTGGAACGTTTGGAAGAAGGACCGGAAAAACAAAGGTGCAGTTTAGGTAGACAAATCTGGAGCAAGTTAGCCGTATGCCCTGGAACCCAGATAGTTTGGATCCCTTCGCACTGTGGAGTACAAGGCAACGAAGAGGCCGACCGAGTAGCAAATGCCGCCACAACACTGGAACCAGAAAAGAGGCCAATCACTCTTCAAACGGCGACGACCGCTATCAAATTGGACGCAAGGAGGGAAACTCTGAAGTTCTACGCAGGTGCAGCCAGGATCTTCAAAGCGAGGAAGCTTGACAGGAGAAGAGACCAAACCATATGGAACCAACTCATGTCAGGCCACAGCCTGCTAGACAGGGCAACCCTCAGAAGATTTGGGGCGACAGAATCGGACCGTTGCCCTGACTGCGACGAACCCCACACTGCTGAACACGTCATGAAGGTTTGTCAACGAGGGGCGAGCCTACGACATCGGATGATGGGAAACGAGGAGCCAAAAGACCACTTTATCAATAACCCAAGGAACCTAATCAAATTGGTGAAATACGCGGGGATTTATCCATATTAGCCCGGGAGGGGCTACACGGATCCTGAAGAAGAAGAAGAAGAAGTAGGCAATAGGTGCGAATTAGGTATGGGGTAAAGGTCGGGTGTAGGTGGGTAGGAGTGACTTTTTTAAGAGTTCCAAAATCTCGAAGTAACTTTTTTAAGAGTTCCAAATTACTATATATTACGAACTGAGCTACTGTATAGGTCCAATGTTCAAAAAAAGAAGTCAGCGCTCCAAAACAAAAGTCAATGCTCGAAAACAAAAGTCAAAGTTCAAGTCATGAACAAACATGCGTCAACTTTAGTAAGGCTCTAAGAAAACTGGTCAGTGACTTAATGCCCTTCGAGCATTACATTTTCATCGCGTTCTTGATGACGAAACGTTAAAACGTCAGAGAAAAAATCGGTCGATCCAAAAATTTGAAGACCAGCAATACTTTTATTACTGCTACCGTCGTTTGAGAGCAATTAATGAAAAAATTTTCTCTCGCTAAGGAAAAGCGTTCGTCATTGCAATTTCACTCTTTCATAGGTCAAAGCATGAAGAAAATCAATTCCTGTGAAAAATAAAACGAGAGAAAATCAATACTGCTATTGGAGTCATAAAAACCTAGATGCGACCAATAAGTTGATGACGTCGGATGTTCTTTTTACGTGATACACAATTACTTTTCAAGATACTTACGCAAGAGCAATTAAAGCCTCCACACTTTCAGGAGCAATTGAGTGCAGTTTAGTTGCCACCACATCCAACGCGTGAGAATTTTTAACCAGGAACAACAAATGACAATACTTCGTCATTCCTGTCAAGATGTACGGATCCTTTCTCCTAGCTTCTGCAAAATTAGCCCTTGCATGCTCGTATTGACCGACGTTGTATTGGCAAATAGCAATAGTTGATAACAGCATTGCGGGTGTAGCACCAATTGAGTTCTGAATATTAGTTGTAATTTGTTGCAATTGTGTTAAATACCTCTCGTTTGGAACCATGAAGTCCATCGCTTGTAATTTCACCCAATTTGTCACCCATTCGGTGTAAACTGAGTTCAATTTCTGGTCGATGAGCGCTTTATCAATTACAAAGCAGAGATCTTTGATCAGGTCACCGTTTATAGGCGCTAACTCTCTCAGATATGTGATTATGATTGATAGTGCAATAGGCCATTGCTTGAGGAAATCTAGCAAATCGGTAACAGCTTCCATTCGAGACGTCGAATTCGCTAAATTTCCGGCATTCTGTTTAGTCATAACTTGCAGTATCAATACTTGAACTTTCAAAGTCCTCGACTCTACAGGAATAGTCAATAATGATTGCATTGCCGCCGAGTAATTACTTCGGGCAATTTGGGTTTTCGCAAGGTTGAAATAAAAATCAGCGCCCAGCATTGGACTGGTCGTAAGATCAGGCTTCTCGATTCTTTCGTTTGAACACCCAGTGTCAACGTCAGAACCAATGATATCATGATTCGATGATGAACCAGTGGTGCTCTCGGTTGACTTGGAATCGAACCTAGACTGATGATTGCGCAAGGAGCATTTATTAAATTGGAGTGCTTTTTTGAAAATCAGCTCAGCTTTCTCGTACTGCTTCATTTCGTGCAGGGCCTCGGCTGAAAAAGACAAAACTTAGTGCCACAAAATTAACAAATTGATATAACAATACACCTATCAAAAACAGAACTTTGGATTCAAACGTCAAAATAGAAATTAAATTTTTTAAATAAAACTTTGAGGTCTGGGGTCTAATTTTCTACATTTGGATTATTTGATACCTGATTTTAGATAATTAGCTTTAAAACAAAACCGACTAATGTTGGCTTCCAGCTGCGGCTTTGAGATGCTAGAATAGCGGGGGTCCACACAGTCAGGTGGAGGAGGGGGACTGGTGGTGCGCTGGGGAGGGGGGTTGGTGGTGACTAGGGAGGGGGGGGGGGGGGGGGGGGGATTTAAGAATCAGAGCCGCATTTCACATAATGACTCCGTAATTTTGAGAACAAAAAGTCAAATAACTCAGAGGAAAAATCGGTCAAGCGAAAAAACATTACAGACCACAAGACTAACATAAATGCTACAGACATCGTTTGAGAGCAATTAAACAGGGAGGCACTCAGTACTTCCGTAAATCTGAGATGATTACATGATATTAGCCAAAAGAAGATTTAAAACCTTTGAAACGCCCAATAGCAAAATCTGTGTTTCATGAAAAAATGTTGTGTTTGGTGATGCTTTGAAGATGGTGTTTTGTGAAGAACGGATTTCCAATATTATAGATTCTGCAGATTTTAAGACGAAAGAAATCATTGAAGCTTTGGTTTCCCAATTTGAAAGGTACTAAAACTTCAAATTCAATTATGACAAGCTGACCGCTTGCCATCTTGACAGTGGAAAGGAATGTTTCTTTTTCAATTTGTGGGAAATTATCGCACTCTTTTTCGACGAAAAGATGAGAATTGAGGGGCATATCGAAAATTTACGTAAGGTGGCGTATATCCATCCATTGGTATTAGTGCATATAGAAGAAATATGTGCCTTAAGTGGCTTCTTTAGTTTTTGACTGTTGAAGGGAAAGTTTTGATTACGTTCTATATTCTGATTTCTGGCTGCACATTCAAATGCTGAATGATTTGGATACCCACAAATTTCACAAAACATTCCACAGATAACAGGCTGTTGCGGATAACAGGCAAGTACGGTCCTGTAGGAGTTTGTATATCGGTTCCATTAGTCATTGAATGATATCTATCGTTGATGAGATAAGTAGGGTTGTTGATTTTCGTTACAGTTAAAGAATCTTGTTGGTCGTTTGGAAGTTTCCAGCCCATTATCCTCTAAACCTAGGTGCCTGCCCTCGAAAACGTTGCATTGCATATTTTAATTGTGAAACAAGTGCCTGATTGAGCTGTTGTAACCTCCTCTGAAACTACTAAAGGGTCAATAATGTTAGCTATAGTATCCACAAGAAGATTCCTCAAAAGTTTTCTTGAAAATTTGGCAGGAAATTATCAGTCATGTGGGCATTCTGTTGATCTTGAAAGCTTGAAATTGTACTTATTGAAGAATCTCGCATGACTTCAACTGTATGATTTCCTCTTGAATGTGATTTTAGTCTATTAGCATGATCTGTAAAATGCTTTTTGAGAGCTGATTGAGATATTAAGATCATTTGATAGGGTGTTAATTAAGAGTTCCCATACTGATTCATTGATTTCATTTAATCCGTGCTCTGGATAATCATACTTCCTGTATAATTCACCAATTGCTATATTGCGTCTTGCGAGAATACACCGGTGGCTGCTGGATCTATTGGGGCAACCGTTGAAGATTTGGCTTCGGATATGTACGGATTGCTTTTCTTTGTATATCTACAAGAACTTTTTCTCGTATATCCTTGTTTGGATCAAATTTTTCTTTTTTAAGCTTACGTACGGGTACCTCTTGGACTTGCAAACTGCAGAAATGATTTCACAGACCATCCAAGCTGATATTCAGTTCTCGTCGAGTCACCACTGGAACATTCTGAAGGAATCGCACGGCATTGTTCCAAAGATGTAGCTGTAGGAAATTAGCCTAACCGGGATCGAGTGCTGCGACTGCTACATAGACGCGAGATAACTGCTCGAAATTGCTGGAAGTCTTCTTTTTTACTTCCACTGATAGGTTCGACTTTTACTTGAGCATACGCCATTTATGATCCGTTTCTTTATGAGTAATTAATTAACAAAAATTGTTTGACTTGGGTTAAAGAAAATTCTTTCACTTCTCGCATTCCAACTTGCTTGAATATCATTTAACATGGTCTCAGATGTCTGTTTATCTGTTCTCACGTACTGATCGAGAACAAATTATTGCTGTGATAAATTTACTGAGATAATAAAAATGTATCCAAGTTTGAAGAGTCGATGAAGTTTCTCAAAAATTGAAGTGATATATAGAACACAAAACAAATAGTAGTTTAGCCTAATTGTTGTGATAAACTTATTAAATAGAGAACGAACATGACTACTTCTCAGAGTGAAGACGCACAACACATAACTATTTCACCGAGTAAAGACGCACAAAAGATGCCAGATCTAAGATACCACGATCAAACACCTCTCGCAAAAGCAGACAACAAGCGTCTATGTAGTGCATTGAGCCCGGAAGACAATGAAAGTGACCTTACTAAAACGGTTCAAGAAGCAATTCAAACAGCAGTAGCTTCGTCAATGCCCGATATTATGAAAACGATTCAAGATCAACTGACTACGAAAATCAAAGCCGCCGTTGATGAGAGCCTTAACAGTTTGAGAGAAGACATCACTAGGGAATTTAAAGAAACAGTTTTTTTACGCCGAAGAAAGAAGTGACCTGAAAGCTAAATGGGAAAGTGAAATGCTGGAATCGTACAACAGACGAGAGAATGTGCGAATAATTGGTATGCCCGAAAGTTCTGCAGATGTTATGGACAGAGTTGTTGATCTTACTAGTTTACTTGATGCTGAGGTTAGTGCAAAACGATATCTCTATTGCTCATCCAGTGCCGACTAAGAAGCCAGGTCCACGTCCTCTGATTGTTCGTTTCTCCCGGAGAGTTGCGAAAGTAAATTTATTAAGAAACAAGAAAAATCTGGAAAATTTCGACAAACTGAAGAACGTTCGAATTTTTGAAGACATGACTGCGCCTAGACTGAAGTTTTTTAATTTAATGAAGGGTGACAACAACATCGAGAAAGTTTGGTCAAGAGAAGGAACATTACACTACGTCAAAGCTGGAGGTGACAATAGAGTTTATAAAATCAATTCCCTATATGATGGTGGTCAAGCGTTGGGATACGACTTTTATACTGTACAGAGCTGCTTTAAAGATACTCGAGTTTTTATCAGAAAAAGTCAAGAATCTGGATCCTAATCTCTTTCTCCCTCCTAGTGCTATTATACCAACTACTATGTCTATATTAACTGTGAATGTTCGGTCGTTAAAAAAACATCTGGATTTGGAAGCACTTGTTCATAGTCTTGAGTCTCCACCAAATGTAATATGTCTCACCGAAACTTGGTTAACTGATAACGATGACATCGATTCCTTATTGGTTCCTGGCTATAAGAATTATGCAATTAAGAATAGAAACACACATGGCGGAGGAGTGATGATACAAATTCAGGATTCCATGTCCTTGTTAGAAACACATTCAACAGATATGGAAGAGACCCTTCTTGTCTCATTAGAGTATAAAAAGTACAGCTTTAAATTGGCTACTGTCTATAATCCACCAAGAACAAATAAACTAAAATTCGTCGAAAAATTGGATAATTTTTTGAATGAGTTAACGTCCTTAAACTGCCCTACAGTTATAACTCGTGATTTCAACATTGACATTCATGTAAAGAACCAATTACAATCTAATTAATTATGTACAATATCTTCTAATGATTTTGAGCTTGCCAATCTGGAAACTACCAGGGAAACTTCTAACTCCGCAACTTGTCTAGACCACTTTATATATCAAAATTTGGCCAGCCCTGATTTTAGTGTACTAACTCATGAAAACTTTTTTAGTGTACTAACTCATGAAAACTCGGATCATTATCCTATCCTAATGAAGTGGCCAATTAATGTTGATACTGAACAAAACTATCTGCCGTTTAGAGACATATAAAAAAGAGCTTTATAAAAATCAAGAGCTTTATTAAAAAAATCAAGAGCAACTGTCGAACTACTTAATTGACTTAGACTGGAGCCTGAGGAATCGATGTCACTTTTTAGAATCTGATAGTACCAATGAATTATTTACTAAATTCAACAACGTTTTCCTGGAAACCACTAACAAGTATGCTGATCTGAAATGCTTGACCGATAAAAAGTCTAAGATACCGAAGTGGTTTACCAACTCACTTAAAAACTTGCGCTTGGTTTACCAACTCACTTAAAAACTAACAACAAAAATAAAGCACATCGAAACATGAAACAAAATCCGCAAAATAATGAGGCAGCGACAAAATTCAAATTATTACGCAACAAGTTTTAAACATGTGTCAAAAAAGCTAAAAAAGATTTTTATAGACAAAAATTTGAATCATGTATGGGAGACTCAAGGCAAACATATAAGTTAATCAATGATATAAAAGGAACTAATCGCAAAAGTTCGCAAGTACCGGTGCTAAACTCATGTAGTGACCGTTGCACTGATTCCAGCAGCGCTGACATTGCAGAGCAGTTTAACACATTCTTCACCAATGTTGGTCCGATGTTGAAAGAAAGAATCAAAACATGTTCCTTTACCTGAGATGAACGAAGTTAACCACTCCATGTATCTAAAACCAATAACCATTGACGAGGTAAGAGAAATCATTGAAAATCTAGACAATGAATTTTCATCCGGTGATGATGATATCTCTAATGTCATAGTAAAGTTATCATCAAATATCACGATTCCATACCTAACTCAGGTAATCAATAAATCATTTGAAGAAGGAATGTTTCCCGATGATCTGAAAAAGGCTAAAGTAATTCCCCTTCACAAGGATGGATCAAAACTAGATGAAAATAACTACAGACCAATTTCTCTTCTAATTGTTTGGAGTAAAATTATAGAACGTGCTTTGTTCATTCGCATATATGCCTACATGGAATATCATAATTTGCTTTTCAATAAGCAATTTGGGTTTCGTGCCAAACACAGTACAATTGACGCTCTTGTTGAATTAGTCGAAAAAATAAGATTGAATTGCCCAAATGTAAAAGCTATCTGTTTCTTTCTTGATCTTAAAAAAGCTTTTGATACCATTGAGCACGATATCTTATTAAAAAAGATCGAAAACACTGGTATAAGGGGCCCAGCTTTAAGTTGGATAACATCATACTTAAATGGGAGACAGCAGCGGGTTATTGTTAATGGGGCCTGTTCATCGTGGAATTCCATAGTTTGTGGGGTTCCACAAGGCTCAATTTTGGGTCCGTTATTGTTCCTCATTTATATGAATGATCTGCCAACAGTTTGCAAATCTCTTGATGTTATTTTATTTGCGGATGATACATCAATAATTGGTTGATTGCTAAAAAGTTAATACTAAATATGGAAAAAACCGTACAAAAGAATATAGGGAACAAAAATAGTGCTTCCAAATCAGTGTTTAAGTTTGGTGATGTTTTTATTGAAGTTGGAAATCTTTGTAAGTATCTCGGAATTTTGGTAGATAGTAAGTTAAGTTTTCATATAGAATAATATATTAAATCACATATAGAATATATTAAGAAAAGACTCTCAAAACAGTGTGGTATTATATGTAAGCTGCGTCACTATGTACCCCGAAAACAGTTAATTGATTACTACCGATGCATTGTTAACCCAATAATTCAATACGGTATTTTGGTATATGGCTGTTGCAGTTATTCGTCGCTTTTACCTATCTACAATCTGCAGAAAAAAATTCATTTACTTGTCAGGAATTTCCAGGAGGAAATTGTCAGGTAGTTCCAGGGACATGTTTATCTCTAATGAATTGCTAACAGTATTCGAGTTTCATTTATATGAGCTGCTGAAATTTGTCCTGAAATCATTGAAAAAGATGCATAGCGAAACTTATCTAAATGAACTCTTTGAATATGAGCATAGTACACTAGAAGGTCTACCAAAAATTACCTAAAAATTCCCTCCTTTAAAAAGCAGTTTGAGCGATCCTCTTTCATATCGTTGTGCAAGGTTTTTTAACATACTGAGAAAGAATGAAGTTCTAGCACAAAATATTGAAGACGAAAATTGGCAAAAAATATCGCAATTTTATCATTAATTCAAAGAAAGTTATTTGCTGAATAATGAGGAGCTAGTATCCTATTTTTTAAATAATTTTTTTCTCTTTTCTTTTCCATGAACTCCTGTCAAAAATTGTTCCGGCACTTACTTCGTAAGTGCCGAGGTTTCAAAAATGGTATTATTTTTGCAAAATAACGAAGCCTACACATAGAAAATCGACGAAGAAAATCGAACTGCAGAAAATTTTTTTTAATTTAATACATAGTAGCTAGGAATCAACGTCTCTCTCGTTAGCAAAGACACAGTGTTAGTCGTTCTTCCGATTAAGCATTGTTCCTTGTTCATGTCTCTATGACAGCGTTCTGAGGTTTGTTTGCCTAGGCGTTGGCACCGGTGACCTGGTCATGGAATGTTAAATATTTAACTGTAACTATTTAACTTTAGCCAGGGCAGATACTAGGTGGGTTTAATAACCCCGTCTATCTGTCCTCTCCGAGATACGTTTTGTTGTTATGTTATATGATTAAGTAAATGTTTTAATTAAATTGATTTAATTTGCTGTCTAATATTTGGAGAAATTTATTCTTTCTTTCTTTCTTTACTAGAAACCGGCATAAAACCAACAAGGGCGTCTTGTTAGGGATGTAAACCTGTTACTTATGGCCTTAGTTGTCCGTAGTCCGGGCGAGAATCCAGAACAAGGCGCTGCGAGTCTGCCAAACTGCCACAAGGTTAGTTAAGTCTAAAGCTTACCCACAAAAACAGCGCAAAGATGATATGTTTTCTTGTATTGACATTTGATGTCGTGATGATTCATTTGCTTATTTAAGCTGTCATGCATTGGATCAAATTGTTGATGCAAACATTGTGTCGACTGTGCAAAACTGGATGCTCTTCCGCTCAAGGCGCTACAGATACAAAGTAGGTGTTGAATTCTCCAACTCTGTCACTGTGTATTATACCGTGTGTGGTTGGTAAAATCTTTAGGTTGGTGTTATTCGGAAAAACCTGAGCAGTTTGGCCTATCTTCAACTACGGCAGGCATGGGCTTCCTCTTTTCTCTATTTTCAAGGATGGTTAGTTTTGCAATATTTAATTGTTTACGGTTTCAAT
>NC_134479.1:55505206-55515206 GCF_964194025.1 Convolutriloba macropyga
ATACTCAAGAATTAGGGCGTATAAGTTTGGCTCTACTTAGACGCACACACTATTGATTTTTAACTAAAATGTTCATAAAATTTAAAAGTTCCATAAGTGAGTTCAGAAGTCTTTTTTTTTGAGTGAGATAAGTCACGCAATTGGCCTAAAAGCAGAAATGATGTCACGCACAAAAATTTTAACTGCAAAGCAAAAGAAGTTAGTGAAAAAGTCAATTCCAAGAAGTCAATTCCAAGAAGTCGGGACGTAAGAATCATCGATGGAGACGCCGAATTAAAAAAAAACCGCTATGTCCCCAATAATAGCCACTATCGCTTCGCGGCTGTTAATAAATAACAAAGCCGTACACTAGTTTCTGTAGTATTTTTTTTTGTTTTTCTGTTGCATATGTGAAACTTGGCTTCATAGTCTCACCCATGGGATCGTAGTCGGATTGTGTCTTCTTTTTCCCTCGAATTTTGTCTCCGTTATTTTTATTCCAAATTCTTTTTTCAACTACTCTTTGAACTTTTGCTACTATTCTGATTTTTTTTCTTTTTGACATGTTTTGTCTCACCAGACCACCGCCTGAGTTGCTCTTTCTCCTAGGCTTTCGATTCGCTGTCGAAATTCTTCTCATGGGCTTCCAAAATACTACTGTAGTTCTCGTCGCTAGCAATACCGCCATTAAAGATTTGGGAGCTTCCGGACCGATATTTGTCTCTTCTTCGCCTGGTGGCGTAGTAAGCCAGTAGACCAAGCATTATGGATATGAACAGAAATGCCAAAGAAAATGCCTGCAATAATTGCTCCTCTATTTGCCATTTTGAAATTTTATTTTGTTTACGTAAACATTGATTCGCCGTTGTAAATGAAGTTAAATGTTGTTCATTTGCGAACATGAATTTTGTTCACGAGTCTCTAAATATTGAGGGTTTTAAACGTCCATGAACTGAAGGGTTAAAAAAAGAAAAGAAATCAAAATATGTGTTATGCTCAAGTTTAAGTGCTCTACCAATGTGACCTCAGCTTAGACCAAAATACAGCAAGACATTATGCTTGTTTAGTTTTGGCGTGAATGGCACGGTGTCGTTTAGATAATTTTAGTCGTATAAAAATTATTTGGTTTCTGTGGTGCTCTATCTTGCTTTTTGTATCCGACTTCATTATCTAAATATGATGACTACTGATTTCTTTTGTGATTTGGACTGCGAGAGGAATAATTGATGACAATTTTGATCCCGCTAAAATTTAAAATGAGAAATCAATATGAAGAGATCGGTCGATCCGTCATCTCTAACTGCTATGGAAGGATTTTTTGGATATATGTTCTTCCATAATGAAAGCCAAAATGTATACAACATATATATATATATATATATATATATATATATATATATATATTATATATATATATATATATATATATATATATATTATATATATATATATATATATATATATATATATATATATACACATTTTGGCTACGCTTTTTTAACTCAACTAAACTAAACGTTTTCTGTAGAATTAGAAAAGCGCAACGGGAATGCTAATAGTTGAATATTTTAAATCGAACTGAGTAGGTTTCCGATTTTCTAATGCAACTGATGAATCATGATTACTGAATTGATTTATTTTTAATGCGCTTAGTGAAGCACTGATGCTTGACATTGTTGATTTACTTAATTTTGACAGGTATTTGTCAAGTCGCGATTCCATCAACCTGAATCAGATCTCTCTCCATTTGTTAGTAGTTTAGCTGCAACAACAACTTCCTTCCATTGAATTAGCCATGCTAAACATTAACCCTGAAAACGTGGCATGTAACAAAGTTTTTTTCAATTCGAAATTTTCGCTCGAAGTTTTTTGAAAAGTTACCTTGGACTTGGGAATCAGCTTTCAAGTGTTGTCCAAGTCTTGGCTAAAAACTATTCTGACTTCCAGGACTTGTAATTAGACTTGTCCAGTACTGGGAAGCGAAATAAGACTTGGATTTAGACTTGCCTATTACTGATATAGACTTGGAGTTCGGTCCAGGCAATCATTGTGCGTATTTCCATGGGTTTCAACATCACACGAACCGACGGTACTGGTTAGTTTCAAAATTTGAAAAAGTTGATAAGTTTTAGCAGCAGCGCCTAAAAAAAGTCTGCAGATTTACTCCCCCTATCCAATTTTGACAGTTGTGAAAGTACAACCAAAAATATTCAGAACAGTACAATTGGTTCTCGTAACATTTATCTAGCTGATATGTTGACTAGTCCACCGACTCAAAATTGTCACAAAATTTTTCATTTGACTACTCGCAATTTGAATTAATTGCTTCAGTGTATTCATTATACTGTTTTAGATAGTCATTTTTCAATTTTTCGACTTATTTCTGCTTCTCTTCAATATTTTAACGATTCATATTCGGTTGTTGCCATTTTTCATACTTCGTCAGTATTACATCACTATATTAACATATGACAAATTCACCGAGGTTTTGTCGACCATTTCTGACCACAAGTGCTAAAATTTACATTTGATCCGTCGTTTTAATTGTAATTTGATGTGAGCAATGTTGTAATGGTCCGCGATGTTGGCTTTGGAAATTAAATGCATTCAAGACTAGCGAATTAAGCGTATTTTGAGTACATAATTCTCTGCTGATTATGCAGCCCGAGTTCATTTCCGAGTTCATGGCTATTTCGGGAGCTCGTTGAGAATCATACAATTCTCAAAGTTTCCTCTTGTAATTTGTTTTCTTTTTTCCAAAATAGTGAGCTTGATCTGCACGCACTAGTTTTGCCTTCGAATTGCCAGATATCCCTTTTTTTTAAAAAAAAAGTTTGTATAGAAAGTAGTGTATGCTGCATTCGCGAATTCCAGGCACTACTTTCTAATTCGTACAGATTGCGATTACAGTTCTCTTTATTTGGCCTGGAGAAAACCATTTTCATTATATTAAGCTCATGAAATGGTCGATTATAATGGCTTTGACTCACGGATTAAATGATAACTGTTCTACGTGAGGAAACTAGTTTAAAATTTGCAGGATTGACCAATTTAAGACTGTGAATCTCAGATGACGCGAAAAGCAAAAGCAATAATTTGGTTCACAATAACAATTCACGCTTGTAGTTAAGTTTTTTATGAACCGACAAAAAATCGGTATTTTTTCAGCCAACTTAGGAAGTCAAAGGTTGAGCTCAAATAGAATTATGTATCACACATTGGCACAAATTTGAGTTTATTGCAAAAGAATTATATTTTCAGGCGTCATTGCCAAAAAAAGCAGAGGAGCTCAATAAATTTGTAAATAGAACTGCAAGTTCTAACACACATTTATTTAATCGAAAATTTATTCGCGCCACAAAATGAATTTATTTTGTGTTCCTAAAAGACGAAAGGTGATAAATAGAACTAATTTTTTGATATCATAGGGAAGTTTACTATCAAAAAAAATTCGAATTCCATTTGAGAGCTGCATTTTTTTTTAGAGAAATTTTTATTTTGATATTTGCTTTTTAGGTCACCTAGAGACTAGTCATTTTTCATATCAAGGTTCCGTTATTGAAAAGTCTCTTTTACAGTAAAATGAAGCCCAATGAACAAAAAAGTTCGTTTTCAAGGAATCGCTCATGTTTTTTTTTGGCTTCGACTTTGAGTTTTCATAATTTAAAAAAATATTTGAGGTTTTACTAGCTTTTAAGAGTCCTCAGACATAGATTCGTTGACTAAAATTGCAACAGCCGTAGTAATGAGCATTAAGTGGATCTATCTCCTATCTAGTTCTTTGAGTGGTCTAATGATTGTTAAGACTTTTAAAATAAATTTTCGATTTATTTCTTTTAAACTTAACCGAACATAAATTTAATTTCATGAACTGTAAGTCAGTATCCATAATGACAGGGCCCCTTTCCTTTCTAGTGCAATTGAAACTTATCTGGCTAGAAGTTTCATCTTGTAAATATTGGTTATATGACTTCAATTCAACGAGATTTCAAAAAAAACTTTTTTGGATACTTTTCTATTCCTGGTTCCTTTCAAAATCTTATCACATTATCCTAGTATTGATAGCTCAAATTGGCTTAGAGAAGTCGTTCGTTGGATCATAGATAAAGTTTTCAGAGAAAAGCTTGTGGTTTATTTGGCTTCCAAACTTTCTTCTCGCAATTATCTGCTGAATTTTTGGTTTCTTCCTGTTTTTTGTTGTTTTCGTAGTCATAAGACATATTGTGATGTCTCACTGATTGCATATGCATGACCAACATCCGATTCCAACCATCGAAGCATAATTGAGCGTATTATTGACTTCTGTTTGAGGCTATTGAAATTTATGTCTGTTAAGACTTTTAAAATATTTTTTCGAAATTTTTTTTTAACAATAACCAATCTTAATCTTTTTTCGTGAATTTTAAGTCAGTCTTAGTGAAAACCGGGCCCTCTCCTTTTCTACTTCTACCAAAGTTAATCTGGTTAGCGGTTTTATCTTCTAACTATTGGTTTAAGACTTCGTTGCAAGAGTTTTTGAAATTTTTTTTTTCAAAATTTTTGGATAATTTTCTTCGTAATTTTGGTTGATTTGAAATCTAACCAGATTGTCCTCATCTTGACAGTACCCATTGGGTTAGAAAAGACCTTCAATTGATAATAGAAAAAAAACGCTTTGATAATCAGAGAAAAGCGTATAGTTTAAGTGGCTTCGACACTTTCTTCTCGAGTTTTGGTACCGAATTTTTAAATTTTGCCTGTATTTGTTGTTTTATTTGTCAACTATTAACTTATTCTCATCGCTGAGATGTCCAATCCAAGTCCCTTTAATTGAAAAAGTAACATGTCTACTGATAATATATCGTAACTGATGTTTTGTTTGTCGGACAATATGCGTTTTTATTAAAGTTTTTTTCTCCTCTCTTAGCACATTCGCAAAATAACAGATCCCAATAATTTTCAAAATTTGGTTCAGATGATCATATTTACTCTTTCAATATAATATTAGCTGATAGAATATGAGTAAAAATTGAAAAAGTACATAATATTCAGGTAATAGCTAAGGATTTTATTAATGGCCTCAATAATTGTGTTTTTGCAAATTAATTTTAATTTCTGAGTTTTTTTTGCATATTTAGTCTGTTCCTATGGCTTAGTCTAAACAAAGACAGGTCCTATTGGTTCCATAATGACTTTTAGAATAATTGATCAAGAAGCTAATTGATCGTTAAAAGCTAATAATTTTTACGACCTTTGAAAAAATTTCATTTAAAAATTGTTGATTGATTTTTGATTGAAACCTCATTATTTCTTCTTTAGGTCGACTTGTTATCTAGTCCCAATACGGGAAACTTCCGTTTGCTGCATAGATAGGAAAAAGTGAACGTGAAATAAAGGTTTTATCTGAATGCATTTTGACGTTGTTACTGGGTGTTTTTAAATTTAGAAATTGAGTTTTTGACGCGAAGTTTTTTTTTGCTTATTTTGTTGTTTGTTTTTTTCTCGCAGTCTTTTAAATGTCAGATCTTGTGACTGCTGCAATGAGGAACGTTGTTGTGTCTTTCAATTACTGGTTAGGTTGTGTAACGATTTTTTTGAACTCGAACATCTATTTTTGGTTTCTCTTCATTTGGTTGACAATTAAGTCAAAAAAGTAGATGGGCTCGGGTCGGAACATCATGTGCATACGCACATTAACAAGCATCCCTGTTTCCTATTACTCTTCAGAAAATTGCATATATTCTTTTAGCCTTCAAAACCAAAAAAAAGTGTATTTGCCTTTACACGGAGAAGTGCTCTCAAAAAATCATTCGAATCGATAGGTTGTTTTGTGCTGCAAAACAGGTACTCGAATTGTTTTCCTAAGTTGACTTTTGTTATTTTGGTTTCTTTTATCATTTACTTGTTTAGAAATTTGCTTAAGGACAGTGGCGATTAAAATTAAGTATAAAAGAGACTTAAATATACCCTAAAACTGTTACCACCATCGCCATTTTTTTCAAACTCAGAGGCGAATTCGAGTTGTTGAAAATCTTTGAGAGTTCTGTGACAAACGTGTATTATAGCTTTTAATCGAACCTGGTTGCGACTACACCCGGGCTGAGGTGTCAACGCTTAAAAACGCAAAATTATGTAAGATTGGGGTTGAATGCGTTGAATTTTTGTAAGATTAACGCTTGAGCATAGACCTTACATAAACTCAACGCATTCAACGCCAATCTTACTTATTTTACCTTGAATTTAACGTAAATGTTACATATTTTGCGCTGATTTTACCGTATATCTTACATAAATTCAACGTATTCAACGCCAATCTTACATATTTTGCTTTTAATTTAGCGTAGACCTCACATTTTTCGCGTTGAGTTTTCCGTAGATCTTACTTATTTTGCGTTGAATTGGTAGTAGATCTTATATATATTCAAGGCATCCAAAGCCAATCTTACAAACTTTGCGTTGAGTATTGCGTAGATCTTACATATTTTGCGTTGAATAGGGGGGGGGGGGTTGTATGTGTGAGGGGTTACGAGGGGGTAGTGGTGGGGGGGGGGGGGGGGAAGGATTAGGGGGGTAACTCTTGGGGGAAGTAAGTTGGGTGGTGTATTGCATATGCATGACCAACGTCCGATTCCAACCATCGAAGCATAACTGAGCGTATTATTGACTTCTGTTTGAGGCTATTGAAATTTATGTCTGTTAAGACTTTAAAAATAATTTTTCATAATTTTTTTTTAACAATAACCAATCTTAACCTTTTTTCCTGAATTTTAAGTCAGTCTTAGTGAAAACCGGGCCCTCTTTTTTTCTACTTCTACCAAAGTTAATCTGGTTAGCGGTTTTATCTTCTAACTATTGGTTTAAGACTTCGTTGCAAGAGTTTTTGAAATTTTTTTTTCAAAATTTTTGGATAATTTTCTTCGTAATTTTGGTTGATTTGAAATCTAACCAGATTGTCCTCATCTTGACAGTACACATTGGGTTAGAAAAGACCTGCAATTGATAATAGAAAAAAAACGCATTGATAATCAGAGAAAAGCGTATAGTTTAAGTGGCTTCGACACTTTCTTCTCGAGTTTTGCTACCGAATTTTTAAATTTTGCCTGTATTTGTTGTTTTATTTGTCAACTATTAACTTATTCTCATCGATGAGATGTCCAATCCAAGTCCCTTTAATTTAAAAAGTAACATGTCTACTGATAATATATCGTAACTGATGTTTTGTTTGTCGGACAATATGCGTTTTTATTAAAGTTTTTTTCTCCTCTCTTAGCACATTCGCAAAATAACAGATCCCAATAATTTTCAAAATTTGGTTCAGATGATCATATTTACTCTTTCAATATAATATTAGCTGATAGAATAATAATAAAAATTGAAAAAGTACATAATATTCAGGTAATAGCTAAGGATTTTATTGATGGCCTCAATAATTGTGTTTTTGCAAATTAATTTTAATTTCTGAGTTTTTTTGCATATTTAGTCTGTTCCTATGGCTTAGTCTAAACAAAGACAGGTCCTATTGGTTCCATAATGACTTTTAGGATAATTGATCAAGAAGCTAATTGATCGTTAAAAGCTAATAATTTTTACGACCTTGAAAAAATTTCATTTAAAAATTGTTGATTGATTTTTGATTGAAACCTCATTATTTCTTCTTTAGGTCGACTTGTTATATAGTCCCAATACGAGAAACTTCCGTTTGCTGCATAGATAGGAAAAAGTGAACGTGAAATAAAGGTTTTATCTGAATGCATTTTGACGTTGTTACTGGGTGTTTTTAAATTTAGAGATTGAGTTTTCGACGCGAATTTTTTCTTGCTTATTTTGTTGTTTGTTTTCTCTCGCAGTCTTTTAAATGGCAGATCTTGTGACTGCCTGCTGCAATGAGGAACGTTGTTGTGTCTTTCAATTACTGGTTAGGTTGTGTAACGATTTTTTCAACTCGAACATCTATTTTTGGTTTCTCTTCATTTGGTTGACAATTAAGTCAAAAAAGTAGATGGGCTCGGGTCGGAACATCATGTGCATACGCACATTAACAAGCATCCCTGTTTCCTATTACTCATCAAAAAAATGCATATATTCTTTTAGCCTTCATAACCAAAAAAATAAGTGTATTTGCCTTTACACGGAGAAGTGCTCTCAAAAAATCATTCGAATCGATAGGTTGTTTTGTGCTGCAAAACAGGTACTCGAATTGTTTTCCTAAGTTGACTTTTGTTATTTTGGTTTCTTTTATCATTTACTTGTTTAGAAATTTGCTTAAAGAGAGTGGCAAACAAAAATTAAGTATAAAAGAGACTTAAATATACCCTAAAAGTGTTACCACCATCGCCATTTTTTTCAAACTCAGAGGCGAATTCGAGTTGTTGAAAATCTTTGAGAGTTCTTTGACAAACGTGTATTATAGCTTTTAATCAAACCTGGTTGCGACTACACCCGGGCTGAGGTGTCAACGCTTAAAAACGCAAAATTATGTAAGATTGGCGTTGAATGCGTTGAATTTTTATAAGATTAACGCTTGAGCATAGATCTTACATAAACTCAACGCATTCAACGCCAATCTTACTTATTTTACCTTGAATTTGACGTAGATGTTACATATTTTGCGCTGATTTTACCGTAGATCTTACTTAAATTCAACGTATTGAACGCCAATCTTACATATTTTGATTTTAATTTAGCGTAGACCTCACATTTTTCGCGTTGAGTTTTCCGTAGATCTTACTTATTTTGCGTTGAATTGGTCGTAGATCATATATAAATTCAAGGCATCCAACGCCAATCTTACAAATTTTGCGTTGAATACAGCGTAGATCTTACATATTTTGCGTTGAATAGGGGGGGGGGGGGGGTTGTACGTGTGAGGGGTTACGAGGGGGTGGTGGTGGTGGTGCGGGGGTTCGGGGGTGGGGGGATTTGGGGGGTACCTCTTGGGGGAAGTAAGTTGGGTGGTGTAGGGGGGGTAGGTTGGGGTATGTGTGGGGGGTACGTGTGGTGAGGGGGGGGGTAAGTAGGGATGGGGGGGCAATTTTTTGCGATTTTTTTTCAAAAAATCAGAAACGGGTTGCGTGCAAGAAAAAGTGGATTGAGTTGAAACGACAGAAAATAAGGGTAAAAATTGAACAAAAATCGAATAAGATCTAAGTTGAATTCAACACAAAATTATGTAAGATCTACGCTTAGAAACGCTAAAATTGTTTGAAACGTGGTGTTACAGTCCGATTTGTAAAGAGTGCTGATCCTAAGAAAATTGAGGTTCTGTGGCACAGTGGTAGAAGAGGCGACAAGTTAGCAGGAGTTCAGTGGGTCGAGTCCCATACCCAGAGTTTTCCGCGTTGAATTTTTTTGTAAAATCAACGCTAAATTCAACGCAAAATATGTGATATCTACGCTAAATTCTACGCAAAATTCGTAAGATCTACGCTAAATTCAACGCAAAATATGTAAGATCTACGCTAAAATGAACGCAAAATATGTAAGATCTACGCTAAATTCAACGCATTCAACGCAAAATTATTTTAAAAAAATTGCGGTGAATTTTCCGAATTGTCAACGCTAGTTACAGCTAATCTTACCTAAATTTGGCAAAATTCCTCGGCCCGGGCAACAGTTGCCGAACATAAAGAAGTCTAAAATTGATCAGAAAAATTTTTCTGTCACTCTTTTCTCGCCACTGTTAATATAGGATCAGCGATGGCAGCAATGTGGTAGCAAATGATAGTCTAACCGAACAGAAAAACTCTGCCACTGTTTCAGACTGAAGTAGTTTTCGTCGGCAATTGACAAGTTATTCCTAACGTAAGCTAAGTAACCATTCTTTTCGCGACCGGAGGAGTTTTTTAATACTCAAAACTTCGTTTGAAAGTAGTTTTCAATGAATGATAGTGCGCACAATAATTCAAGGTGGCGATTAATGGAAGCAACATTTGTGACCTACTAAAACCACGAAAGGTTAATTGGAACGCAATAAAAGTTTACTAACTTTTCTAGAACACAAAATATTATAGCAGAGTTTCTCCGAACAGAAGTCATTTTGGTC